>NW_008825216.1:6659412-6686584 GCF_000699105.1 Pygoscelis adeliae | reverse complement strand
AATCCTCACATTTTTATCCTTTTTATTTTTAAGCGAGACATGCCCCAGCCACCTTTCCCCCCTCCGTTTGTAACGTGCGTATTGGAGCAGCTTCTCAAGTGAGCCCCCGCACCCCGGTCCCTCTTCCCTCCATGGGATGCAGCACCATCCCCTTTGATCTCCAAGAAGGCACGGTGGGGACGCATGCTCCTGATGGAGGGAGCCTCGCCTCGGGCTAATGAAAGCAGCACACAAGAAATCTCACCCTTACGCTGCTGCCAGCCTCGTTGGGAGGACTGGAAAAGTATCTCCGCAAGCAAGGGCTCCAGTCCCAGCACTTGGACTAGTGGGTCACCCTGCTGAGGAGCAGCCAGCGTGGCTGAAGGCACCATGCTCCGTGTGGAGCAGAAGAATGGAACGCTGCGGTGGGTCCACAGAACCTGCCCTGACACGCGGAAACATTTCAGAAGTCAAACAAGAAGACCAGGATCCCCGCTGCTGAGGCCCGATCTGGGGTTGCAGAGTATCTGTGGAAGGATCCTGCAGCTGATGCGAAGAGGCATGGATTTGGCTGAGTTTCCTGTAGAATCCAAGAAATGGAGCCCAGTCAAATATATAGGTGGATAAACACCACAAATGTTAAAAAGAAAAAAAAAAAAAGAAAAAACAGCACAGGAAGACATCAACTTTGCTCATCACAATTTGAAATTCCAGTAGAAAAGGTGTTGATGTTTCAGAACTCGGAAGACTTCGAAAGGCTCAATCTGTCACTAGAGCAGAAAACGCCAACGCAATCATCGCTGCCTTTCCTTTTGCCATGGAAGCTCCTTCCAACTTGGCTGGCCTTGGCCTTGCAGGGTAGCGGGAGCCAAGGAGCCTTCCCTTTTCTCACAGGGTCCAGGGGACTGAGCCAAGCTAGGAGGGAGAGGGCTTTTTTGTCTTCCTAAGACATTTGGTTTTCAGTTTTGTGAAACCTCAAGAATTTAAAAAAATAGCTAATGAAGTTCACAAAACCTCAAATTCTACTGAGTTTACTCATTCCCCCTACTATATTAAGACTTAGTCTTTATATCTATATATGTAGCTGTATGGTGTGTTTTCCACAAGACTTTGAACAGCACTGGCACACCTCTCGTCAGGAAGCTGCTCTGGGTTTACAGTTGGAGAAGAGAGGGCAGCAAAGTGTTTAAGAGACCTAGAAGGTATGTTTGAGATAGTGCAGTTTACTATTGGTACATTCATATATGAACACTTTTTACAGTGGAAATTTTTAAGTCAGTAAAAGGACAGTGCAAAGTAAGGAGACAAATTTTATCGTGATTGCTTTTAACCAGCTACCTCATAACAAAACTCTTCTTTCCATCTCTGTGGGTATTGCAGGAATGAAGGATTGATAGCATATTGTTTCAAGCTGAGTGATTTACATATAGGATGATGCCCTTTGAGAAGACAGATTTGGTTCTGTTCTTTCCACGACTGTGAAAATGCTCACTGCTGACTTTCCCCTGGCCACCTTGGAAGAGGTAAACATCCTCTTCTTTCCAAGATTCCTGACAGAAAGGCTCACAGGAACGAATGCGCACTCTGCTTTCCCCAGCTAGCCAACGTACACACGCAAACATTGGGATTATGTTCATGTTTCTCAATCTACCTGCTTTTTTAGTACAAGGTGAAAGTGAGCAATGGTAATTAGGGAGATAATAAAGTCAGATTTACTAACATTTAGCAACACTTGTGAGGTAACAGTAGTTCTCATGTTGATGGTTTTCTGTAGTGTTTTACCTTTCATAGTGTTTTGCTTCAGACTGGCACATCAGGCATGAGCACAGGTCCTTAACTTCTCATTCCTTTGTGCACCTCCCTTTGCCTTTTTCAGTGTACTGTTTGGGTTTTTGCTTTTTTTCCCTTCTGCACCAGCCCTAGGGGACTTCCATGTTGGATCATGTGAGCACCGTGCAAGGTAGCAGGTATTACTGGAAATCACTGGGGAATGGCAGGATTCTGGTACGGCACTATCTCAGAAAGAACTGTGTCTTGATGGATCTCCACCAAATAATCCTTGGGTTTGCCTAGGAGTTTATCACTGACATTCTGACTTAGCTTAGCTTGGGGCAAGGCTTGAACTCTCCTACATTAGA
The DNA here is from genome assembly GCF_000699105.1 of Pygoscelis adeliae. Taxonomy (NCBI): domain Eukaryota; kingdom Metazoa; phylum Chordata; class Aves; order Sphenisciformes; family Spheniscidae; genus Pygoscelis; species Pygoscelis adeliae. The sequence goes on along the minus strand of NW_008825216.1, from coordinate 6,684,467 downwards.
AGAAATCCCACTAAAGAAGTGGAATATGCTATACATACTAGAAATTTTTTTTTTACTGCTTTTCTGATTAAATTGAAGCTACTGTGGCATGATGCCAGAAGGCAAATTCCATGAGTTTTGCTGGGTGAAATCCTGCTCGACTTTTTTTTTTTCTTTTCTCCTAAAAGCATCCCCACTAATTGAAATGGCTCTAATTGCACGAATATGATGAGGAGTCCTGCAGGTCTTATCCTGCAGTCCTGGGTGTTCACCTGATGCTGATAAACATTCTTTCTGAAATGCTGTCCCACAGGCATGAAGAATTTTTCATTTTTTTCTTCCTGTGGTGAGGATTGATTTTTATAATTCACTATATGAATTATTATAATTCACTTCCAAAACTGAAGCAGATGACTTCAGATTAGCATGTGACTCAGCCATTCAGTTTTTTGAATGAGCCTGCAGTGATAGGGAGAGAGACCTGGGTGGTTCCTCAGACAACATGTTGTAAGTACTCCAGCTAAATACAGATTCTGAATACTGGAATAGATTACACAAGGGACGCTGAATGCATTTATGATGAGAGAGAAAGTTATTTTTGACAAAGCTTTATGTATGCTTTAGTTTAAGTTCTGGTGCATAAGAAGTCAGAAAAAAATCGACATCATAATCAGGTACATAGTTTTCCGTTCTTTGATTCAGAGGGAGAAGTATTCTATTTCCAATCTTCCTTAAATAATTTCCAGGTATAAAATGTATCCAGATACAAATGCTAACACATTCTGTCAGAACAAATGGCCATGGGCTGTACAAGTACCAGCTGGTATACTTTTACAATAATCTTGTCAAAGAGGGAAATCTTGCTACCACCCGTTTACAAACCTCGTCTTTACTCAGCAAAGTGCTTATACGTAAAGGCTTGTTCAGTGGTGTCGGCAGGAGAACTTTGAGTTTAAAGCTAAGCACACTTTTAAGTATTTTGCTAAATTGGTTCCTACATGATTTAACCAGTGTCACAATAACTTATGGAAAGAGCCATAAGTGGAGCCCTAGGCTTCTAACTCATGGTCAGAAACTTTAATCTGGAAACCATTTTTTCCCTGTCTTTACAGTATATATGACAAAACAAATATCCATCTACAAACAGTTAAATATGTCCTTAACCATTTTACAGAATTTTTGTATTCTTGCCCCACATGTGAGCTGCTAAACATGTTCAGGCTGCCAAATATTTTCAGCCTCCAAAAAGGAACATTCCCCTACCAAGTGCAATGTAAATGAGCACTGAAAATGCTCAGTAAATCCCACGTTGTTGCTCTGGGTTCCAAAAAACCCTTTTACTAAATTCAGAACAGATTTATTACCCAAAGACCCGCTTTTACTACAACTATGTTATATAGTTTCACATTCTATCACAAAGGTATTGATATTTTCACTTATAACAGGAAAAGAATACATCACTACAGCACTGACTTGTAAACAGCTAAGACTATTCTTATTACCCAGGCTGTAATATTATAATTTTTATTTTATTTGCGGTATTGTGCTTTCTATATGTCAAACGGAATTTGCTCTCTTGTGTTTACCTGTGTTCAAAGACAGCCCAAATCTCAAAGCTTTTAGATAGTCTGGATTCAATCCTTATTTAGAAGTAAAACATACTGAAGTTGATGGTAGTTTTAGCTGAGGAGCAAGTGAATACAACTAAAGTGATAACTTCAGTGGTCCATCTGGATTATAAAAGTTGTTCAGGGGACCAGAGGCCATTCGTTTCAGGAGGAGGTAGAGCCAAACTACCTTTGAAGGCTTGGGCCTAGCTTCTTTTCACTTATTTAGGTGAAATAAAATACCACATGCTTACTAAGGGCTTAACAAGTTGTAGCAAATATTTGAATGATCTCAGTTTAAAAAGAATTTTTTATTGCAATGAGACCCACGTTTGTGTTTCACCAGAATCGTGCCAGGTCCTTGCCTTACCTGCACAACTGCCCCATGGCATGCAGGTTATTCCCACTGCTGCATGCGTTGACTGCTGGGGGGGCCCATCCTGAGGGGGCTTCAGGTGCAAACGCAGGGCGGGAGCCCCTCTCCTGGGCAGACCTGCAGCCCCATACCCGAGGGTGCTGCCTCTGCTGTGCGTTCTCCCTCCTCCTGTCAAGGGCCTGGGCAGCTGCACCCTTCCCCTTGCCCTTCATTTTTCTATAGGTACGGCAGGGTGGCTGGCCAGCAGCAAAGTATGGTCTCACCAGGTACAGCGCGTCCCTGAAACATGGGATTCACAGAGTCTGAAGAGATGGCAGATGTGCAGTCAAGAGGCACAACTGGGAAGAGAAACCGAATGGATGAAAGCCCCAACAGGGCAAGAAAAAAAACATGCTCAAAAGAATTGAAATTGATTGCAAAAAATTTGAAAGGCCACAGAGAACAGTCTGGGGGTTGATATCTCTCCATATGTTCAAAACTCCCACAGATGGAGTCATGGGTCCCACGGGATGACGTGAAGAGATGAAAGAAAGCAATTCATGAAACTACTACAGCTGGCTGTGGGTCTCTAACTGGGAGAAAGAGCGTCATTCAGCTGTGGCTTGATAATGATTATGATTATTAAAGCTGAACAAATAATTCCCGTATTTTTTTTTTACTCTAATATGTGTTTTGCCTCTTTTTCCCCTCATAAGAACATCCACACACAGACCACAACTTCCCCTAGCACATTAATTACTTGGGTGTGCTCATATAGCTGTTACTTGCATTGTTGATGAATGTTTAAAATCCAAATCATCTTGCTTAGCTGTGAATGGTCAGAGGAGTCAGATGGCAGCATTTCAGCTCCCCAGTCAGCACACCGTCACTTCCCGAACAAATACTTGGGCATATGTATTAAAAGTGGGGCCTCTTATACTACTCGTGCTTTTAAGCATCTATTTTGCTCTGAAATGGCTCTGAAAGCCGTCATCCACATAGAATGAAATAATTTCAAAAACCCCTCTGAAATAGTTCAGAAGTGAAGAAAATTGGTTTTGCTGTTGTGTTCCTTGTTCCGCTGTGGCTGCCTCTGGTACTCTTGAAAAGTCAACGGGGAAATCTGCTCTGATGATAACCACAGACTACTCAATTTGATATAGTCATGTAATGAAATGCTGGGAAAACTAGAGCAATGGCAAAAACATCTATTACGGCATACACCAGAAACAAAACAATGTATCTCCACACACATTTGTTGCAGACTTGCCAGTTATTGCAAGTTATTAGCTTTTCATTTATTTATTTATTTATTTGTAATTAGTTCTATGTTTCACTCTATTCAAGAACCAATTGTCTTCGTGTCAGTCAAAAGACTATAAGGAAACTGCAGTTTGTTCCCCTTCCTACAAAACATACTCTTCCTACTTGTATCCGTGTTCTCTGGCAATAAAAATTATAAGCTAATCAACAGTGATGTAATTCAACCTATGCATGGTCTACTGATATTAATATTCTTGCTTGTTTACTTACCTTGCAGCAATTAACTGCGTTTCTCCCTAGTGATATTATTTTCTTAACATTGCTTCATTTTCCTTTCCATGAATGCTCACAATGATGTGCTGGAAATGGGGGCACAGAAATGGACTGATATTCATCAAATGAAGAGGGACATTAATATTTATTATTGTCTTGCATTTATTTACTTATTTATTTTATGTTTTGAAAATATTCACTTCTAGGAAACCACACAAAAACAAAGCTGATTCTACTTCAAGAAAAGCTCTACTGAGCAGAAACTGTCTCGTTTTTCTGTCAGCTAACCACATAACGCTTCTTAAATTTGCATGGTAATGTGCATGCTTCACAACATTAAGGAAAAGAGAAGAAGTAAAATTGATGGTTGTGGCATTTTTGCAATTGGGTGAATGTTTTTGCAGGGGTGGGGATGAGCCCGTGTCCATGTCACTGGTGGCGGATGCCTCCACATTGGTGAGGTTTGCATGGTGTTCTGTTAATGCATTTGTGTAAGCATAAGCGTGTGACTGTTCAAAGATGTGTCCCTCACTATGGTATCCCCAGAAGCTACCTGTGTTATGCTAGATTAAAGACACTGAAGTTCAGACCCAGCTTGGGTAAAAATGTGTAGCTTTACTTCTGTTTGGTTTGTAATCCTGTCATCACCAGCCCTTGTTCAAATACAGCAGAATGACTTTCTTTTGTCTTTTCATTTGGATTTAATATATTTTTCTCAAACCTAAAAAAGCAAACAAGCAATTCTTCACTTAATTTGAATTGTGCTTACTGTTATTCCTCATTCTTCTGCCCCCAAATCCTTAATGAAGGTGTCATTTAACAGTCACTAGAAAAATGTAGAAAATCTGGATTCAAGTCTAGATACCCACTTACAGGTCTAATCCCTTGCATATTTATCAGACTCCATCCAGAAACTATCTAGAAACCAGCTCAATAACAACCTTCAGACAATGTCATGTCCAAGGCAGCTTGCTAGCTACTTGTCTGCCAACTTGGATGGCTCTTCATTCAAAAGTCCAGCTCTTGTAGCACTCTTCATTTCCTGCAGTTTAATAATTCTCCATTTGCCACTGGGCTTAATGTTTTGCTAACAACTACAGAATTAGATATTTTGCATTTTCCTTCTTTACAAGGTCGATCTTAGCATAAAAGGTACCGTGAGCTTCCTTTGGTAAATCCATCTTGCTTTTATATAGTTTTTGTCCCTATCTTCACTTATTCCTTGTTTCAGTATTTGCTCTAAATTCTTTGTGCATTACTGACATCTGATTTGCTCTCTCTTCTCCTTTATTAAAAATATTTATATTAATTTTCCCCATTTCCTGTGAGACTGTCCCAGATGAGACAGATTCACTCAAATTACTTGCTACTGGGTTTGGAACCTCCCGTGCCAGTTCCTTCAGAGTCCTGTTACAGAGATTATTTGATGATGTAAATTTTGAGCATGTCTGAGTCTGGGAGTCTGGACTTTTCTTCCACCTCAGATGTTCTCATTCTTTTTCAATACCCTTTATTCCTTTTTCCTTTTCCTTTTCTTTTATTTTCTTCTTTTTTTTCCCCTTGTGTTCAAAATCAATGTATATTTTTGAAATATGAACACCAGAAAGGGATATAGCTTTCCAGTCAAATGAATGATAAAAATCTCTTCCCTGTTCTACTCAGTATTTGTCTATGTATGTGTGTCCAAGGTTTACATGCTTTTTCATAATCCTAACATAGTGCTGGATGCGTTGTTCAATTAATTATTACATCATGATCCTTTACAAATCTTTATTAGAGTCACTACTTCCTATGTTCTCACATTTCAATGAATTTAAAATATGTGTTCTTAAGGGAGACTACCTCAAATTTTTGTGTCATCTGAAAGCCTCAGCAGTTCTAGTATATTGTTTCAGATACATGCAACTATTGAACATAGCTGCATTGAGAAGAGCCCCTCGTAGGTCCTCTCTGCATTACTTGCTCTTCAGCCACCCACAGTGAAAATCTTTCACTTACAACTATTACAACAACTACCACAGTTACTATGCTCTATTTACAACTGCTTTGTATGTTGATCTATGTTGAAAAGATTCTAGGGAAAGTAACTGACAAATACTTAATATACATGACAGCAGAAGAATTTAAATTTTGCTCAGAAAAACATTTCATTATTTTCTTGATCCTGCTCTCAAGGAAAATTAAATTTCTGTCCTTGAGCTAATGAAAAAATTCTAAAACATACAACATTGCTGAATTTTTATGTTACAAAAAACCCCTTTTTTTGTTAAAAATTTTCCTGGTGTTTGGCAAGATCTACTCCTTTCTACCATGCCTGTAATATTTCTTACTTCCCTCACGGAACTATTTATTTTTGTTAAAAATTATGCCTGAGGGTGGTTTTATATTTTGAAGTGGAAGATGCCCTGAAAATCTAAATCATCTTAATTATGTACAGTTAACGCCTGTTACACTTATCAAGAGGAGGTGTCGATGCCTCTGTGTACACATAGACATTCTTGTCTCTGACTGAAATGGAACTTGCTGTATAAGTAAGGCTGTGGGCTTGAATAAGAAATGCCTATATAGAAAATAAGAAGAGAACATATTTTCATACTAGCTTTCCTACTAAATTTCTTACTAAGTGCTCTCTTAGTACTGAGATAGAAAAAGTCAGCCATATTTTTCTTCCAAAGTAAATATTGTAACTTTAATAAATACTTTTGTTAAATTATACAAATGCGCTCTTAGATTAGCTGTTGTTCAGCTTCTTCCTTCCTTTGGGCTCCAGAATTACTGTGGCAGTTTCATGTACTTGAGGATGGCAGAGGGAGGTACCCAACTACCACCCTGTGCGTCCCAGCAGAACTGAAGACCTTTTTACATAAAGCTGGCTATATATCTTTATTTATCGTTTCAGGCATCCAAAATCATACTAAAATGCCATTGGCTCCCACATTCAAAAGCAACTAGTAATTGGGCCTCTGTTTTTTGATCAACTCAATACACCTTGAGTGACTAGTTCCTAGAGAATAAGTCTATGGAGATGTAATTCTATAATTCGTTAGAAATAGGCTTCTATGTGGGGTTATTTTTTCAATGTTTTTATAGAACTTGGGAGGGAAAGTGATATTCCTGCCACTGAATTTTGGATACTGGGTGAAAAATAAGGTGGCTGTTTGGAGTAGCTCCTTTTAAAGGGTTTTAGACTTACTTTAAAATTTCAGTTTTCTGTATGGCTTGCATATTATTGTGATAAGAAGATGCTAGTAGATAGTGTATAGCCCTGTTCAGGTTTAATCTTGAAGAAACATTCCTGATCAGCTGTAATGCATTTCTCTTCAGACAGAAAGTAGGCAGTAGGCATATTCCCTGTGTCAGCCTCTTTGACTAAGAACTGTAGCTATAACTTTCAGTAGGGCCCCTCACTACAAGAAGGACGTTGGGGTGCTGGAGCATGTCCAGAGAAGGGCAACAAGGCTGGTGAGGGGTCTGGAGAACAAGTCTTCTGAGGAGCGGCTGAGGGAACTGGGGTTGTTTAGCCTGGAGAAAAGGAGGCTGAGGGGAGACCTCATCGCTCTCTACAACTACCTGAAAGGAGGCTGTAGCGAGGTGGGTGTCGGTCTCTTCTCCCAAGTAACTAGTGATAGGATGAGAGGAAATGGCCTCAAGTTGCATCAGGGGAGGTTTAGATTGGACATGAGGAAAAATGTCTTTACTGAAAGAGTGGTTAAACATTGGAAGAGGCTGCCCAGGGAAGTGGTTGAGTCCCCATCCCTGGAGGTATTTAAAAGACGTGTAGATGAGGTGCTTAGGGACATGGGTTAGTGGGCATGGTGGTGTTGGCTTGACGGTTGGACTCGATGATCTTAGAGGTCTTTTCCAACCTTAATAATGATTCTATAAATTATACCCATGTGAGTCCCCTTCAGGCCACATTCTTACATGTAATGAGAAGCCTTTTTCAATATAATAGACAAAGTTTGTGTTTTCAAATTCAGTGAAAGCTTATTAGATATTTAAAAGTTGTTTATTTTTCACACCATCGCAGATAGTTAACTAAGTCCTGATTTGTGTCTTTATTAAATTCCTCAGTGCTTTCTGGTTGTTATGATTTTCTCAGATTCATTTCCAGTATATGTAAATTAGTGGAATATTTGGAGCATGAATAGTTGCGTATACATTTTGTGTGCCAAAATTAGATTGAGGTTCTTTGTTTGTTGGGAATCAAGTTTTTAGTAATTAATAAAAACCTAACTGCCTGACCTTTGATTAGAATTACTATTTTAGCCTCTTGGATTTTAAAGTAAAGCTAGACACCACCTATAAAAGAGTGGACTTCACTCTGTAAATGGAAATAGTGCAATCTCTTTAGTCAACCTGGGGTTCCTTGTAGGGATATATGGACTATGGAGTAGGATATGTTCAGCCAAATTCTGCTTTCAGTCTCTTAAACCACCTTCTGAAGGGAGTTGATGAGTGGCACATAACCAGAGGATGAGGTTGTTTGCACCACGTGGCCTAAGTGGCTCTTTCAGAGTTGCTTTTTGATGCTGAAGCGTAAGCGTGTCTTTTCACCCTGCTTTCTCCTCAGAGGTGTGCATCAGCCTAGTGTGAACAGGATGTAAATTTGAGTTATGTGTCTCTCTGTTGTTGTGCGTCGCTTAAAAGACTGCTATGAGATGATCAGCAGATTGACAGCTTTAACATGTCACAGAGAAATAGTAACAATTAAGCTTACAGGGGTTGTAGTTCAAACAAGCTTGAAAGACATCTGGCTAATGATGTCAGTGGTGTAGCCATAGGTATACAAGTTGTTCATTGACCATTGCTACTGTCTCAGTTAAGAGGGTGTCTGTCATCTTTCCTTTAAACCTACAATAGTGACTTCTGCTCCTGGTAGGACACAGTCTGACCTTATCATATAAATCTGCAGTGATTAGTTCTGCCAGGAAAATCAGTAGCTTCCAGCTGCCTTAGACATATGGCCTCCAAAAGTCAGATCTATGGAAGAACGGCTGTGGTGCCGCAAAAGAAAATGATCTCAGATTATTGTTGGAAAAAAGACAATGAAAGCTCTTTTCTGAGGTTTGGCCTGGTTAGAATGCTGATTTTCTTAGAAATTCAGTCCCAGATATAATTAAAACATCATCAGACTTCTGCATCATAGAAGTCTGTGTAAGGTTGAACACACAGCCAAAAGGAAATGTGTTTAAGAGCTTTCATAACACAAAGCCAGCCCAAGATCTTCTTTGATCTTTACTGGATTGCTTTATAGACAACCTATTTCACAACTGCATTTAGTCATCTGCCTTCATGATAGAAAGCAGATTTGATGTACGCCTGTGTATTGTAAAAGTTGTAAGCAGGTCATGGCACAGGATCATGTAATGGTGTCGTCTTATGGACATTCCCTGTTTAGGTCCATTCTGCAACTTCATGACAACTTACAAAGATGTCAAAGAGCATCCTTTCCCAGGTAAATTAAAAAAAAAAAAAGTGGTTTTTTTTCTTATTTCCATGAGGAAAAGGAAAAGGTCCATAAGGAGAATTTTAAACTAATAGGATTATGCTTGCTAAGGAATAAAAAATGTCAAGTAGGAAAGTGAGATTTTGGAAAATTCCAGTTGTGATGGGTTGAGAGCTGCCCTAACTGTAGAAGTATATTTTTTTCTCACTTAACCTAGAAGCTGGTTATACAAGTCTTAACTAGTCTTAGACTGACTCTTTCTGTGGTCAACACAGAGACACAGGCATTTCCAGAGGCTGACTCCTCCCCTCCTAAAAGCAAGTCTAAAATGAACAAGCTCCAGAGGTGCTTACCTGTCATGGTTTAACCTCAGTTGGCAACTGAGTCCCACACAGCCGCTCGCTCACTCCTCCCCCCCTGCCCCTCGGTGGGCTGGGGGAGAGAATTGGAAGAGTAGAAGTGAGAAAAACTCATGGGTTGAGATAAAAACAGTTTAATAATTGAAATAAAATACTAATAGCAATAATAATAATGTAATAATAAATAATAATACACAAAGCAAGTGATGCACAATGGAATTGCTCACCACCTGCCGACCGATGCCCAGCCAGTCCCCGAGCAGCGGCCCCCCCGGCCAGCTTTCCCCAGTTTATGTACTGAGCATGACATCACATGGTATGGAACGTCCTTTTGGCCAGTTTGGCTGTGCCCCCTCCCAGCTTCTTGTGCACCTGCAGCCTTCTCAATCGATAGAGCATGGGAAACTGAAAAGTCTTTGACTGGTGTAAGCACTACTTAGCAACAGCTAAAACATTGGTGCGTTATCAACTTTGTTCCCATCCTAAATCCAAAACACAGCACTGTACCAGCTACTAGGAAGGAAATTAACTCTCTCCCTGCCAAAACCAGGACATACCAAAGACCAAAATGAACTAAACATGCCTTTAAACGTTACAGTGACAGTAAATGACTGAGATGTCAGAGTTTACACAGTGTTCTGATAAGCCTGAACAGATTTTTTTTTTCCTTAAGTGTTACCATCTATCTAACCTTTCCAAGGTCCCTTTGGCCTTTCCTGCTTAAAGTCTCTATGAGTTCATAATTTGTTCTTTGACTAGCAAGTTGTTACCTGGCCTCACAATTCAACGTGTAGCCAAAAAAAAGAATGTGGAAAATGCAGATACTGAAAAGTAACAGTAAAGGCAAAGAAGAATGAGTACTTAAAAACTCAGAATGAATGAATGAGGACATTGAGCCCATCACACAGAAACAAGAATGTGCTAAATTCAGGTATAGATCTGGGTGTTTAAGTCAGTGCTGGAGTTATTAAAACCAGGTTCTGATGGGGAGTTAATTTCTCATTGACCATCCAACCTCTCTAACAGCAAGGCAAACCCGTGAGACAATCAGGCTGGTAGGGTAAAAAGAACAAATTATTCCAGCTGTTGTACCACACCTCATTATTTACAGGTTCACAAAGTAATATCAGACCCATTGAAAACACACAGAAATTCCTTCATGTCAAACCACATTTACCCACAGGTTGGATCATCAGTACAGACTTCTGCCAGACATTGCAGAGACAGTGGGAAAAGCAGTAGCTGAGTAATGATGCAGGCTTTGGACAGGGATGGTCCTACACTTTCCTACAGGTTTCACACATACCTCTTGGGAGCCATGGACTCGGACATTTAGAAGTTCAATTCTGCAGTGAGGGTGCTAAAACTATCTGTAAGTATTCTCTACCAAGCCAGCTTCTCTCTTGGACATCATTTCTTCTTCTCTTGCTACTATACCCCTCTGTCTTTCTCATACCTAACCCTCTTTCCTTATCTGTCCCCTGTAAGTGACACCAATCACAAGATGTCCTTCCTGCCTTCATCTCTCTTGTCTAGTCCCCAGATCTGCTGTCCTTCTGCTATCTCCTGACCAACACTACTTTCCCACACTCCTGACTCCCCTGATCTGCTCTTCAAAGTAACTTCCAGACTGCATTCTTGACATTTCCAAGTCAGGCTGCTTCCTCTTTTAATTGTATTTTGAAATTTTATTCAAAAAACGAGGACACAAAGCTTCCTCTAAACGACTTTTACGTATGAGTTGGGGATATCAGATGTCAGATGGGCTCATTGCAACCTCAGAAACGACCTTCCCAACTATTTTTTCTGAAAATTCCTAAAAAATGAGCTCTGAGACAGCCTCAAAACCAGAAAATTTTAGTTTAGAGTATTAGCATGGGAAAAACTTAAAAGCTAATAAAAAGAGAATCGGATAGCCTTAACATAGGGATGTTGTTATCTGCACTGCCTGTAACATTCCTATCATGTATATAGCAGTTGTTACTGGATGCCTTGGGATAATCCACAAGTATCAGATTAACTACACTACCAAATATTAAGCAAACAGAAGAGATTTATGTCAGTAGGAAATAGAAGTTGACCCTCACTGTGTAGGAATGTTCTTAGGAAGGGAGGATCAAGGAATTTTTCCTACTCAGACCATGATCTGTTGAGTGATTATTCTAATAAGAAATTTCCCTCTAAATCTCTGACTAGTCCAAAGGGTTGAAGTTAAGTATGCTTGAACAAAATAAAAAATCCTTTAATTCTGTACTGATTAAAAAATTAATTTGGACTTACTTTATGGAGAGATAGAAACTGAAATGGCATCAGTACAGCTTTCTGAAGCTTAAAGCATGAAAGAAAAACCTCAGTAAATACACAGTTTATGTTTCAAGCAGGCAACGTGAACATAAAATGTGATGCTCGTTGTATAAACCTCTGGAAGTAGAAAGGAGACTTGCAGGAAAACTTAGATCTTCCAGAGAAGTGGCATGCATAATAAAAAAACTTCTCACAAAGTGTAGCTGATCCTTTATATTTTTCAGGAAAATTTTGCATGTCTGACATATTTTCATGTCAGTTCTGTGTATCCAATTTATGTAACAATGCTCAGCTAAGAGTAAAATCTATTGGGAAAATGCCTACTGCTTCTTGCACCACAGACGTCAGATTTTTTTGTTAGTTCTTTCACCCATGAAACTTGAGGAATCTCAGATGACAACTGCTAAATTGTATCCTAGAGACAGGCATGAAAAGAACTCCACAACTTAAATGGATGGCCATAAGTAACTCCTCATTACAGCTGCGTTTGGAAGGGAGTGTGAAGAGGTCACTAAACTATACATCAAACTGGCAAGTCTTGCCAGGAAAACATGCATTTCTGCAGTTGACATGGCAGCATGCAGTGTCTCAGCATTATAGTATATGGAAGAAATTCTGACGTCCATACTCAGTTTTTAATCATTCTTTACTCAAAAATGTCACAGAATTAAACAGGAACAGTGCCAGAATAAAGACTGTGTTATAGTTGGGATTGACAGTGGGTTCTGTTTCAAAGAAGACTATTCCAAGTACTCCAAAATTCACATATAACCCTGGCTGTTTGGAAAATTGTTGGCCTCCTGAGGCTGCAAGGCAGGGTTAGTGTCCCAGGTTCAAGATTATTTAAGCAATCGATTCCAAAGTGCCCCCCTCCCATACCCATGGAGCAGCACGCAAAGCCACTTGATCCTTGATTTTATATGTACAGCTAAGGCTCAAACCTTGGCTCAGCCTTTCCCAAAATGAACCAAGACCTTTTGGATATGTCTCAAGCACATAACAGCCATGGCCTTTGAGGCAAACAGGTAGTGGGAAGGGGTTCACATACAAAATTTCTCAAGGTTTAAGTTAGAAGCTCAAAGCCAGCCAGGAAAATGAGCCGAAAGAAGCATCACGTGAATGTTGAGGCTTAGTGTCTGTTGAGGAGCTCCACACACGCACTGATTCAGTGCCTGGGAGGCTCAAAGAGGCATGCTGCTCCCAGTGACGGTAAGCTAAACTTCATGTTTGGGGTCTCTGGAGAACCTGTGCTATTCCTGCCTCCTGCCTAATGGGGGATGCTCTGGGAAGTTTCACATGGGCATGTACAACTGCACAGAAAGTGTGTACATCAGTGTCCTGAGCCATGGGTCATCCAGACTGGGTGATGACTGAAATGTGTTATGCCTACTTTCTGGCCTGCAAGCTGTATTTCTCTTCCAAGGAAATGAGAAAATGAGAATACAGGAGGTCATAAGGAAGGGCCTAGAGTTTGCATGGATGTCATCCTGATGCTGTGCTGAATTATGTGTGCACCCAGAGCTGAAAGCTTGAAGCATACAAAGATCTCATAGTGTAGTTATAACGCCAGACATCAATATTTTTGGATGCAAAAGACTATTTCAAGGTGCTTGAGAATCTATATACAGATTCCAGCTTATTTCAAGGTGCTTGAGAATCTATACACAGATTCCAGCTTTATTTTAGGAATACTTTCCAAGGAAATTAACGCTGATGTAGTAGCTAGGATTATACTGGCATACTTCCTGACCAACAGAGCTGAGTATAAACAAAGCACAGCAAGTCACCAGGTTGTGTGGATAAGGGATCCTTCATACAGATCCTGTAGAATGAGCTCTTCATAATGCTTCCAGATGCTTCTCAGATGCTTTCTTGGGTCAGAGTGAGTGTATAGGGGACATCAGTACAAGGAGAGAGCAGGGGGCTCAGGAGCAGGGACAGAGAAGCTGTACAGTGCAAGAGGGTGCTCCAGAGGCAGAAGAGAAGAGGGTGGGTAGCGTAATTGCATTTCCTTGTTTTCAGAAGATGAAGTTTGTATTACACTGAGTAGTAGCTTTTGTGTTCTCCTAAGCTCTGTATTAACAAAGTTCAGAGAAATTTCATGAAAATGTAGTTAAGACCATGAAAATTTAACACTGTACTTGCTGTAAGGTTTTTAGAAGTCTCTTGGAGGAAGTTTGATATTGTAAGACATTTCAAGAGAGCATATCGTTTGTTTTTAACCAGTCACACAGTCTCTGAAGAAAATTCGTATTCAGACTCCCGTGGCTCTTTCAAGTCCATCTAGTTTAAAAGTTACAAACAATGGAAAGTTAAAAGTCTGCAAATAGTGAGAATACAGCAGTCCCCTGGGTGTTATGTAATGCATATTTTAATTGGGAAAAAATGGTATTGATATTTATCATAAACATATTGATATTTATAATAACTGTATGTTTATATATTGTGGTTAGCCAACTGTGAAAAATATCTCCATCAGCTATTTCCTTTCTCTGTCATGGTTTGTAAAAAGCCTTCTGGAATATTTTAGACAAGAAATATGAAACTACTTTTTTACATATTCCATTAGAACTATTTCCCCAGTCCAAGAAAGTGGTGGAGAATAAGTTGAATGGGAAGTAGGCTCAGCTAGTCAAATGTTGGTTGGCTTGCGTCAGGTATCTTGGACAAAATCTTGACAACTTTGCAGAAGAAAAGCATGCATCTCTGAAAAAATAGACTGGTGGAGGAATTAAAGATGTGAAGCATTCTCCAGAGTATATAGGAGTTCTACTGCTGGAGGTGCAGCCATCTTTGGCTGATGAAGCAGAAAGTGCATAGTGCAAGCAGATTTTTTTCATTGACTAGCTTTTTGGATTTGGCACAAAGAACAGTCTTTACTGACATGCGGTGATTGATACTGTACATGATGGCAATAAAACTCCCTTCACTTTCTCCTCTCTCTCTGCATGAGTGATGACTGTAATGACTCTGTCTTTGTTCTTTTGTTCACTCCTTGAATTGTTACTTGCAGTTGCCAAGTTGCTTTGCACCTGATTTGTCAAAAGAAAATCTCCTCCTCTACCACTCAAACCTAGCAAAGGAAATTATCTGAGGTTGGTTCAGTGGCTTCCAGAGGAACACAGAGTCATCATAGGTTGTGTGTTATTTCCTTGCCCTCTTCCCTTACCTGTTATATTTTTCTGATTCCATTTCCTCTCCCAGTTCACCATGTCATGGTGGTGGATCTAATTAAATGTTTGGAATGAGAGGGGTGTGCCTGCCATGAAATAAAATAATGCTTTTGGATCTGCACATCTGCAACATAGCATTTATTTTACTTCTCATTAAACATGTCAGAGTCTGTAAAGTGAATTGTTTGACTTTGAGAGGACCCCCCTGCTGGGAAAATGACGGTATGCAGAAATGATACTTGCACCTTCTCAGCTCTCCCCAGATGAGATCCTTCTCGCAGAAACGTGAGAGGCAGGGTTTCCAGATGTCACTGTCTCCAAAGGAAATAAGAGCTTCCGCTTTACATGACCCGCACAATGTGTTTCACGTCAGTGCAGACGACTATGCCGGGAGTGCAGTATCACATCAGTACTGTATCCCACAGCCTTAGGGATGACAAAATACAGGACTATAAAGAAAATCTGTAGTGGGTGAAGTACAGTTCAGTGGCTCAATTCATGTTACGTTGAATCTCAACATTTGAAATCAATTAAGGAGTGACTGATTATATCTAAACCCTGGATACCCTTTCCAAGAAAAACCAAAATAGTTCACTTAAAAAAAAATACCTGTGCTCTCTGAAGCTGACAAATGAAGAAATGTTCCCTGCTACAGCAAATGCAAGTTATGTGACTGCCATCTACTAGATGACCTGAAGAGTGTACAGAAAAAGCACAATTCGTGCTCACGATGAGCTCAGCTAAAACTCTCCACACCAACTTAAATGTCAAATGGGGCATTTGCACACTCAAGTGCTATATTTGGTTGTAAAATTACAGTAAATACACGCAGGCATTTCTTGTTCAAGTCACTGAATTTGCAAACAGCTAGGAGAAGGTGAATCTTCCTGCTTCGAACCTTCAGTACAACTTCATTTGGCTTTTCTCTAGTGACTGTGTTGGTTTAATGCAACTGAGGAATAGACCTGATGTGCATTTCAGAAAAAAGTACAGATTTGTTTCCTACAATGCCTTTCAATTAAGGCACCATTGCATCTCCATATTCCACTTAGAATGATCTAAATATTTACTCAGCACATCCCTCTGAGCCCATTTTGAGAGTTAGCCCACAAGCATGGTCTTCAGAGGGCAGATTTTCTCCATTCCCTGCTCAGATTCAAGGGTACTTTGGTCACTTAACAAAAGGTTTCCTGGCTTTTGAAAAGGCTGAAAGTGTAAATGTGTCCAAAACTCATTTTGCTCTCCTTTTGGGTCAGACACTGAAATGAGATTGAACCCATGATGCTGGCATGCAGTTGCATAGCGAATATTGAGACCCCTATGAGATGTGAACAGGAACCAACAGTTGTTGATATATAAACCAGGATGCTGTAGGTGCATGGCCTAGAGAAACAGTAGTAGCCTTCTCTGATACTGGATAAACTTACTTTTGTATTTCCAGCTGTTTACACTGTCCAAGTTTTGTCCACAGAATAATTTTAAAGGATATACAGAGCTGTGGAAAGTACATTAGGAAAGTAGCAGCTCTTTAAGTACTTCCCCTGCCTATGCACTAGTGAAAAGACCATTGCAATACTTTCCTCCATTTTACTTTCTTCATTGGCTCGTGGTTCTTCTATCTAGTTACCACATTGCCCTGCATGTGATTTACACCCAAATCCTATCTTTTCCAAACATAACAAAGGAAAACATTATGGGTTGGGGCTGTTATTTGAGGAGGATTTAAAGAAACACTCTGAGAATTGGAACAGTTTTCAGAAGCTTGCAAAGGGAGAGAAATATGCAGGAGAGAAGGAAGAATCAAAGGAATGAGAAGGCTATATAGGCAAGAAAAGTACAGGGACAAAAGAGGAACTGCTTTCACAAACAGGACAAATCATGTCATTCTTCACTAGCAACAGAAATTTCCCTGTTGCTTTCCTGAAGAAGCTGTTCTGGCTCCTGCAGTCCTGAGATTCAGCTGGTTGTGACCTAGGAGTTTCCTTCCCAGCCAGCCTGAAAGGCTGGGACCGGGATTCCTCAATGGTGATGAAGGTGACTGAAAGGGAAAGTGAGTTATAGAAACTGCTCTCTTTATATAATTGTAAGATTTGCAGCACAGAAAACACAGGGGACTCTGTGCAGGTTGAATTCAGCACAAAGATCACGTGATGTTTCCCTGAAGTGATGATCTACACCAGAAATCCAAAAAGATAGGCAGAAAAGGAAAGGTTGAGGAACTGGAGAAAGAAAAATGTAGAGAGGGGAGAAAAAGTAAGCCACTAGAAGTGGAAAATAAAACATTAATAAAACAAGTGCTATAAAGAGATTTCTTTTGCTATGCATTACTCAAGAAACATATTTCTCTGGTCTACTGGAAAAGCAGTGTCATTTTTGGATGGCAGTGATGTTCTACCTGAGTCAACCTGGTATGTACTATAACCCCATATTTTGAGAAATACTATGTGAGGAAGTGAAGACTTCATTTATGTAGACTTGGAAAGGAAGTCATAAAAACCATTCTTTTCACTCAGATTTTTGTTGAATGGAATAAGGCTCCCTGTCTCTTACTGGCTCACTCAGACAAGCATTCAGCTGAAATCTTGTTATTTCACAGACCTGACTGTCAACAGAAGCCAATCTCCTCATGGGCCATTTGCCATACTGTTGACTATATAATCCAAATAAGCCACAAGCACCAAACAGTGATGAAATAGAGAAAGAGGACTCAATGCAATACAGTGAAATAAGTAACTGTATCCTATTTGAGGAATTATCAGCAAAGAGTTTCTCAGCATGGTGCTAGGGACATTACTATGCTACAGAAGATATTTTCTACCAGGTGAAGAGCCAAGCCTGGTATTTTAGTAATTACATGGTAGCAGCACTTTTTATAAATTTCAGTGGAAAGGACAGAGGAAAAACACGGATCCATTTTTCCACTTAGATGTAGAAGGGTGGACTTACAGAGGTCCTCCAGTTCTAGGTATGACAGACAGGCAGACACAGTATTTACTGTCATAATAGGAAATGCCTCTAGAACCAAAAGAGTCTTTCAAGCAAAAGAAATGGTCATTATACACCAACTTAAATTTCCCCACAGATGTATGTAACTTACTAGTTTGTTTTTTCTCTGCTGTATTAAGACATCCAGTTCCCGGGTCACTGGGGAAGAGAGGACAGAGATTCTTACTTCTTCTTTTCCTACCGTTTCTCTTCTTCAACAGTTCATGAGGAAATAGGAAATAGCTACTTCAGTGGGAAGCAGGGGGCAGTAGTTCTGAGAACATTTCTGTGGTTTATGTGAATCAATAAACGAAACAACTCAATACAATACATAAACATGCTTAAAAGGCATGCAGGACTCTCCCCCACAACTATGCTAGATTACACTGTGGCAGTCATGCAGAGGGTAAGTGCATGTCTTTATAAAGGGGCTAGTCTTTTATAAAATATTTTTCTTAAAAATGTTAGCCTAGCCTGAAAATGAGGCAGAGTGGGAGGGAGAGAGGTTTTGTGTATGTATGCCTGTATATATAACAAAAGATAAAATAAATATAAATGAATTGAGGCCTACTAGTGGAATTTGTTATTGTTTAAAAAAAAATAAAAACAAAGTCCTTATGCTTGAGGGAAAAAAGTAATGAAATGCAGCTTTTCACAGCAATAGCCACACAGATCAAATACCTATATAGATCAGGGTCACTACACATTGCTAGAATGGTCAAGTCAGCGGTACAGTGCCTGTGGCTTCCCTCATGTGTCTACCAAGAAATAGGGGGAACATGAATGGTGTCATAAAGTGAATAAAGTGAAGAAATAAAAAGCAAATATTTCCAGTTTGGAGAACTACATTTTGGAAACATAAAATAAAGATTTCTTGCACAATGGTAATATGTCTTGGGGAAAAAGTTCTCTTGAAACCACAGGTTTTTTCCCCTCAGAAACCTTTTACTAAAAATAAAAAAAAAGAACATTCCTAAGTCTGGGAAAAAAAAAACATTTAACCTTTCTAAACATAAATCATCATCTCCCCCCACCTCGTTCCTCCAGCACAGAGCACCTGCTCTTGCTTTGTCCGGCTCTGGCTGCATATTAAAGCTACTGAGTTTTCCTAGAGAAGGAATGTGTCTTCTCTGCAAACTGCCCTGCAGTCAGCACCGGGTTTGGAAGAGAAACCTAATCTCTCAGAATCTCGAGAGGGCAAACCGATTTCCTAAATTGTGTACGTCTAAGTAGTGGAATTGCTTTAAAATCCAAGTTGGTTTTTGTGTTTGAGTTGGTTGGGTTTTTTTACTCTCCTGTAAGTTGCATTGAGGAACCTCCTCACCCCCTCGCTGTGAGTTTGCAGAAGGGATGCACCACTGGAAGTAGAGCAGCAATGGTGAGGCCAGTGGGGTGAGCAGTGCTGTGATAAAATTTCGCACTGCCACGTGGCTGCCTCTCTTCCCATCTGAACCAAGCACAGTGACAGGTGAGAAAGGCAAAGGTACAAAACAGAGAAGCATCTCAGAGCGGTGACTGAGAACTGCCCATTCCTCTCTCAAAGCATTGAAACTTCAGATGCAGCCTGCATCCACAGCAGTCCTCTCCCAGCCCTGCTTTTAAATAAACTGTAAAATGGGAGCATGCTGCCATCACCAATGGCATATTTGTGCTGCCTATAAGACCAGAGGAGAGCTTGATTAATTTTGTTATTCCTATAGCTCTATGCTGTCTATAAAATCTGTCTGCATCCAGGCTAAAGGTGCTTTTTTGTTGAACTATTCCAGAATAGCTATGGTGCTTGAACGTCACAGGTTTTCTCGTGCCCCATACCCTACAGACAAGCCTGACACCCCACACCTTTCCAGTGCATCTGTCTTCCAGAGAGGAAGACATAGCAACAAACACAGAGCCCAGGAAGTAGAGTTTGCTCTTTACTTTCTTGCTGTTTATGAAGATCTGCCCATAAATTTCTCCAGTAATTTTTATTTTGTAGTATCTAATTACAGAAAGGAGAAACACCAGCTGTTTTTCACTCTGCTGTACTGTGTGCCCTTGTGTACACACAGTTTCATTATTCAAAGCAAGAGCAGAGCTCTGGAGCACAACTCTCTCCATCCTCCTTCAGCTATGTAATGGACGATTTTTTTTTTCCTCTTCAATTCCTCAGCCGCTCTTCTTTAATATGACAGTCATGCTCCACCCCAGAGCTACATGCCAGCAATACATGGAGTGGAGATGCCCCAATATGAACAATATTTCATACTCTTGGCTATGAAGTTTGTATCTAAGTGACATGATAGACTACAGTAACTTTGAGTGATGAATTTCTGTTATTTTAATTACACTAGATCTCACTTTTTTTTTTCCTTTTTTTTTACTCCCACCTTATATTCCACTTCAGGAAAGCACATAAGCCAATAAATAACAACCTGACTAGATTTATTGTTTTCAACAGGGCTATATATGTGCATGAAATTTAACATATGCCCAAGCACTTAGCTAAAGCAGCTTTAATGGCAAAATCATAATTACTGTCAAAACCCTGTGTTTCACTTAAAAGTGTGTATTTTTAACTGTGATTCTTTAACTTGAGGGTTAGCATTTTCTAGGGGAAAGGACAAATATCTGTGCAATTTCTAAACACATTTCAAGCAAAATGTTTGCCCACCAACAAAAAACTGGGTTTGATCAGAGAAAATTCTTTTAAGTATTTCCTCACCTCCAACCTCTCATATTGCTACTGTACAAGGTAGGCAGAGACCTGCCAGCTCAGCACATTCATGCATCCACCTTTGTCCACTGCTTTGTAGTATCAAGATATGTTGTCGCATCAGATGTGTACCTGCCGAGTCAGATACAGCACCCCAATGCCAACTGATATTGCGACCAAGGAAAGGTCTACAAAAAATGCAGATTGATGAAAAATACTGAAAACATATAGTGACAGATACCAGGTACAGGAGCACACACCCCCATAGGTCACTACTGTTTACTTAAAAGTTAAAGTTCTAAGAAAATCCCTTGTTGTATGTGTCTTTTTCTTTGTGACACTATTCAGTGTGTTGGTGCTCAAGTTTCCTTATATGTTTCAAATAAATACAAAAGAAGGGAGAAACTGGCCCAGCTAAAGTTAATAAGAGAACTGCCAAACTGCCATGCATTTTAGTACAGCTAGGAATGCAAGTAATGTTTATAATATGAATGCAAAATAATTTCCAAAATTGATAGTGCTGTTCTGCTGTCACAAGTTAAAAGGCATAAGCTACATCATGGGTTCTTTACTGCTTTTAAGCAATAGTGTTAAAAAAGATAATTGCTAAAACCAAAAAGAAGATTAAAGGCATCTGACTGAACTTTTTTGTTGTTTGCTTTCATTAATGCATATGCTTTATCAAGCCTCAAGGTCAAGTGTGTTCATTTACGCTGTACTGTGTATTACATTTATACTACCTGAACTTTAGTTCTCATATTCTGCAAGCTGATAGCAATGATGTCATCACACATTTCTGTTGTGCTTTTATGTACAGATTGCAAAAAAAGTTCTGCTATATTCTTCTGTTTCAGTCAGTGACATAATTCTCTCAACCCATAGTCTCTTTATATACTTAGTAATTGAAATAGCAGATTAAGATTTCTCAAACTGTAAGGTCATCTGAGTCTTATTTACCGTCAGTATTTTCAAGAAAAGGAAGAAACGGAAAACAAACTCTTGTTTAATCTTTTCCCCAGACGTATTTTTCCCAACCAGACTCCAAATGTTTTATGGCTATGGTGTCAGGTCATCACTTTGCTTTGTGGGTAATTAAGTCATTACAATAACACGTTATGTTACCATGCACCAAGGCAAAAATGCCTGCCTTCTATCAGGAAACTGTGAAAGGCCAGATGTTTCTAAGAGTTCAAGCAGAATCACAGACTATCACTAATCACTGGGTTTGTTTGTGTAGGAGAAAGTGAACCCATGAAGTCAATGTGAAACTTCCTATATAGTTAATCCAACTCCATAAATTAAACTACAGCTTATCTTTCAAACCTAAAGTGACAGTTTTCTGAAGGGAAAAAAAAAAAAAAAAAAGGCAGCTAGGCAAAGATCAGAAGTATCTGTGGCTTTCAAGTCACTCACATCAGATCTGTGTACTGCCAGATCACCGAGACATATATATTCAATGAAAAATCAATCCTGGGCACACAATCAGTTGTATTTCAGCCCAAGTACTCAGGACACAGGATATAGATTGCATGCCAGCTTTATGCTTTTAAGCCAACAGTGTGCCAGCTGTGGGAGACAGATGATATTTGTTTTGGCATAAAACTTGAATGATTTAGACAGGCAACGGTTGATTCAACATTAAACTTGGAAAGACAAAGTTAACAGACTGAAAGTTTTTTGATTCATTTGAATCAGGAAAATGAACCCATACCAGGTTATTACTTTGCATCCTGTGGTCTCAGCATTTATTAATTAGAAATCCTAGAGGCAGCTTATCACTGGCCAGAAAGCTCATGAATTCTAAAGGGAACAAGGAGTGAAACAGCTGAGCTTTGAAGCACTGGTTGCTTACCTCCTAGGAGGTAGAACTCAGCAAGGCTTTTTGGAAACTCATAAGAAATGAGCTCTCGCTCATTTCCACTGTAGTTTAGGATGAATATTACAACACAGACTCCAACATTGAACTACCATTTGTGTTCCTATTTAATTCATTTATCTTTTAAATGATACGTTATGATGTTGGGCAAAGAACATCAAGGATATAATAGCATGAATTCTAAGTTTCATAGTGAAATATCACAAAAAGAATTGGTTTCTACATTGTTGTTAAAAGATATGTGTGTTTACACTAGGGAAACAATTTACTCTAGATCCTCAAATACTTTGGATTAAGAAGTTCTGCAGCACTTAGAAAACTAACAAGCTACATGGTGATAAGTAAATATCTTAAATATACACATTTATCAGGAGAAGAGAAGAAAGGGGAAGGGATGCTCTGAAAGCAGCTGCTTCTCAAAAAGGTGCAAGATAGTTCCCAAGCCAGAGCTCCAAAATAGTTGCTCAGAAGCCATTTCTCTTCATACATGTGTATTTGGTTACTAATGCACAGTATTTTCCTATGACTAAAAAATATTTACTACTTTAGTCTATTTTATGCAGTAAATAATTCCATGTGGACCAAAATGTTAAATTTCCAAACATACAGTTGAATCAATCTACTGTAATTAATTCAAGAATACAGAATGTTAAAGTTATGAACATTCTTATGTTTCCCAAATGTGGTTTTTGTTGATTAGTGGCAAGAAGAGATGTTTTGCTTTCACTCAGATAATGTGAAAATGACAGTGTCACTTGGATTGCAGTAGCTCCTCTGATTTCAGGTGGAAGAGTGTTTTTCAGTCATCAACTGCTGCTCTTCTCAGTTGCAAAGTAAATTTTGATTATAGGCAAGAGGTCTTACATGACAGCTGCCTTTGGGTATGAATGTAGCAGAAACTGGTAGTCACTGCTACCCATGGCATAAATGTCTTTTCCCTAGCAGCTGGATTGCCAAATCAAAGATTCCTGTAATCTACTAGTAGGTGCCAATGGGGAGCTCAGATTTTGTCTTTTTGTGTGGTAGGATGTCCCAGTTTCACAGACATTAGATGGGAGCAGGAGCTGTGAATTCTGAGCCCAGTTCCTGGTGAGCTCAGAAGCATAGCTTCTTTTTTCCTTTCTCATGTTATACACTAGATGCAACAATACCATCAGTGGAACCACAATGCTCAAGCAAGGCAGTGGGTTTTGCTTTGTACGCAGATGATTTCATTGGTGAGGTGTCCCTCTTGTTCCTACTTTATCTATGTTGTCATCTTCCCCTTAATACCTGGAACCTTGTCCAAATGGGTCACCGATGCTGCAAGGCAGTTAGCAATGGCTGGAGTAGGATGCTAAGGACCAAGCAGCAATGAGGTCCTGCAGTGCACAGGGGCCAGAAGCCTTGGGCAGCACTTAGGGAAAAAATTGAAAAGCACATGGAGGATGTTACCTCCAGCCTCGTCTGTGCATCAGAATAAGATGTTCCCAGGTTTTCCTGCATGCTCACATACCCTGGCTCTCCAGCTAGTATCTTAAGAGTAGGAAGACAGGAAGTCAGCAAATCGGTATCAGATTCAGATGAGCCAATAGCACAGGAACTTCCTGAGTGTTGACCTTATGTGGCCAGTGGTCTTTTCCTTTCCATGCTCATTTGGTGGCTACTGTGGCATGGTGCTACTTGGCTGTGCCTTGCAGATGGAGCCTGGCCACAGACCACTGCTTGAGGAGCCCTGCCCATAGCGCTCAGCTATAAGAAACTGCCTGCCTTGCACATCATACCTAAATTTATCTCTATCTTTGCCAGTAAAATGCCTCACATACCTAAGGCATTATAGAAGCAGTAATACTATATATGTTCCTGTTGATAGAAACATTGCTATTTGCTGTTCAAGGAGTCCTTGTTGGGACTTGTCCTGAGCACACCCCTACCAGGAGCTCAGATGGCGGCAGGTAGGGTGGGCTCACCTGTGGCAGGAGCTGCTACAAGGGAAGAGCTGGAAAATGCCCCAGCCAGGGCTGGACCCCCTTCCTTTGGGAGCTGCCTCAGCTAAGGCTCCCACCCTCAGCCTTACTGGGTCTTCCTGCAGCCACATCTGATCCTGGTTCCCCTTACCAGGCCCAAATCCCAGCCCTCACCCACAGGCCCACGTCCCAGCCCGGCCTCGGCCGGGCCCCTTCCCTGGGGAGGTGCCTGGTGCCTGGGGCTGGGGCTGCCCCGGTGCCCCCGGCTGCCCTTCTCCTGGCTGGGGGGTGGGATGGGCCCTGGCTGCCGGGCCCTGCCCCGACAGACCCCTATGGGGAGCTCCTGTTGCCCCCGGGGAGCCCCGGGGCCCGGCAGGGCCCTGACCGTCCTCTCTCACTCAGCTGCGCTTCTGCTTTGGCTCTGGCTGTTGCCTAGTCCCTTACTGGCAATTTCAGACCATTTTTCATTGGTATCCGCTATAATTCTGCCAGGCGGTCTTAAATAGCACATACTTGCCCCACTCTTCCAAAGGAAACAATAGCATTATATATTCATCTTTATATAGGGTTATCTCTAGGGCAAGAAACACAAAAACAAAAATGATCACAAGCAAAATACTTGGCAGTGACAGAGATAACTGTACTTATCAGAGAGTACTTTCAAGATGTGATTTACAAAGCAGAGACAGCACACAGAAATCAGGAAGGGGAATGCCATGTTTCTCAGCAGATAAATGACGAGTGGACCTGGACGGGGCTCAGAAGACGAGAAGTGTTGATTGCTTAAAAAGCAA
>NW_008825216.1:6636986-6659348 GCF_000699105.1 Pygoscelis adeliae | reverse complement strand
TTAGTTAAGTTGGAAAAAATGCACATAATGATGAATATTAACCACACATCTCTGGAAACTTTTTTCAGCGTCCTCAGATTACTTGAATTGCAGGCTTTTGAGCAACTTGTGGTCCTCCCATGATTCTTCTGAAACATTCCAGGCAATGCTTGTGTTTATAATTTACTATTAGATAAAAAGGCAGCTACAGATTCAGATCAACTGTCTTGAAGTCCTGTAACAGTAGGGAAGAAAGACTTAAGAAAGCAGAATTGGTGTCACAGGTCTCATTAAATGCCAGCAGTATCCACACTTATTCTGAGTTCCGCTGTTGTTCAGGGAATTTGTGGGCATAAAATAGGACATAACTCCAAAACTGTGATCCTGAAAACCTCTGCTCCAGCTGCTACCCAATCTCGTAGGCAGGCAAACTACAGAAGGTGACTCTAAAACTCCCTAGGTATCTCAGATGTCCCTGAGGAAGTGCGGAAGAGTGTCGGGGTACCTCAGTGCCTGGATCACTGTGATCAGAATGAAAATAACAGGTGTTTCTTTGTTTAAAAAGTTTAAGGGCTCAACTCTGTTAGTTTGCTAAACCACACATCACACATACCTAGAGGCTCCTTAAAATATGCAACAGCGGTGAAAGAATATCGAAGCTTCCATAAATGTAACAAATGGCCAGGACCTCAACCCATCTACCAGTAGAGTAGCACTGGCACAGTAGATGCTGAGAGGATACCACACTGACTTGTTCTTGGAATGATGCAGAGTAATGAAATGGTGACAGATCTATGAGGGATAAAAGTGAGACTGTTTCATCTATTTTCATTGCCCAAACTATTAAAAATCCACGGAGTGAACAACTAGCATTAATGGAGCAATTATAAGTGATAAATGGAACAATAAGGCTGACGTCAATGCTCTTACCACAGCTTATATATTCAACTTCAGTGGTACTGTTCTTTTCTAGTGGGAAAAATAAAAATAATACTAAAAAACATTCCAAAATAAAATGAAATCGCAGAAAGCAGAGAGAAACAAGCAAGGGAACCTTATGTGCTTTCTCACAGAGCATGCCAACACGACAGGTGTAATGTCATGCAGCACCTAACAGAGTTGTATTTTAGACTTCAAGAAAAAAGGGGTAATGGTTTCCTTAGAACAAGACTCTTGCAGAGAATGTATATGAATGAGAAAATTATAAAACTGAATTCTTAGCCTACTTATTCAACTTGTCTGAAGTTATTGTGTAAACTCTTTCTAATTAAGTTTGTGGCTTGCTGAGTAATTTCCCAACATCGCTTTTTATTGCTGTTACTGAAATATCCACAAAAGAAAAATTAAAAACATTGTATTTTCTCTGTGATTGTAACAAATCTTTAACAGATACTGACAACCGCACAAATCTTTCACTTAAGGAAAGATGAGTGTTATAAGGTCTGTTAATGTAGACTGAGAGAGTGGAATTTGTCTCCGGACTTAACTGTCTAAAAGTGAATGCTTAGACTCTGCCTATATGCAGGAGATAGTGACACCTCCAAAGGATAACTGATCTCACTTATCTTAGACATCAAACTCAGGACAGGTTGAATCATCCTCTGGATATATTTGTCTGTTGCACTGACAGTATGGAGAGCCTATACAAGTAGTTTGGGCCAGATGTTTAATTTTTAAATGGCTAAAGTTATATATTCAGCTAATCCTATCCAGAATGTCTATCAATTGTATTTGGCACCAGATTAGGGTCATACTAGTATGTCTGTAAAAACAGTATCCGTATAATTTTCCAATATATCTAGCACAGAAAGACCTTTTTTTTCCTCAAAACTAAAGTGAAATACTTCTCAAAATAATTTAAGCACTTCCAGTTACCCATTTTTTTATGCTATCTCTACCATGACTTCCACTATGAACCAAAGTCAAAGAACACAAGTCAGGAGAGGTCTTTGTTGATTTCAAAACAATTTCAGTCAAAGGTCACCTCAAGTTTTCAATGCTGTTCTGATTTTTTTTTCCCTTGAAACTTTTTTTCTCTTGACCTCCTCTGCCCTCTCTGAGTCCATTCATTTGGTATGTTCTATACTCTGTGCTGACCTCTCCTGTTGAATCATAGTTGAATCATAGTTGAATATTCTACCCCATCTTGAGTTTTTCCTTTCTTCAAGGATCTTAAATGATAATTCAAGTCATTGCAGTAGCTTCTTACTCAACAGCTCTGATCCCTATGTGTGTCCCAAATTATATTTGCTTACCTTACTGAAAAATACATGTTTTACCACTCTGGGAAAGATTACTTAAAGGTTTTATAGGTCTATAAGTGTAGTGAATCAATTTTCCAGTAGTAATCCATGGTTGCTATAAAAGATAGTATGAAAGGGTTCTTTTAACTTCTTTTTTCCCCCCAGAAACTATGAAACAGAAATGAATAGAAGCCAAAGAGGAATAAAGAGCTGTAAAGTAGCAATTTGAAATGCAATTTTTCTCTCAGGAACAGCACAGGAAAAGGAGCAAACAAGGGTTCTTCAATGTTGTTCATATGTTTTGTCTTATTTGGACCTTTAAGAACGTACATACCCTCCTTGAGGTCAATAAAACTACTCATGTTCCTGCATTTAACACATACTGTGGAGTGGATGCTTTTGTTCTGTGTTTTTATTAATGCCCAGCACAAGTTTCTCTGATCTTTTCAAGGATTGCCATGTGATGAGATAATGAATGTATCTTTCACAAATATTTTTTGGTTAGAAGGGAAAGAAATTTCCCTCCACAATAACTGGTTGATAGATTTGATTTGCATATTTGACTTGTGGTTATCATTTTGGAAAACATCACAGACATATGAAGGCTCTTGGTAGTAGCTACATACGTTGAAACCTAGAGGCACAAGCCAGCTGGTGTCACAAAGAAGTGAAAAGGCATTTCAAACAGTACCAGTCACAGATAACCAAATTTGTTTCTTGTAACTTTTCAATCCACTAATCCATGACAGATGTCAGCTACACTGCTTAATTTTGCTGTCAGCCAAGATAAATATTTTTGGGATGAGCTTCTTAGAACAGAGGAACAGAAAATTGTTTGGAAATATTATGAAACTAGAAAATAAAAGATGATTAAACAAATCTTGGGCCTTTGTAATGTGTTCAAGGATAAGATCCAAAAAAAAGGCAGTAAGCACACAAATTATTGTTGATGTTCTTAACTCCAAGATAAAGAAACAAACACCCTCTCTAGCTTCCTGAGGTGCCTAAAGGCCACAGATGTCTACATTTTTTTTCACAGACCTTCCTTAAGTACCTCAAGTGGTGCTGCTTTCCCTGTGCAGAAGGGCCGCCCTCTTTGCCTGGGCTGAGCATCAAGGCAACTTGCCCACTGTAGGGACTACAGCACACTGGCCAAGTGTCCTACCACCTAAGTCCCCGGAGCTTCCTCATCCAATGCACGATGACAGAACCAAATCCAGAGAAACACATGGGAGATGGGGGTGTAGCCATGGACATTTTGACTATAAAACATGGCTGGAAGAGGAGAGGACAAATATTCTTATGGTTAGGATACTTCCCAAGGTATGGGGAGGCCCAGGTTCCCTCCCCAGAGATTCAGATTGACATCTCCCACTGCGAAGGGGAGTGCTGTAACTAGCTGGGCACACAGTCCTTTTGATGTTTGAGGGGACGCACCTCAGAGCTGCTGTTGAAACCTGTGAGCACGAGAGTTATGGGACCAGAAGGAGAGCATTCAGAAGGGAACCCTACCCCAAAGCCTAGCATGGCCAGAGTACCCAGCTGGGATGGGGAGGCTGGGGTGCAAATATGTGTTTGTGAGTTTTGAAAGGAAAGGCAGGGAGGACAGACAAAATTCTACCTTTAGCTTGATTGTTGTAAAGACAGATTGTTACTGGCGTGTCTAAGATTCTTTTTTTTTTTTCCACTGCACTTAGTCCAGACGATCATTTTCAAAGAGGAAGAACACAAATAAGTAAAATTTATGTAATCATAAAGTAACATCACATGATTGCCAGTGAAAACTGGGAGGAAGCTGATAGTGTGAGGATCTACATTTAACATGCAGTGACACAGAACAAATAGTTGGTTGACATGTGACAAATAATGAATGCATTTTGCATTACTGGTCTGGCTTCGAAGAATTTTTCCTGAATATATTTTGGCCTAAGAGTATCAGCTGATATATCATCTATTTTCTTTGGCTCTCTAATGATGCTGTCGATTACATCATGGTGGAACTTGGACTATATTATGCTTATGAAGTTGAATGTTACAGCACTCGAGTGCATTGGCTTAGTATTTGATCTGCCTACACATACAAATGCTCTTTGGGGAAATGGTTATGGGGCATGACTGAAGTGCCAGCACTAAACAAAAATAATGGTGACTTATCTGGCTCCTTTAGTGATAAGTGATAGGAAAAGAAAACCATATGGTTAAAATGAAGGCTTACTCATATCTGTATAGAACTATTATTCTGTTTTGATTATTAGTTCTTTGTATTTCTCCTGCTTCCATCCTATAAGATCTGGCAAAGTCTTTACTTGCAAATGCAAATCATTTAAATCATAGTCTCACAAACCTTCCATTTCAAGTTTGCAAAGCTGATATTTCTGTGTACATTCTCAGCATTGAAATTTCTTAGGCCCTGTTCGAAACCAAACCAAAGCTTGGAGAAATACTGATAAATTCCTATGTGGAAAAGAGAATGTGTGTGTTTCAGTATTTCATTCATTTTGTTTTATAATTTCCTTGCATATGTCTGTCTATTTTTGAAATGATAAAGACACTTGATCGTAGCCATTTAACCAGAAACAGAACAAGACAGATCCTATGCCAAAGAAAGATATGTGATATTTAATATTGCAATGAAAGAGAAGACAGATGTAGGAAGCTTAAAAGAAGAACAGGATGATTAATCACCCTGTTGGCTGAGGACGTGTCAAGTTTTCTGCAGGTATTATCACAAAGGAGAATCCCAGGGAGACACTTAAAGAAAAGCAATGATCTGGCTTTTAGGGAGGTCCTCCCAAGGAAAAGCACTAGCATGAAAAAAAGGAAGAATTAACACCCTGTTTGAAATAAACCTAACAGGTGATGAGGCCAGGGCATATTAGAAGCAGCAGTAGGACTTTCCAGCAATGAAGAAAAAAAGACAATGGGAATGAAGATTGGCCATGAAGGGCCTGAAAAGGGAAGTTACGTAGGCTACATCTGATAGTATACGGAAACAGAAGCCAATAAAGGGATGCAAAGAGAGAGATAACTTACAGTGGTCTAAGAAAAAGGGAATTTGCAATAGTTGTCCTGGAGCAGTATTTATAAGGAAAAATTCAATTTTTCTAGGTTGGAAAAAAAGGATATTGTATTAATTTAGGTGGGAAATGAAGTTTTAATTTGAGGGGAGGGGAACTTACAAAAGAGCCATATCTTAGAGAAGATAAGCAGAAAGAAACTGCAAGGCTTAGATGTAATCCGGGTACAAGGAACCAATAAGTGGTCTGAGTAAAGACAATGTGCTGGCTGCATACCCCGGTAACCAGCAGTGTCGTGGTGCTGTCCACAGGCTACGGAAGAGGAAGAGGGAGAGGTTAGAGTGCATGACTGACTCCGTGGTCTTGCAACAGTTTTATTCTGTCATTCCGTCCATTCTCCTATTAGAAGAACTAGGTAGAGTTTAGTAGATTAAAATCTAATGTTTGGGAGACAGGAAGAAAGATATAGCTTTTATATGAAGCATTCCAGTTAAATGGTTCTATTTCTGTTTTCTGAAAACTCACAGGTATGTGTTTAATGGAAGTTAGAAAATATATTGTCCTGGAAATACTTTTCTACTAAAATAATGAATGGCAAGAGGATATTTTATGGCAATATTAGTCAAAATAAAATATTACATTTTTTTGTTTTATAGTCTGATCATTCCAAACCCATTAATCTCCCGTTGTGTTGTTAAATACAATTACTATCTGAAGAGAAGTAATTTGAACAAAATGTTCTGATAGATGTCTACTAATCATGTCCAGAAACCCCACAATGTTCCAAAAAGGTGTTTTCCATAACACTGGTGAAAATGTCATGTGTTCTTCAATGTTCTTATCATTTTGTTTCACAGAGTCACCTTCTCCAGACATGGCCTGCAGGAGAATTCTTTTGTGCCTGATCTCACCTGCATTTCTGTACAGGTGTTTTCGAACCTTATGTGCTTACTGCACATTGCCAATGTTTGGGTCATGAACATAAAATGCTATACTTAAACCTTAAACTGTCTTGTGCTACAGGACATTTCAGAACATGTGTTAAGCCTAATTATAAACTTGAATCTCCAAACTCTTCCAAAGTCTTTTGAGATCAATTCCAGTATTTTGCCTCACTTTCTAAATCAATGCAAGCAAAACATTGCACATTTTTGCTTTCCTCTTTCAGTAGTATTTCTTCAATAAGATATTGAGATAAAATCTAATAGACTGACCTATTTGTCAGCCTTCGTACTGGTGTGCTTGGGGTGAAAATGGATTCTTTTCCCCAAAGCTGCTTCAGGGTGCCAGATAGCTACAATCTTGAAGCTACATCCTAGCCCCAGGTGTTGCCCATGAGGAAGAAATTTTGACCGTCTGAATTAGCCTAAGCCTGAGACAAACTTGTGCCAGGACAACCAATGTAATATGCTTTACAATGCTCAGACTCACTGCTGCCACATTTCTCACATAGAAAAAAAAAAGCCAAAAATGGCACCTCAGGGAAACCCTCTAATCCATGCATTGAATATTCAAAGGCATTCATGTATCTTTTATGTCCAGCCAAACTGAAACTGTTGATAAGTATGAGGAATGCCCCCAGATAACTTAAAACTTAAGAAAGCCACAGTTGTTTCTTATACTGAATTGTGAATTTATAGGTGAACAACCTATTCTGAGACTGCTATTACTTTAGAAGGAATCTAGCAAAAATTCAGTTTGTACTCATTAAGAGTGATACTGAATGACAGATTCTAAAGCCAAGGTTAAAAGCTAAGTGATAGAGTTATTTTGAGTTAAATATGTATTATATACTACAGAATTTTTGGGGTATATATACCCCTAAATATAAAAGTCTACAACGGGTTTACATTTTGAATTAGCCAAGGGATAATTAATCCAAAGACTAACAAATATTTCAGTGCTCGTGCCAGTCATCATAAAAATGTCATTTTGCCAGGAAGGGCTAAAAATCAGGGACTCCTTACTCTTGGTCTAAAATAACGAAGAATAACAGCTTTGCCCTCCTGTCTCCAACAGTGGCCATCAGCAAGCAAGCAAGAGTAAGAGCAAGGCAAGCATATATGACAGTTCCCCCTAATACTTTCCATGTCTCCACTGAGGGTCAGATCATTGACTTCTTTAACCAAATGTAATTATGCATGTTTAGTAACTGTCAGTGGATATATTTCTCAAATATGTGTTCTGTCTCTCCCTAAGCTGAGGTAAATTTTTAACATTCACAGCATAATTTACCAAAGACTTCTACAGGTCTGTTATCTGCTCCATGAAGAACTGTCTCCTCCTGTTCATTTTAAAGAGGGCAGCATGCACTTCATCTAAGATCCCTCCCTGTTAGAGTGGAAAAGACAATGAAACAGTTGACCCTCCATCCATCCTCTATAAGGTATTCATGATTTTTAGATTTTTATAGTACCTTCCAAAGTTGTCTCTTTTATAAGTTGAAGAGACTAATTTTACCTTGTTGGTACTCATATGGATGCTATTCCTTACCTTTCATCAAAGAATAATGAAAGTTGCAGGGGACCTTTAGATGCTTAGGGTCCAACCTCCTGTTCAAAGCAGGGCCACCTTCAATGTTCCATTCAGTTGACATTTGAGTATCTCCAACAGTGGAGTTTCCGCAGCTTCTCTGTGCAACCTTCCCCATTCTAACATATCCACTTTGATGACAGCACCAGAACCTCACACCATGTTCAGGATGCAAATGAACTGTAAATTTACAGGGCGGCATGATGACATTCTCTACTTTGTTCTTTTTTCCACTCCTGAGTACTCACAATATCTGATGTGCTTCTCTCTTTGTTTCTACTACTACAGAGTGCTGATTTGATGTTTCCATTGGAATATCTGTCATAACCCCAAGACCATATTTCTGAGAAGGAAGTTCAAGTCTGTCAGAGCCCATCTGTTCCTGACCCAAGGTGCAGGTTCTGACCTGATACCTAACATGTGGGATTGATCTAAACAGTAGTGTCTACCCAAAAATGTGGTGACTTGTCAGAGGTAGTTCTCAAGATTTACCCTGTAGTCAGGCACCTGAGATTAGCACCTCAGGAAGTGATTTATCCTACATCGTTGAGAGATCTCTTGTCACATGTACTGAATTGCCCTCTGTGCCTCCCTGTTGATTTCTAGGAGGAGCCTAGTCACACAATTTTTTGAAAGAAAGTATCAGATGAAAAAAATCCCAACAAAAATCTTCAACTAAGAACACCTACTTAGTTGGGGATAAATTGAGGGCAGTATACAACTACTGAAAAATCCACAGCAATCTCTTCTTCAGAAATTTTATTTCCACCATGTTCAGTGTGAACCCACTGCCAAAGATGTACATGCACTTTGAAAG
The DNA here is from genome assembly GCF_000699105.1 of Pygoscelis adeliae. NCBI lineage: Eukaryota > Metazoa > Chordata > Aves > Sphenisciformes > Spheniscidae > Pygoscelis > Pygoscelis adeliae. The sequence goes on along the minus strand of NW_008825216.1, from coordinate 6,650,760 downwards.
GATGCTGTGAAAAAAATTGTGTAATGATGTGATAGATCTAGCATGAGGTAGGGAAAAATATGGCATAGGAAAATTATAGAAGCCAGGGTCTTCAAGCATCTGGCCAGTTTGCTGTGCTGCATTCTCTGAGAATGAGCTGAGTATTTTCCATTTTTAAAATGTTAAGTCTACAAGTTAATTGAGTAAGTAACTTTCAAGTACTATAAAACAAAATTAATAATTCCACCTTCATGTTCCAAGTCCCATAGAGATCGGGTTGTTAAGTATCCATGTAAACTGAAAATGTCATTCAGCTACTAAAAGTTTCAACCAGCTTGCTTCCACTTACTTCACAAAAATTTACAGTTAATAATAACATGACATGTAGATTTATGATGTGATAATTTATCTAGGTCTCAACTCCTAAATAATCAGCATCTATTGTAACCTGTGCACAAAGGAAAATTCCCCATTCAAATATTTTTAGTGCAATGCTACAGACTGAATCATCTGTTTTACAACCACAGCTCTCTATACCTGCAAAATCTGTTCTACAAGAATCTTTTCTTCATTATTCAGTTGCTTAAAATGCTGAATCTTATATCATTGGGTGTCCAGTCAGTTATGTGTGTATGCCTAGTGGGAAAATAGTGAGTAGCTCTGAATTTGATCTCAGTCTTGCCTCATTAAATATAGCTTGTTCCAGCTCTTAACAATCATTTTGCTCACATTGTGCACACAAGTGAGTCTGTCAGACCAAGTCTTTGCACAACAGTATTTTTTATCTGGAATGCTTTTAGAAGCTTTACCAACCAAACAGAGCATATCTTGCAACCCCCACTCTGGGCATTTATTAAAGGATTACTTAATTCACTATTAATTTTCTGCTATAAAGCCACTTGGTGTTTGCTGTAATGACTTCTTCAACAAACTGCTGCTTTAACAGAACAGTGGCAGAATTCAAAGGTCCGAGTTTCTGTGTTAACAGTAGGACAAAAGAGGAATTAACAAATTTTACTAAAAACACCAAGCTGGAGGCTCTGGGAAGGAATGCTGGAAGTGTGTTTCCTTTGCTGTGTTAATTACTGACAATTCTTTATGTAGAATTGCAAGCCTTGCTTAGAAATTGGTTATTTCTCATTTGCGAACCCTTTGGGATGCCAGTTTTCAGATGGCACCTTCATTAAATGGCTATAGACTCCATGATATTTTTTCTGGCTTTTGTTTTGTTTTGGAGACTTTTTGGGAATAGTTACTTAAATTTTTGTGGTACAGCTGATAAACGTTAGTGAGTTGGAGTAGTGCCACCTATAGAAAATCAGGAAAATGTCAGAAGAAGGCCATAGTGACTCACCTGAGGCACATCCATTCAAGGCAATTGTACTCTAGTCACCTTCTTGGGAGGCAATACTTAGATTTGTGCAAGGAAAAAGAAAATAAAGACCTACTCTCTTCCAGGAAAAAAAAAAAAAAAAAAGGAGGGGGTCAGAGTCAAAAGATTCAAAGCTAGGTGCAGGGCAAGAACTAATAATGCTCTTAAGCAGCTGAGATCTGAAAAAAAAAAAACCATCCAGACTGTACTATGTACGGGCTATGCTTTTGAGAATGATACCTGGATCCTTCTCTCTGAGCCTCAGTGACTAGATTGGCTGGATCTGTGTGTGAGTCAGCTAAAGAGTTGTGAATTCTACACAAGTTTCCTACATCACTCCAAAGAAAAACAACTTCCTCTAGAATTATTTTTAGTTTGACCTGGGTTTCAGTTAATTACTGAACATTATGAAAAACATTCCTTTAGCAAGATAACAGAATGAAGAGTGTACATGTGCTGCAAATCAGTGGTGTCAGGTTATATGCACATGAGGCCTAGGAGAAGTCAAACAAAAAGAAATGAGCATAAGCTTTCATAATATTAAGATCTAGCATGCTCAGTCAGATTTTGTTTTTAAAAACAAAGCCCAACTAATAAATGCCATGGGAAGTTGTTTTCTTTACAGCCACTAACTACATGTTGGGGACTGAGATTCATCTTGCAGAGGAAACAGCATTGCTTTGAAAAAATAAGAAGGAACACCTAATCCTTAGTGGTCTAGACAACGGTATCTTTATACATATGTCGTGCTTTATTTGCAGTATTTCCTGGTATTCTTCCAAGAAACTTAATTTCATGAAGATTCATCTCAGAAGACTGGCTACTCCCTCCTCCCCATGCATTCCATATGGTGTTTTCTGGGCTGCCTGGGATATGTTACTGCTTAAACACCAAAACAAAACACAAATATAAACCTTTGTGTGGCCTCCACTAGCATTTTTTGACTGTTGGTTGAAACTGCTGATAGGTACAGCTAGTTGACCTAATTGTCTCACAAGATGTGCTTTTACTCTGGTGGAATGACAGTGAAATTGCTGCATGAGTTAATTAATTCACCTTGCAATTTAGAAGCTTTTCAAAAGAAAGTAGGTAAAATCTATGCAGATTCAAATACAGTCATAAAAAGACGGTTAGAAGGGACCTCTGGAGGTCATCTTGTCCAACCCTCCCTGCTCAAGCAGGGTCACCTAGACCCAGTTGCCCAGGATCATGTCCAGATGACTTTTGAATATCTCCAAGGAGGGAGATTCTACAACCTCTCTGGACAACCTCTGCCAGCACTCAGTCACCCTCACAGCAAAAAAGTCTTTCCTGATGTTCTCCTTTTTCTTATTCTCATTTTTCTTATTCTCATTTTTCTTCTTTTTTAAAAAGAGGCTTTTAATGACACTTAGCTAAATTGTGTGGGAAAAAAACCCTGGAGAATCAAAGTGTTTCCCGTAGGTTGAATTTAAAAGTGCTCATGAATTTCTAAGAGAGCTGTGATCAATAAATGTCACAAGTTAAATATATCCTCTGGGTCTTGGACATATATTACCTCTGACAGGGCAATTAATCATTTTTCCTTTACAGTATTACTACACTGAAGTAGAATCTGTTGCTTCATTTGCATAAATGGTGGAGAAAACCAACAAACAAAGTGACTGAAAGCAGTAACAGAGGAGCCCTTCCTAAATCCCCAGGTGAAGATAAGAAACAGTCTTCATATTGCATTTTGGTGTGTTTGAATTTATGTGAAGTAAGTAAATTATGCTAGCAATTTTTCTAACCTCAATAAATTTATCTCCAAATAGAATGTGAATTTTGTGGCATTAATAGTTGAGCTAGAGATACAGAGTCATAGAAACACATGGAAGTCAAGGCAGAAGAAAAAGCCACACAGTGTACTGTACTCTTTCAAGAACTTTTTTACTTGAGGAGACATTTCTTTATTAATAAAATGTGTTTGATGTGTGGACCTTGAACAGATGTACACTTTTCAAAACTTAAGAAATGATACAGACTGTGGTTTTCCAAAAATGCTGTTCCACCCACTCTCCTGTTCAGAGAAGGCTGCAACAAATGACAGGCCTTTCCTTTAAGGTTCCCTGATTCATGGTCTGTCAAAACAACGGGTAAAAAAGTTCCACAGCTGAGGATCTTTCTTTGGGACTACTCAGGTCCCTCTGATTTTCCTTGAGAAGACTCAGATGTAGTAACACAGGAAGAAAGAGGTGCACATTCAGCAAAGAGTAGGTTTTATAAGCCAACATCAACTACTTGAATTGGGCACAGAAGTGAATGAGACATCATACAGCTAGTAAGGCAATTGACTGAAAATTAACTAGAAGTTTGTTGGAAGCTCTTTTTCTTTATAGAAGCTGAAAGTGTTGAATGTTTTCCTCATCAAATGAAAATATGATGCCTTTGCTTTAGTGAATGTGCTATTTGTAGGCATGAAATTATGAGTGTGTATAGGAACTATGGCAGAGGCATGTGGTACAAAAGATCCTCTCGGACTATCCATACACATACCCAGGACCATGCACAATTAGTGTAATTAATTTTAACACAGTATTAATAAAAGACTAGTTAACATATAACTATAATGCAGTACAGTACATAAGAAACAAATGTTTCACCACAGCTTTGAGCATCTTAGACTGAAAAAGACTGAACGACTAGAGAAGGGTTTACCTGAGGGCCAAAGAGGGCTATGCTATAAGCCTTCAAAGCCAATGGCTTCAGTTTATGATGCATAAGGCACCCAGCCTTACTATGAAGGACGAGTGTTCCCAGGTCTTGCTACCTAAACTTCTTTAAAATGGAAGAGCCTAGCAAAGCAGATAATGAATGAGAGACTAGTGCAGGAGCAAGTAAGAGCTGTTATCACAGGGGATTAAAGAGTCCCTTGGAAGTGACGGGCCAGCAAGAAGAATTCTGCTTGAATCCAAAGTTCAATAGAGGACCTGGTTTGAGTACCAAAAGTTCTCAGTATGCAGGACTTCTTGTTACTAGGATTAGGGTCTCGGTACTATTCCAATTTGGCTGCCTCAACACTGTCTTTAATTTCTTCTCAGAAAGGCAGTTTCCCTCCAAACATATTTCTCTCCAGCTGTAAGCTAAGGCTGCTGATTTAGTTTTTCCAGAGGTGGCATATCTTCTTAGTCACTCACATGAACTGCTAGTTCAACAGACATTTTTGGGGACAAAATGCACCCTGTACTGCCTTTCTGTAGGAAAATGTCAAAAAGCATGGAAAAATTAAAATAAAATCCTAGAGCTTATAAAAACACAGTCCAAAGGGTCATACTGATTGGGGGGTGGGTAGTGAATACACAGAATTTTTGGGTCTGCTCAACTACAAAAGCAGAAAACATGAAAAGGAGCTTTATCATGCTGCACAAAATGGATGCTTCCTGAAGAAGTGTAAGATGAGAACAAAGGTAGCAGCACCCTCACGGCCCAACACTTCAGGCAGAAATGCAAGGAAGTTTGGCAGGAAACTGAGGCACTTTCCACTTAATGCCTAACAGAAGCGATCTCTGGCTACTTCCAGAAAGCCTTCAGCTTCTGAGGGACTCTCCTTTCAGTGGCTTCATGAAATGCATCAACAGCTTTCAATGTTGGACTGCATTGCAAGTCCAATTTATTTTCAGCTAGCACTTTTTTTTTGCCTTACATTCCTTTTATAAAGAAAGTTATATGGAGGTACAGTCATTGGCATTCCTTAGAGCGTTAAAGTAAAAGTTACTAAGAAAAGCAGGCTATATATTTCTAATCATACAACTGCTTTACATTAAAAAGATGTGTATCAGGGACTACTTGGCATTTTTAAACATCAGACTTCCATAACATCTAAAAGAATTTCATTTTATTGTAACTAACAAAATAAGAGACCAGGATAAAAAACTTCCTTGATTTAATGTTTTCTTTTTATTCGTATTATGAGACTTGAAAAAGACGAAATTGCACCACATGCAAAAATAATTGTGTGCAGACTTGATCTAGATGTATTAATGCACAGCCAGGTATAGACAGAACTGTGCACTTTCATGTCTATAAACATCTGCTTTGCAAACATGTGCAATTGCTAATGTACATATAAGCAAGTGACTGCATATTTCTCCATCTGTGTCCCAGCAAAATGAGTTTCTGCTAATTGTACATGCTGTGCTAGCTTCACAACCTCTATACAGCTTTTATTTCCCTCACTTACGCACAGTACACATCATTACATATTATGTCAACACATGCAGATTTGTCAAGTACATATTATGCATCCACCTGCAATTTCTCAGAAGGAAAATTTTCCTAAAAACGTCTTGAGTCTAAAAGCAAAACAGAAGAAAAGCTGGATACAAAATATTAAGTGTTGCTGTTAAAGCAGCAAATTTGAGCCAGTAATCTTTTTAACAATCCTGTGATACCAAAATGGCATATCCCTAATCTGTTAGGCACTGATGGAGACTGCTGACACAATACTTGAAGTATGGTTATGGACATTTTCTTCTTTTTTTCCCTGTAGACTACACCATTATGGAGACACTAAATTTCAAAAATATTTGCTGTCATGAGGATGTCTCTCTCCCACTGTTCCTTTGGCAAACTAGAAGTGGCAGAAAGAAAATAGCTTGCTGGCAGTATAAATGCAGTCTTCATTTATAGAAGAATAATTCGGAACATTTGTCACATGTAAAAATCTGTAAGAGGCAACACTTAAAGGCAAATTGATGATGAGCTGAATGATGATCTCAGTTGCACTGATGTAAATCAGGAGAATTTCTGTTTGCTGTAATGAAGTTACTTCCTCTTTACACCAGTATAGTCAATTGCTGAAGTGGGTATTTAGGTTGCAAAGTGTAGGTAGAGTGGCAGCCAGCAGCCTCTGCATCAGCTTGTCATTTCTGTTTGGGCTATGGCACATGCAAAGCTGGCCAGGTTCGACTGTAAGGCTTCATCTACCGAAGTCATGGCAAAGGGTTAGAACATGGCTGTACTGCCTGGCAGCAGAAAAGAAAAAAAAAAAGAGAAATCATGCCAAAGTAAAGAGCAGTTAGTCCCAGTTTTTAGTTTCTAGTACAAGGCTCTTAGCTTCTGCAATTGTCTTGTAAGCAGTCCTCTGTATTGTCAGAAAATCTGAATAAGTAACTGAGAGCAGCAGATTTTATCAGTTTCTGCAATTTTAATAAAGTTATGTTTAAAAAAAAATATCTAATTAAAATGCCTCCAGAAGATATATTGATCCAAATGTTAATTTTAACTGGTTATAGTCAGGAAACTGCTGAAATCTAGATAAATAATGAAAGGACAGATAATTCCACTGCAATAATTGTTCTGATTTGAGAAGAATTTTGCTTGTATTTTATTTAGTCAGAAAAATCTCAATTTGAAAATTTATATCCCTCCTTCTCCCTTCCTTTCCCTCCACTCACTGCTTGTGGCCAGTCTCGTATTCCGCGGAAAATCCAGCAGACTGCAAGAGTGCTAACGCTGTGCCAGTATTTGCAGAGGGGCAAGAAAAATGGTCAGCTAGTGTGACAACAATCTTAGACACAGAAAAAGGAACACATCTGAAAAGGACCTCAGGTGGTCTACTCCCCTGCCTTGAGGCAAGATGAACATTAGCAACAAGGCCACTTAGACAGTTAGTACCAACTTTCATGCACAAGGCTGAATACATCAAAAGTGTGCGCAAAGATCTGGGTTTCTACTGGCATTTTTCTCAAGTCTAGGGCTAGGAACCCAGGTGAGCAGTTTTTAAAAAGTTGTTTTCTTCCTAATACAATCCATCTTAAAATGCAGCTCATAGGTGCAGAAAGCTGGTACCCCGAGTTTCCAGAAGACTTTGTGGCAGTACAATCCAAAAGGAGCTAAAGGACAGGAATTGAATCAATACTGTGGTCAGTACTGAGAAGAGGCAGTTCAGAGAAAAGTCACAAAAAAGGTTAAGGGATAGAAAAAGTGATTTGTTGTGAGAGATGAGAAACATTTAACAAATTTGTCTTGCAAAATGAAACTTGACAGGTGCCTTGTTTGTAGTAGGTGTAAAGTCTGTATGAGGAGAAAATATGAAGTACAAGAATATAACATAGGAGAGAAAGCAATGACAGAAAAACAATGTCCGATGACTGAGGTCAGCCAAGTGCAATTGAGAAAAGTCGTAGCTGCTCTGGTTTTAGCAACTGGAATAAAACATCAAGGAATTCTCAACTCTTCATGCTTCCAGCTTCAAACTTTCCACCTTTCTAAAAACTGCTTTCACCAAACAGAAGTTATTAGACTCAGTTCAAGGCCAGCAGAAAGTGATACAATGAAATTTGATATACCGTGATCTTATACTTAATTGCTCAGCTTCCATTAAATTCTGTGGCTCTCAAACGTAACATAAGGAATGGATAGCATTTAGATTGAATGCCTCCAAAGGAAGCCAGATGCCACAGACAATATTGCTGGTAATCCTTTCTGGTGCTAAAACAGCTCCTACTGCACACCCTGCTCTGCTGGGATGAGCTATCCTTCAGACTGGAATTTTATAAATAGAACTTTTATCTGTGTTGTATCTGACATTATTCCAATTATCTTGCCAAATTCCAAGTGTGAGTAAACACAGTCTTCGCCTTTACCCTCACAGCTTCTGCTGGAAAAGATTTCCTCACTTCTTGTCCTATGCAGCATTCTATGAGGAAATGCATATGTAAAACAGTGCAAAATACAGTAGAAACGATAAGTTTTATATATAGCATAGATCTATTCTGAGCGGGAGAGAGATCGTTCTGACCTTAAAGTATTTTTCAAATACAAATATGCCCTCTAAATAGATAGTCAAACATTGAATTAAAAACAGTGGAAAGATTCCCATTAACTTTCCTGAGCACAGGATCAAACTTAAAAAAGGGCCAGGTAGCCAATGAAGTGCTGTACATGCTATGTACCCACAGGCAGATATTTAGATTTTAGCTTTCTATTCAACTATTAACATTATGTGGAGATTTCCTTCACAACTGACTCATACTGGAAAAAAGCTGTTTACTGGATTTAAGGTCAGTCATCCATTGCTGTTTATGCACACTGCTTTAACCCTAAGTGGACTTTGTATGGATTACAGAAATACAAATAACACCTGATTAAACAAACTCAAAGAATATGGAGTGTCAATGGATGAAGACAAAGTTGCAATCATATGTGACTTCAGCTGAGAAGGAGTATGACAATGAGGATCAGAAACCCAGTGACTGCAACATGTCTAGGGTGAGGATCAACTTTGAGACCACTTGGAAATAGACTTCTTTTCCACATCACACCAGTGAAATATTCCCCAGGGGGATGGAGGAGGGGAGGAGGGGAGGGAGAAGCTAATATGTCAGCATTTTGGTTCATTCCGTTTCAGACACCACCACCACCACCCCCATGCTACAGTCCAAAATCAAAGTGATTGTTGCTACTCTGTACTAGTAAACTACTGAGAGAGATGGGAGACCAGCGGTGTGAAATTTATCGCAACTCCTCACACAGCAGTATCTTAATAGTGTTCTTGATTGTTAATAACCCCCTTTACCAACTTTCAACTCCCTCATCCTACCCTACCACCATCGTCATTATGAACACATTAAGGCAGCTGTATGGAAATAGGAAAGGTTAAAGCTGGAGGTGCAGGCAGGTGAGAGTAGCCAGGGACGTGTGCCTCTGGGGAAAGCAGTGGAATTGATGTAACTTTTGGTTGCTTAAAAGTTTCAAGCACTGTAATGCTAATTGCATGATAACAAGATGTGCTAACTCCCTACTGACCTACAGCTGTTAATACACTGGAGACATTTTTCTCCACACTGTGGCCACTGAGAGCTATGCTGGGCACGAGGCTCCAGAGCCAGGAACAATTCTCGTCGCTGATGTAGTTACAGCCAGGTGCCACAGACCTTCCCCCAGCAAGATGCTAACTGAGTTTGAATTTTGGGGGTTCTTTATTGTTAGTACACACACAGTCTCCTACCCTGAGCCTCATCCCAGAGAGGAAATAATTGGCATACTCTTGCCAATAGTAGCCAATTTCCAAAAACATGAGTAAGGGAGAGAAAGTGTTTTGAAGCTTGAACCTTCGATCATAATGCTTGACCCAGGTGTTACTGTTCAAAGAACTGTAAAAAGCATAAGACACTCCAGAATTTTCCCAGGCCAGACATTGCAATAAAAGACAATTCCACAGGTAATAGAAATCTCAACCAGGGAATTTCAAGGCTGTAGTACTCAGATTCCCTTCCCTTTCTGTTTAGCTGCATAGAATAAACATTTTTTCTCTTGAAACTCAGGGTTAAAGTATGAAAATGTTCATAACCACTGGTAACATTGGTTTACAGAGCCGCTTACATTTTTTAAAAAAGGGAGAAAGTGATTCAACATCTTGAATATTGTCTTCCACAGATCTCAGGACTGGTTGGACTGGTGAGCTATTCCTTTCTGACCTCAAACACTGCTAGTGAAACTCTTTACCTAATGGGGGGAGGGGGGGAAGTTTTCACTTATTTTTACAGTAGGGATTTAGAGGTGTTCCTGATGTGATGAAACTGCCAATTTTAGACAGAAGTGCCCTAAATCTGGCAAGAGTCCTGCAAAGTTTCTCTGCATGCAGCAGAGCCCTAACACCTCTCTCCTGACCTCTACAACACCCCTCTGAACCTGTTCCTGAGGAGACAGACAACCATGATGTGTTACGTGCATTTGCAAAGGACCAGATTGATGTGACCACCAAAGGAATGTTTCCTTTACTGGAAGAACTGTCTTTCACAAGAGATTTTCTGTTCCTTTTCAAGTTGTTTTTCAAGCATTATTATTATCATTAGCATTTAATGAATGTTCTACATTTTTGAATGTGCACCATATTTATTAGTTTCTGGCTGAGGTTATCTTGAATTCTTTGAATTTCCTGTTACGTTTCATCTATTCATTATAAAAAGGCAGATACAGGTTTCTTATGTCTAGTATGCGCAGGAAAATCCTAAAGTTATTTCCCCAGAGCAAAGGATTCTTCATTCATGGGATAAAACACAGCTAGAAAAGTGTAACTTTTTGTTCAGTTTGTCTCAAAAAAATGTAAAATTAAGTCACTGGAAACTATATTCTCCTTATATTAAGATATAAGCCATTACCATTACTCTGGAGAAACCCAGTCATGAGACCTACACTGTTCCATCCCTCCACATAAACATCTAAATAAGTAATTAAAAATATTTCACATGAATATTTAAACAAAAGTTTCAATGTTTCTTTATACAAAACAAAGTACCAAAAAAGAACACAAACTCACTTTTCATCTCTGTATACAGAAAAGATTAGCACACGGTATACTCCACCCTCATCTGGCTCACACACAAGTCCCATTATAAGTCAATCCCTTGATTCTCAGTTTACATTAGATGTAGCTAAAACCCAAGGTTGGGCTGCAAACCTGGCTCTAGCCACATAGATCTTTCTTCTTCTTGTGCTTTTCCTACTTTGAAAATTAAGCAACCATATATATTTTTCCTTTAATTTTAAATATATTTAATTTTGTACTTAAATGAACAAAAGGGGTTTGTGCAATTAAGGTGTGTTTGAGGGGAGCTTGATATGTCATGAGTACCAAAGATCAGGCTCATAAATATCATGGCAAAGATGGCATCCTCCAGCCAATTAGTAAGTCATTGCAGCTGGTTTGATTTAGAGTCATCCAGAGGAAGAGATCCTGGCTCCTTGTAAAAGGGGATGTGAACAAAGTGAAGGAACTGGAATCCACTGACCTCCACAAATACCCTTTTCTATGCAACAACAAAAAAAGGACTTATGAGAGTCATTCTCTGAAGGTACCAGCTGAGCATGAAAAATAATTAATTCCTGACTTTATTTTTCCACAAAGAAACTGCAAATCTCAAAGAGGAAGGGAAATGCACAAGTATGAAAAGAAGGTGTCAGCAGAACAACTTTTTCAAAATTGTCCACACTAGAGAAAAAAATTGCAAACTTAAAAGTTTAGCTAGAAAGAAAAAGAATAAAAGAAATTCTGAAGTGAATACTAGGAGCTTGGATTTTCATCCACTTAAAATTATTCATAACATTTTTTTTAATTCTCTGTGCCTACAGTGTAGTCTGTCAAGTTGAGCATATGCCTGTTAGCTTTATATTTTCATGCGCTCCCTAAGATTTCTAGGTGCCATATAGACAAATAGCAGGCACATATCCTTTCACTTTCCTCTGTTGCAGCTTTTTCCCCTACTCAACCAGAGAAGTGACTAGCACCAGGTCATAAATAGAAAGTGATGGAGTACGAATGTTTCGCGGAAAGCTGATTGGAAAGGGACGTTTTCCTTCTAACAATATTCATACCTCTGGGTAATTTGGAACAACACTTTTTTTTTTTGGCATACCACATTAGACATTTTGTTTTTTATTATATTTTTCACTGAAACTAGAAACAGCTGCTGTCTGATGTCGGTTGGTATATGTGGTAGTAGTGTGGGTGGAGGAAGAGATTTCTTTTCCCTCACAAGAAAGACGCAACTATGGAAAGGATGAGGTTATGGAAAAGTGTTAGCAGGTGATATAAAACATTTCTATGGTTTACATAGGTTAGAGAACATAGATCCAAATTGCCTCTGAATGATTGCAGTTGTCACATCTTTAAAGTACAAAGGTTTGATAACCGCAACAGTGATTAGCAGAGCAAAAGAATCTATTTTCTTTGAAATGATAGTCCCCAAGGGAGGATGGTTGGCAAACATTTATTTGGGCTACGACAACCAACACTTGCCCCTCTGACATATTCCAAAGCCACCGTGCGGAATAGGAGAATAAAAGCAGCAAGGGCCTAGCTGACCATCACTCCCTTGTAATTATACCTCTGGCTTTTTCATTTCTCTTCTCAAAGCAGGAGTATTTTTGGAAGTGCCACTTAGTTATTTTGAAGTATTTTTGAGCACTGTACCACAACACAAGCTTTCCCTGAGTTAGTTAATCCTATAGAATGTTCCTTCAGAAGCTCCCTGAAAATCATAAATGGAAGGAAGTTTACCAATCTAAGCGGAAACAGGCGACGTGCCTTCCAAACACCTACTCATCAGTTCCTATGTCCACATACCCAAGTACACAGCCCCAGCGATTCAGGCTGAGACTTTACAGTACTTGCGCAGTCGTGCAGCTACACCCCAGCCAGCTGTAGAGACACATGCCACGGCGGTCAGCAAAGCCATGGCACGGAGCGGTGAGCAGGGAGCAACTGCTCACTCTTTCTCCCACTACAAGAAACTCTAAGTGACAGGTCCAGTAAAACTAAAGAAAAGGGTTTTTTTCACACAGTGCGTAATTATACTGTGGAACTGTTGGTTGTTGCAAAGTTTACATGAGTTCAAAGTTGACAAAATTAATGAAAGAAAAACCTATCAAGGGTCGTCAAATACAAAGACTTCATCTACAACTGAGAAAGTTTGTAAGCCACAAGCTATTGGGGGCTAGAAGGGCATTTAGAGGAAGTATGGCTACATTTATTTTTTATACTCTTCACTGTACATCTGCTTTCACCTACTGTCGGAGACAGGATACAGGATACTGATGAGCCTTTGCTTCGACCCAGTACATACATCTTTATGGTCTTACATCATTTAACGTAGACACAGGACCTAGAAAGGTCTTTGTAGACCAACATAGGAATGGGCCACTGGGACAGCTGTCCTAACAAGGTCTAAGACCTTAAATTTTGAAATGTCTCTTAAAGAAGGAAGTAAGTTTGGGATGAGAGAGCTGGTGGATACTCTCTCTCTCTCTTTCTTTCTTTGCCTTTGAAGGGATAGGCTGCCTGTGTTATTCTCTCCTTGCCACTTCTCCATGTGCATTGGCAGGCAGACCTCAGTCTTCTTTTGCAAGGCAGCCTTGCAGGACAGACTAGGCTGTGGCATTTTCATGCTAATTAGAGCCAAATGTTACAAGCATGGAGGCATGGGAAATTTAGAGACCTTCTGTGGAAGTGTTAGCATGGGTTTTCTTGATGTTTCTTGTCTTTTGCTGAGTCTTTGCCCAAGTGTCAGGCAGCCTAGGTCTAACTCCCAGTCTCAGAGCACCTAGTTTCAGAGCATTGCAAGTGGATCAAAACAGGTTCCCTTCAGTATGACTCCTGGATGTTTTACAAGGCACCACAGACATGGCAGTGCTATTCTCTGGGTTGAATATGAGGACCTGTTCTTTTCATGTGTAGGCAGAGAAAGCAAATTACTATTTCTCTGTCTTGAACAACAGTAAAACTCTAACTCCTGCTGGGACGGGAGTTGTGCATTGTAGGCTGTTATACGTCCTATATGATCTGATCGCTGAGTAAAAAACTGGCTGGACAGCCGGGCCCAGAGAGTTGTGGTGAATAGAGTTCAATCCAGTTGGTGGCCGGTCACGAGCGGTGTTCCCCAGGGCTCAGTTTTGGGGCCGGTC
>NW_008825216.1:6613281-6636100 GCF_000699105.1 Pygoscelis adeliae | reverse complement strand
AGGAAAAATTTCTTTACTGAAAGAGTGGTTAAACATTGGACCAGGCTGCCCAGGGAAGCTGTTGAGTCACCATCCCTGGAAGTATTTAAAAGCCGGGTAGATGAGGTGCTTAGGGACATGGTTTAGTGGGCATGGTGGACTCGATGATCTTAGAGGTCTTTTCCAACCTTAATGATTCTATGATTCTATGACTAATTCCCCTTAGGGACTTAGCCCTTAAGGAATTCTGCTATAGTCCCTCTCCACAGACATCCACAAAAGCCTTGAAATGGGCTGGCATTATTCCCCCTGGGTGCAGCTGCGTTCAACCAGGATCACCGCAGGCTTGTGACCTCTCTCTGAAAGAGGGGCCCCTGCTTCAGCCCCAGGAGATAATGTAAGGAGACCAGGGACACGCTGCTCTGTGTGAGCCTCTGGGCAGGCATGCACCACCAGGTGGGCTGTGAAATACAGGTTGTAGCCCAGATTGGCCTTGGGGAAACAGCATGGAGGACTGCAGAAACCCAGCCCCTCACCAGCTTTCCCTCCTGCATTTTGCCAAGAGTTGTGGAAAGCACAAGACAGGCTGTTCACTTTGTGCAGAGCTACACAATGGGGCTGTGAGGTCTGTGGGAAGTAAGCAAACGGCATCTCCATGAGCCCTTTAGAAAACCTGGGTGATGGTACAACCTCAGTTCAACAGATGCATATCTCACAAATATTTGTATATTTATTCTAGTTAGTTTTCCTTTAAGGAAAAGCAATCTTTAATCTGTACCCTATAATTTCCGATGTCCAGCTCTCCTGAAGTGAACATACAGCTGTATGCCAGTGACTAAAGACTAAGTAGAAACTAATTTCAGGGTTTGGCCCATGGTGATTTTAAGAAGTCACACCTGGGCTGGGGCTTTGGATGCCAAGATTTTATCCTGGAGCAAATTTTTACATCCAAGTTTAAAACCCCTGAAAATGAGAAGAGAGGGGAATGTTATAATGGAAAGGCTGGCATAACTTCAACTACTGTAGAGCAGCCAAAGAAGTTGATGAGGCCGAGAGTCAAAAGCAAATCTGCCAACCTTCACTGTGTTCAAATAAGGTAAGTCATGCTAAAACGTTTGACTGCTTTAAAAAAATAAAATAAAGTTGCCTTCACCTCTTCAGAAAGCTACCAGTTATAAAAAACAGTCAAAAATAATGCAAATACGCTTTCAATCAAACTCTGCTTTGTTTTCTTTGTGCCACGTGATTTTTCTGCTCAGTAAAATGAGATGTGGGAAACTACCTTTAAAATGAATTTGACTATTCCTGGCTTGAAATCTGGGCTCTGCCTATCCAGAAAAAGGCAGTATAGTCTGGGCCATTCCCCAACAATAGAGTGGCAGCAGGCTAAATATAACCACACTTACAGTCCCAGAACTGGCATCTAACACCAGGGGCTTACAATAACACTGGAGCTGCTGCTGCTCCAGCAACAGCCAAGGCAAGGGGAGGGAAAGCTCTGTTTGTTTTTCAGCTGGGACCTCATTCTTCACTCAGCTGTTTGCTATTAGGTCTGGAGCAGTAGCAGTGAGAAATTCATTGCTGCTTGCTCTCTGAATCCTGACACAGTAACAGCACAGACCCAACTAGCCAAATCCACAAAGGATCAAGGGAAGGGGAAAAAAAGAGCAACAAATTTTGAGTGCTTGCCGTCTTGCTTTTACAGCACCTTTCATCCCCAAGGAACCTATTTGCTGAGGGTCAGACTCTGCCCCATTCCTGCAGAGGTGCGTATTAGTGAGTGCTGGAAGTAGTACAAGGAATTTCCTCTCACCCTGCTCCTCCACCCTGCCGGTGCAACCTGTGTGATTGGGAGGTATTCCCATCAGCACAAGGGCTGCGGTGTCCCTCCAGCTGTCATCTGCACTGAGCCTCATGCCAGATCCCCTCCCCTGCCTGGCTGGGAGGAGAGATGAGGGACAAAGCGGAGTGAAATGATGGGGAAACAGGAGTGTTCCCAGCATGGAGTTGCAGCTCTCTGCTCCTTAGAAAGGCACAAAATCAAGCACTAGCTCGGTTAAACTCATCCTGACGCTCTGACAGCTATTGGACCCAATTCTGCTCGCACTGACACAGGTGTAAATTGAGGTTAATTACACGGTAAATATTTTTTTATATCTTGTTTTGGAGGGAAAAAAAGAGAATTGGACTCATCTTACCAGCACATCTCTATTTAGATCAGTGAAGTCACTAGCATGCCCCAGTGCTGGGGGTGAGGACTCAACCCCACTGGCGTTTAGTGAAGAATACAGACTCCATAAGGGTGACACAGGCTGGGTGAAAAGCAGAGACTCCTTTCCAAGAAAATGGCTCCAGAGCATTTGCTACCTGGGAAAACTAAAATTGCTATCTGGGACTCTGCTTTTGTGTGGTAGGTAAGTGCTACCAAAGCGAATTGCTGCATTTCAGAGCAGGCTTCCCTGCCACTGCGGAGAGCAGAGCTTTCAGCTTCTCACAGAGGAGAGCTCTGGAGGAGGAGCCTTGGCTTGGGGTCCCTGGGTACAAAGGGTGATTTCTGCTAGTCCTGCTCTAAAGCACTGCAGCTGAATGACGGCTGCTGGAGGCAGACAGCATGGGTGAGAGTTTGTGCGTAGAAGCTGGTCACAGCAGTGGAGCTGATTTGCTTTCATTCTTCTGCAGCCTATTTATGTTTGAAAATAAAAATGGTATGTAAGAACACAGGCGCTTTTCTGCCAGTATAACTGCTTCCCCTTCTGGGGTCTCTGTGCTGTCTGGCTTGTGAGCTAAGCGATAAGATTCCCAGGACTGGGAATTTTGTTTTGCATTTCATTGCCTCCTTGTCCTGTTGACATAATGATCTCATATGCAAAAAGAAATCACCCCCTGACCTCAACATAACAAATTGAATGCGATACTTGACACATGGGTTCTGAGACTGTCTGCCTGCTTTCTCCTGCTGCCCTAGAGTAAAAGGGTCTGTTTCCTGCTATCTGCAGCCTGCAAACTCCAGTACAGTTGGGGCTATTGCCAGCTGTCACCTGTGAGCCTATCCCTCCCAGCCATGCTTTCTGATTACAGTGAATGAGTCAAGTATGTCCCCATAGGCTGACAAACTAGACACGAAGGCATTCTTGAGTACATTAAAAAAAAATCAGGCAGCAAATGACTGCCTTTATACAGGGAAAATCTGTATTACTCACTAAGAAGCAAATCCATCACTAGATCTGTGTCGGTATACATAACCAAGGCTGACTGTAAAAGGCACATGTGCAGTGTAAGCAGTATGAACAGAAACATCTTGATATTCAACACACTTGGGAGAGAAACTTGTGTGCTCTGCCCCACCACCTTAGATCAGGTCTTGTGCTTACACCGAAATCCGAACTCCCTGCTAAGTCAAACTGTGCATGCTATGTGTTGGCTTGCATCCTAGCCCAGCTCTGGATGGATCTAGCTGGCTTAGCTGGTGAGGAAAATCAGGTGGGGACCAGCTTCAGCTTGAGTCTTTCCCTCACAGGCAGGAGGGCCGGTGCCTCTTTCAGTGAAATGAAAGAGGCAGCAGAAAAAGAAAGATGCACAACTGTGGAAGCATCAGTCAGTCACCCTACAGGAGCTGCTGCCCTTTGTTTCTAACCCATGGCACACCATGTTTACTTCTTCTTTGTAAGTATCTGCTAAACATGTAGCTGTTCAGACCTGGCTGTTGTCAGAAGCATACCCAGTATGGGTATATGGCATACAGGACAACTAGTACATCCCACTGCACCAGTTGAAACCATGAGGTTTTGGTCTGATTTTTGATGATGTCTGCAGACCATTTGCAGTGGGTACCTGAAAAGTAATTAAGAAACGCATGGCTCTTCGCAGGCTTACACTACATTGTATTGGCGGACAGGGACTCTACTTATACCAGAAAACTTCGGTAGCACATCTGCTGAAGAACCAGGAACCAGTGCTGTACAGGGCTGCACTCCCAGCCTGTAGACATGCAAGTCTTGAGCTGCTCCTGATCCCTGTAGCTACTTAATTGAACGGACTAGTGTCAGCCTGGATTGTGACACCCTTATTCACTTTAAGGAAAGAAGCAACTTGACCAGTGAGAAAGGGGAACAGAAGAGAGCCCACACCCTGGGTCACACTCTATATATAGCATTACTACAATAATAAAACGAATAAGAGCCCTAGCTAATCCGTTATTCCATCACTATCAGAAGGAGTTGCATTTGAATCTATGTTAACAAGCCCAGTGTGCATCTGCCAGTTATGTGGAGTTCGGATGATCTGACACTTTTTTAATGCTAACACCTGTCCCAAGTCCTGTGTGACTTTTTGACATGAAACTATGAAAACTCCCAACAATGGATGATGGTCAGCTGACCCAGGGCTTTCTTCTTGCAGAGTTACTCACCTTTATTTTGCCCTGGACACCTGAATTGCTCAGTATTGAATTAGCCTTTCAGTAGACTTTTATTCCAACAGTTAAAATATTCATTTCACCCCTGAGAAATAACTGGAGCTTACTGTGCTAAGGCACATCTGGTATGAACCTCATTAATCTTGAAGCAGTATGGTATATGCCCAGCACAATTTTGGCACTGTGAAAGAAGGAAATAAGAACGTTCCTTCAGAAGCTGTGAACACCTGGTATTCCACACAGGTTGCTATAGAGAGCGTAGCCCACCTTAGCAGTACACTTAAAGATAGAGCATCGTAGCAGCCATCTTTACTTATTTTGCAGGAAAAAAAAAAGAAAAGATTTCTCCATCTGCTGGCTGATGTGTCTTCACTGGTCCTCAGTTGGTTCTGCATGGTAACTACAAGTCCACTGTCTTCCATGAAGGCTCTGCCTGGGTTACAAATTACTTACCCCATGAAATCAGCTGCAAACACTGAAGAAGAATTCATTTCAAATACACAAAGGCTTCACAGGACCTCCGAAGATATGTTCATTGAATTTTCTTTCAACAGCTTCTGTAACTAACACAACCATACAACCATATGCCAGCATTCCTCACTTGCTCCCTCCATGACAAAAATCAAATCTTGCCTTCATCCTTCCACTACTATATTTGATGTGTTAAAAAGTAGCTTCCACCTTGTTAGAATATGAAAGCCAGAGAAAGGAAATGCCTTTGTAAACATTTGAAACTATCACTGTCTTCACTAGAGAGAGAGCGAGCGCAAAATCTGTGTTTTTAATAAAACCCCTTGAACCTTTGAATTTCTTCAGAAACATTAACTAATTAATTCCTCTGCAGGTCTTTATGCTGGTAGTCATCACCTCTAGTTTACACCTGAGCAAGTGAAGCTAGGGAGATTTGCCCAGTCACGTCTGAGCTGGTCACCTCAGCTTTGTCCTCTTAGCCTATTTCCTCTTTTCATTCCCTATTTGACTATGCACGAGTTGAATACAACCCTAAATCATCGTGGCAGTGACTTTCTTCAATGTTTTGGAGGCAGGCAACCGTCAGGGTTCAGTTGTGCCATCTAATTTTATCTTACAACCTAAGAGTGCCATTTAAACTTATAGTACTATGTGTGAGTAAAGATAGCACGGTGTGATTTAAAGTTTGAGTTAAGGAACATGCTAAATTCTTGAACTCCAAGCATGTGCTTATATGAAATAGTCCCTTACTCTTTGATCTCAATGAGATGTGTCAAGGATAAAGGTACCACGAGTAAAGTTGTCAGACAAAAATCCAGTCACATGTAACTAAATTTTAAAGAAGAGATTGCCTACGATTCTGATGATGTTACCTATGATGTTGCTGCACATGCTTATACGTTCTTAGCACTCAGCTGCTCTTCAGTATTTGAGGAAATACTGCATTGTTAGTTTTGCAATATAATTTATTCTTCCAGTGACCATATGCATATATCTGAAGGAGCAATATTTTCAACAAGACAGAGCTATGCTTTGGAAATCAGGCAAATTCAGAGCTATGCTTTGGGAATCAGGCTATATTCTAGCTGGGAGGTTTACCTATTTGCTGTTTGATTGCCTCTCTTCAATAATAGAAGCACACAATACAAATAATACTAGTTATATCAGTTAAAATAAAAGTGCTGCTAGACTGGTTTAGCCCTCAAGGGGAAATCAAGCTGCAAACCCTTCAATATGTGCTATTATTTTGTAGGGGCAACATTACATCAAATAATGTTAGAAAATTTATGACCCATGGGGAAATAAAAAGTAAAACTGACAAGTTAACCTGTATTTTGGATTATGTTAATGCGTTTCAACAACAACAAAAAGAAACAACTCCAGAGCAACGCTATCTGCATCACTCTCAGACTCTCTTTCAATTGTTCCTTGCCTCAGGCACCTACTCTCTGGCCACAGCAGACTGGGTCAGCAATGTTTTGGCTCCCACAACAAACCAGCTGATGTAGCTATAAGATACAGCCATGTCTTAGCATCAGACAACTTACACAGCTTTGGTTATGGACCTGCTGACTCTGAGCTTGGTGGGCACCAGGAAGCAGAGGGCAACTTCATTGCTCCTGTGGGAAAGGAGCCACATGCTGTTCTTGCTCTGACAAGCAGGCAACTTTACCAACTCTTAGCCTTTTACTCTGAGTCACGGAACTTTTCTTGCATTTCACAAATGTTGGTGTTTATTTCAAGCCTTACAGACAAGGGTGGTATGAATTTATTTTTCCCACAAAGCTCCTCACTCTTATAGCTGCAGAGAAAAGCTGAAGAATTTGACGTAGTTAAAACTTAAATTCCAAAAGACGAAAAGGCAATAAAGCAAACCCAAATGGGTTTATTTGAAGCTCAAAGTTTTTAGGACAGTCACGTCATTTTTGGGAAGCTTAACTTAACCCAGAGAAAGGGAGGACATTTGCATGTTTGGGATTGGAGGTCATAAAGCAACGGTCTACAGCAGAGCAGCACACGCATGGTACTGCTCCTTTCTGCCCCAGGGCTCCCACAGCAGCACACCGACCACACACAGCCCAGACAGTGCTTGTCAGGGGCCAACAAACAGCACTTCAGCTGCTAGAGCAGAGACAGAGGCACAAGAAGGAACCGCTTCCCATTGTCATCTTCCCCTGAAGGTAGGCAATGTCCACACATACGGGAACAAGGCTTGGGGAACCAGCACACACTCCCCAAGCCGGGTAAGCTTCCCAGTAATGCGGCACACAGTACGTGGGGAAAGTCTTGACTAGTGCAATGTGTTTGTTCACAGCATTATTAAGCCTAAAGGCCATGTGAAGTCTCTCGTTCCTGGTGCTTTAGTGAGACTAGAATTGAAGGGAAACAATCTTATTTACCGCATGGCAAATCATCTGTCCTTTCCTTTCTGAAAAAAAGCTGCTGTTAGCTTTACTGTAGCAATAGGCAAAGTTAATTTACTGTCTTCCTTCTCCAGGGCACTGTCTGCTAGAAAGCACATCTGAGAGGGTCCTTAAGCAGAGCTGCTGTGTAAGGAATTCCAACCAGCAGAAAAAAACAGGACACAGAAAGTGCTTTATTCCAGGGCAACACTCACCTGGTTCCTGTTGCTGGTGAAACCATCTCCTCTGCCTGAAACCAGCCAGGCTCACAGGCCATGTTGATGCAGGTCACTTCATGTGTTGTTAGGCCACGATATAAGCTCCTCCAGATCACCATTAAATATGGGTTGCTTTATGTAGTGCTGCGTGTGTTTGAGAACTGTAGCAGGTTCACAGCCATGGAGCCAAAATATGACCCTGGCCATGGGAGCAGGAGGTAGTCTTGAAATGCAGTTTTGTGTAGCAGCTTTGCAGCACGCTGACAGATGCACAAGATGATCAGGCCACCAAGGAAGGAGCTGATGCTCATTCCTTGGTCTGCAACAAGGTTCAACAGGAAAAAAAAATTGAGCTCTCTTCACTTGTTCCCCCGCTTGGATCCTGTGGAGCCTCAAAGGTTTTCTCACCTGTTCAGGACCCAAACAGATGCTGCAAACCCAGCCCTCTCGGCTGTGTGTTTGGAGGGGCAAGTACTTTGTGCTTCCTTTTAGTCCCAGGGGACGGATCTTTCCTATTTGATGGCTCCATTTCAGTCTACACATATATAATCTCTCTAGCTCTCACCCTTCAAAGGTGAATTCCTCTTCAGCTCCACAATGAAAATCTGGGAGAAGTCCTTGGCCCCCTAGCCACTCACAAGGAGAAGAGAATTGGGAATTACAAGGCATCTAATAAGGGCTTGTAAGAGCCCTTACTGCAGTATTTCCTGTAGCCAGAATGCAGAGATTATTATCAGGATGCTCAGCACCTTTCTTTCTTGGTCCCAAACACCCTCTGATGCTTCAGTTTGTCCTCTTTCAGAATTGTCCAATCCCAAAGTTGGAAAACCTTTTGGAAATTTCTCTTTCAAATTTCAGTTAGGGATGATAGAAACCCACTCCCTCCTCCCAGACACATCTCCATCTGTGCAAAGAAAATGTTTAAGCTGCTCAGACTTCACCCAGACCCTTTCGTGGATTAAACGGGATGCTGCCCCATCACACACAAAGCCTCCCTTGGATTTTCTCCCTGTCAAAGCACCAGCAAACCACTGCCAAATTGTTCTGCAGTGCCATCTAGTGAGACAGACACATTTTTACAGAGCTGCTCACTGAGCTTGGGCACATCAATGATTCCTACAACACTTTTTATTTTTTCACTAAGGCTTCTCTTTCCTTCGCATATAAATCCCCTCCCGTGTCTTTTGATGTTCAGAGTCCAGCCAGACCAGCTCTTTCCTCCTAATATGAGGCCAAAGTCTAATCCAGAGTGGTTTACCAGCCTACCAAGAGTAACACTGCTGAAAGTGAATGGCAGCTTTGCAGTCTGCAACAGATTAGATGAGTGTAGGTGGCATCTCCTGCCCTTCGAGAAAACTTGGAAATGTGGCATTAGGATATGTGTGAATGCAGTCTTCCATGCTGGGGATGGTGTGCAGGTGGGAAGGAGACAGACATCGGGTGGATGAAGAGAATGACCAGCTAGGTAAGGGACTTGGGCAGGGAGGTGGGAAGAGACCAAGGGATCAGTTAGGGAAGGGAAACCTGAGATTGCAAAGAGGCTGGAGCTGAGGAGCAAGAGGACCAGAGGTGTGGCAGAAGAAGACATGGAGACACAGCGAAGCAAAGTACGAGGACCATGTTATGGGTGCCTGCTCAGGGAGGCAGCATGAAGAAGGAGGAATGAAATTAGCAGAAGAGCCGAATGAAGGAGAGTAAGACTGGAAACAATAGGGATAGACAATATAGTGAGGCAATGGGAGACAAAAGCAGTGGAGACACATAAATCTGCTGTGGCTTGCTGGGGAAGTTGTGACAGAAAATGGGAATGGCCTGGCCTGAGCAGCAGCACTGAGAAGCTGGGAGCAAGCTAGGATCTGGCTGGGAGAGGTGTTCATGGGGATTTGCTGAGGATGGGGCCTGTGGCAAGTGTCAAAGGTAAGTGTCGAATGATGACTATGCACATGTGTCAATATTCTGGTTTTCAGTTTGATTATTTAGATTTAAAAAATTGAATGTATACATGCAAAGTGCATGCATGCACAAACCTTACATTACATTCGTAATATATATAATATAAATTAATATATAATATAACTCCTATCTTATACTGCAGGATTAAAGCTCCAGCGCTGAGCTCTCCAAAATTAGTAACTGTTGGATAGGGTTGCCTATACTTCCTAATTCACCACATGCCTTTAAATGAATAGATGTTCTCCCTAGAGAGAAGTCAAGAGGGTGCAGTAAGAGACTTGTCTGTAGGGGACTGTGCCTGCCTTTTTGTAGGCAGGAGATTGTGGGAGAGGATGAGCTCATGACTAAGGCAGCTGAACGATGCCACAGAGCCAGACTCTCTCTCTTCCCTTCCCGCAGTGTGCCCAGGGGACACTTCTAGTCTTTTAAGCCAGACTTTTCTCAGGTGGCGCTCAATGTGTGCTCTCTTTGCTTTGGGGGTGCCAGACTGGAGATCTGTGAATGTGGTTTGCAGAAAGGCAGAGACATAAAGCCATAAATAACGTCATGAAGAATTCCCACACTGGATCACTGCTCAAGACGATACCATAAAACCAGCCTGACTGGAGGGCACATATATGCCAAGAAAACCATCAGATTGCACAACAGCAGTTTCTGGCTTTCTTATGTGTTGCCAACCAATTTCCACATGCCCAAGCACAACTCTACTTTTTCAGAAGGTAGATGTCCCTGTGGTCTGATCTGCTATGATTTTTCATGTAGTTTTATGGGTCTGGGAGTCAAAGTACTAATAAATGTAACAGCATGTAAACTGATCTTTTAATAAAACTGCAGTTATTGGGGGGAAAAAATCTTTGTCAGATTTCAGAATAGTCTATGTTGCGTTTTCCATTTTGCTTGGACAGAAATGTGAAGTGGTGGCTGCACTGAGGAAGAAGAAAGCAGCCTCTTACAGCCCTTAACTATATCTCCAAGCACCTGAAAGAATACCACAATCATTCCCTGTTTTCAGTTCAGTAAGGGTAGGAACTTAGTGTACTTCTAAGTAGCAAAAGGGAAAAAAATATGAAAGGGAGAAAAGCCACAATAAACTCATGGGGTATTTTCCATCCTGCGGGGCTGGCTTTTCAGTATTTACATTACATAATATACAGCTACTAGAATTACTGTGTCCTATTCCAGAGAAGCTTCCGGAAACCAAATTATTTAGTGGCTAGGCATGAATGCTAACCCCATCATTTGAAACACAAGCTAATAATATAGAAGTTTATTCTACCCAAGGGTATGTATATCCATCATACTTGAGACATATTCTTCTGTATGATAGATTCAGCTTGATGAGCGTGTTTACAAAGGCTTTCTTCCTGGGATAATTGGACGGTTTTGGTTTGGGGGAATAGAGACATTTGAAAAGTGTTCTAGCATAGTGTAAAACACTCCAGAGATCTGGCTACAAAGAGTTGAGGCCTGAGGAAATGAGCAAAAGTCAGAAAGGAGAAATGAAATCATCAGTCTTAAATGGCCAAGAGGCTTGCTTGGGTAGGCTGTGGTTGTCACTAAAAAAGCCATGGTCGACATAGCTGTCCTTTCCTGCCTACACCATGCAAGGCTTAAGACAACTGGTCATTTGTAATGCATGAGCTCACCAGGCTTCCCTCTGATTTTCCCAAGAAACCCTTCCCATGGAGCAATAAAGACCTGTCAGTGAGATCCCCAGGGCTTGCAAAGTCTTTACAGCTGACGTGGCATCCAACGGCCTGAAGCATAGCGTGAAACCCATGGACAGTAGACTTTGCTATTGCAATATAACATTTAACTCCTCAGCTCCAAAACATAATTCACCACCAACACACAAGGTCAAGTGTGACAGCTAGGTTTACACGACAGTGGAGATTCACTGCTTCCTGCATGTTCCTCTCTCCCTACTGCCTGTAATGACAGTCCAAGTCAGTATCTTTAGCAGTTCCCAAATACCCCACTCATTTGTCCTGTAAAAGGCCAGTTTAAACCTATGAAAAGAGGCATTCATTTACCATATTTGCCCATGCAATGTCTGTGTTTTTTTCTGGGAAATATGCCGAGGGCTTCTATTCAAAAACTACCAGTAATCTGTTACTCACAACTAGCCAAAAACAGAGTTGTTATGTGTGCTAGTTTTACCAGAAAGTCAGAGGTCAGGTTGGACTGGGTCACCAAGCTGCTACTTCTTTGCAGCTGCCAGACTGAGCCCTTTTACAAATAAAAGAATAATAATAATTTAAAAAAACCCAGCTGTCTAATGTCCATTTTCAGAAGCGGAGAGGAGTCCCAGCTTGCAAGAACTTCCTTTTATGCTATGTCTGGTTCAGACTGACTCTTCATGACAGCACAGGGAGTGTTGGAGTGCCCTAGCTACACCTCCTGCCTGAGGATCTCAGCCTGTCTATAAAGGGTCTGGTCCCCAAACCACTCTCAGCATATCTGAGGAATCTAGGTCAACGTGTTTCATATCCAAACTTCTTATGAGAAAGTCCCTTTTTATGTAATCATAAACCTGAGAGAAAGGGAAACAGTGATCAGAGCCAAGTCACAAGAAACAAAAGCATCATTACAGTGGGAGAAGACAGGGAGGAAACAGGGGAAGGCAATGGGCAGCACAGGGGGGCCTGTAAGGAGATGCTGCTTGGTTTGGAGGAGTAATGCGGGAAGGAAGCTGGAGGAGGTATTAGATCTCTTCCCTTCTGTGCGAAAGTGGCAGGTCTCCTTTCCCTGTGAGGCTCTGGAATAACAGTGCTTCACAGATATTAACGTGTTATGGCTTTGAAACTCTGAAACCAAAAAGCATTTTTTCCTTGGTATCAAAAACATCAGTGTCCCTCTGCTTTTTCATGGGAAGTTCAGAGTAAAATTCATGTTTGCAAAATTTAAAATAGACAGTCTTTACCCACACATCTGCTTCTACTTAGGAGAAAATGACAGCAGAGGAAAGGATACTTTCCTTGCATTTTCTTTAAATCTTACCCCATTCCTCCTACCCCAAAGCCTACGTTTTCTGGTTTCATCCTTGCAAAGAGATTTTCTGTAGCCCTGACTATCACAGGAGCCTGCAGCTACTACAGAACTACTGGCAAAGTGTGTAACCGATGTAAGAGTGTTTACCCTGGTCAGCACAAGTTTTGGAGTTTCATGTTCATGGTGCCAGCACTCAAAAATATCTCTGAGGCAAGGTCACCTAGTAATATGCCCAGGTAATGTCTTTCTTGAAGGCTTTGCCAGTTTACCAGGAAGAAATGTGAGCTGACCACTGATTTAGCCTCCAAGAGGGTCAAAGTTATGTTCAGAGACCAGCAGGACTGCAAGAGGGTGGCAGTCAAAACATTTCTCCACCACAAACTGCCCACAAACAAGGTTAGAAACCATCAAGTGTCAAAACCTACAGCTGAAGAGTAACTTAATTGTCTGCTACCAGGAACAGGCTATGGTCCTCAGGGTTGACTAACCCCAAACAGAAACGGTGACGTGAGGATTTACAAAAGTGTGAAGCTGTTAAAAAGAGGGGGAGCCGTAACCAGTCACACAGCTTAAACTGCATGGTATCGGTCTATAAATACCCAATAATCCTTAACAGGTGCTGTACTCTTTTTTTGGAGCACTCCAAAATCAGTCATTTAACACCACGGAGATTTTTAAAGATTTTCTTCCAAGTCGGCAATAGTGCTAGACTAACAGTTACTAACTCCAGCAGGAGCACAAGTCTAGTTCTCACGGGCCAAACATAAGCCCCAACTTCACAAGCATATAGATGAAAACATCCACTCTGAAACAAGCTATGGGTAAAATTGTCAGAGAGGAAGCTGGACCTGACGTACCACCAGTGAAAACATCCTTGGAACATTGCAGAGACACGTTCCTGATGAGGCAAGGGCAAGAATCCCCATGGATTCCCAAAAACATTGTTTGGCACTAAGAAAAGTAGCATTTTTGCAAAGGGAGAATACCTGTAAGGGCTTGTATTGCGGTGGAAAGTGTGCTGTACCAGCAGAGAGGGAAAGAAAAGAGACAAGCCTGCTGCAAAACCTCATCATGCATCTCGTCATATTCTAAAATGTAGATTTTCGAATAAAACAAAGAAGCTGATTGCAGAGTGTGAGTTTAGCAAGTGACTCTCATATCAGTAAAAAGCTTTTTGGTAAGATCACCTATCACACAAGGAGTCAAATGCCTGAGAAAGCCTGAGAGTCTGAAAAAGACAAGGTTAGCAAACAAAACCACTATCAGTACTAGAATTTCGTCGGCTACATTGAAAAGAAAAAATTTCAGACAGACAGTAGTTTTATTAAGTTATGAGTTGTCTCTTAGCACCATGTTACTATCTTCTGGATGATTTATGTTGTCCTAGGAAAACTCTGGTGTGCAAAATGTTCATTCAAAAGACATGAGTTCAGTCATTTGTCGGAGCCTGGCATAAACAAAGGTGTTTTATGCCAAGTGGACATAACCAGGCAAGCTCTTTGACATTCCTACTGCAACAAGTAATTGTTATTATTCCAGCTTTAGATATGACAATAGCTTTCTTGTCTCCTAACATAAGAAAGAGCCATCATTTGCTCTGTTAGGCCTGGAAGGGAGCACTTTGTACCTCAGAGAAGAACGACTTAGTAGAATTGATTGTAGCACACGTGCTTCAGAGTTTGGTCAGCACAACAGTATGTTCACTTTACGTCCTGATGTGAATGAATCCTCAATGCAATAAACTTGTTTTAAAGTAAAACTTTCAACCTGTTGAGGCCTCACATTGGTTTTTATTGCAGTTATTAATGGCTTTCTTGTTAGGGCAAAAGCCAGATGTTGCTAGTGACCCGAGTCCATGTTAGATATCCAAATGACCAAGGCAATTGAGAAAAGTGGCAGAGAAGACATTCAGATGGTAAGAAGAGAGCAACGGCAGCCTGGAACAATAGTGTCACTTGTCCATAATCATTTGACAGGTTTCATATATGTTGTTGTATCACTACAGCGTAGCCTATTAAAGGCCGATTTCTATGCATAGGGAATGAATCCTTGACTGAACAGCTTCCATTACACAGATCCTTGTAACTTTCTTCAGAGATGCACCAGCAATTGCATTGCCTAGAGGAGCTCTCTGAAATGCAGCAGGTTTGCCTTTAACTTAATTTTGCCTTTAACGTAATTTGTGGAGGACTTTTCACATCCGCCAGAAGGAAAGAAATATTAAGAGAGAAGGGATTATTTTACTCTTTAAAGATATTGGTTGTCTCAAGCTGGACTGTTGGAACAAAGCCGCAGAAGAAGGATTAACAGGCTTGGTGCTGCAGAGGTAATCACAGATCTGCTGTCTATCACACAGCCAGACCTGCTCTTGTATAATTTTTTAGAACATGCCTTTTTGTGGAAGAAACATGTAAAAGTTTTCATGTGAATTTACATTTTCAGGACTCTTCTAGCTGTGAGCATCCAGAATTTCCTGTAGTAGCTAATCCTACTCTCAGGGAAGTAAGGGGCGATTCACCCAAAAATCTTTGGGAGCAGGAAAGCTATATTTCTGTCCAAGAACCTCTATGTTTTCTGGTAACAGAAAAATTTACCAGAGTTCAGCTTTTGTCTGATCTCCAATCAGGCATTCAAATTAGTTACAAGGATTAATTAAAATTACCACCACAAAAAAAGGTAAAAGTTAAAACATAAATGCTTTATGTCTTAGTCATCCACCCTTGAACTGCTGTGGATGACTAACCTCCACCTGCCTTCTACAAGGCTATTTGTGCCTTTCTCTGAAGCATCTGGTGCTGGCCACGAACTGAAACTATACATGGGGTCACATGGATTTGGGATGTAGTTCAGTTCAGTGACTTCCATGTTTCATTTAGAAATATCAGTAGTTCCTTCAGCTGTGCAGAAATTTGTTAATCAAAGAGGGGAGACTGTCCCCTGAAAGAACTACTGCAATCCCCATTTTCTTAGACCCATTTTTAACACTCCTCAGTTTTGAAAGCAGAGCATCTCAACACTGGTGCTTTGCACCTGGACTCCCCCTGCTATTAAAAGAAGAAACATCAGCACACCAAGTTATCTGATAACCAGAAGCACTGAGAACTGTTCCCCAGAGAGTACCTTTGCTCTCAGACTCTGCCTATGAGAGTAGCTGGTGCTCTGGTCATCAGGGCCCCAGATGCAAAGGCATCCACTGACAACAGCAGATCTTCAGCTTTAATCTGTCCCCTCTTTGTGCAATGCAAAGGTTTGACCATCAGCAAAATAAAAAACACTCTAGTCTACCAAAAAGTATCTATCTCTTGCAGTTATGAGAAATAGATAATACCTCTTAGGAAGAAAATGTTTCTTTTCAACAGATCTGGGCATGACTGTCCAAGCATGTTCTACCTGGAAGGCACTTTTTTATTTTTTTTTTTTTTACCACTTCTGTCAGAACAATACATTTAGTTTCTTTGGCCTCTTGTTTTAAGACAATTCCATGTCTGTGGAAAGCATCTCAACAAGCTGGAAAGATAGAGTTGGCATCAGACCAATGGCACAGTAAGAAGATCTGCAGTTTGCCTAACAAAAGGCTTTTCATTAGAAACAAACCACCTTCACCCTCCAAATGCTGGGTCTGTCACATATCTTGCAAATTCACACTTCTCTTTCTTTTCTCCTTTTAGGAAAAAAAGCAAAAACAGAATTCCAGATCCAACAACAAAAATACGGCTAAAAGCAGCAGCAATGCGCATAATTGAGAAGATCACCCTCTTCCAAATGAGGCATGAGCACGTGCTGCTGTGACTGCTTTGACAGCTCACCTGCAAGGCTTATCAGTGGTGGTCTTCCTTCCCAGCCACTGGTGCATGACCTGGGCCCAGCACCTCTCCCAAGAAGAAGAGCTGAGGAGATGTGCAGAATAGGAGGAGGCTGCTCCTTTTTTGACAAGGTAGAAAGGCTTGTCTGACAGCACTGGAGCCCAGCAGACTCAGTGGGCCTGCAGGAAGCTCCCACAAGTAGCCCATGGTCTTGTATGCCCAGGGAGGTGCAGGAAAGCCTGCGTCCTTCTGCCATACAGAAGAGCAACCGCCTCCTGTTTTACAGATCCTACCATGGCTATGAAGACAGGGTCTGCTTCCTAAGTGCAGGTTTATTCCTGGCTTGTAAAGTTGCATGACATGATTACAATTTCTATACTAGCTATGTATTTAAATATTTTCCTATTACCACGTTGAAACTATCATTCTGGAAGATCTTCTTCACTTTTCTCCTCCTCACAAGTGTGATCGCTTGTCACAAGGGATCCTAGGCAAAACTGCAAATGTGTTAGAGTGACTTGTGAGCTAACAAACAGCACGGAGAAGAAAAACAAAGCCAGAACACTTTGCATCCATCCTCATCTTCCTCTAGCAAAGCACAAAGTCTAGCGAATGAACAGAGACACTTCCAGCAGCTCCAAGTCCCTCATACTTAGTCCTGCACTGTTACACGCCAAAAAACCACACTTCAGTGGGTGCTTTGCAAACGTCACTTGGAAAGGGAACATCACAAGACAGCCTGTGGAAGGATATGAGCTGTTTGCTGCTTACCTCCTTACAACACACTATGCTGCACAAGTCTGCCCGAGGTTTAGACCCACACAGCTCCTCCGACTTTCCCTGGTAAGGACCAAGTCTGGTCTCACTTGTGCAGAGATGTGGTGCATAAAGGAGCCACTGCAGGTTGCCTGGTATTAATCTTTGGTGAGATCAGAATCTGACCCGATATAGCCTTTGTGTGTATGTGTGTGTTTATTTCTGTTTGAATCCTTTCAACAGGCGTTTCTAACTACACCCGCAAGGGATGGCTGCAAACATTCTTCTCACATGACTGGTGCATTGTAATTTCTGCAGCTCTCCAGTGCAGTATTTTTTTTTAGGATTGTAGCCCTTCCCCATCCTTTTACGTCTCATTACAAAGGAGAGTAAAGGTTCACTGGCTGGATTTCCAAAAGGGCGGACAAATTTATTACTGCTAATAATATTTTCGGCCACAAAATTAAATCAGCTGAGCAGCCAAAGCTTCTGACTGAGGTAGAAGGATCCCACATTTGGGACTATACTCTTGCTCTGTGTAAAACATCAGCAGTCCCCTGTCAGAGCTCAGCCTCCTCTGGCCATGAACAAGAGAGGGGGAGCGTGCTGATGGCTCAGCAGGCTGGCTCCTTGCAGGCGTTTAGGGCTCCCCTGCCACCTGAGAGCCTAGAAGGACATGGGGACAAGGAGGGCAAGGCAAGGGGGGAAGAACAATGTGGGAGAAACAAATCTCAGTTTCCTGGATACCATGAACAATTGCTCGAGGAGGGCCGGGAAGGGCTTGGACCATCTGAAAGGACAACCAGCTGTGTTGGCTCGGGGTGCAAACTGGCTGATACTCAGGGCAGAAACGATTTCCATGGTGACATGGGGCTGCGGTGTCACAGCATGCCGTTGCCCTGTTTTGTTCAGCATGTCTTAGTTTGCTTCCTCTGCAGCATCGAGTACTGGCAACCGCTGACAGTTGAGGAAGGTTTCCTGCAATGGCAAAAATGGCTTACGTTCCCATTCCCCACTCCCTCATCCACCACTCACACCTGTCCCCAGGCTGCAGCTCACCAACCCTCAAGCCTCGTCCCTTCCCATCTCGTCCTGAAACAGTTTCCGTTTGGGTGGGGGCATGTCAGTGGTCACAGCCAGAAGGAGATCCCACAGATAGCTCGAGCAGCACACCTGAAGGGGTGGCGCGCTGTTGCAGAACAGCAGCAATGAACCTCACGTGATGGGCCAACAGAGCCAAGGGATCATCTTATCTTGTCTTCATACCAGAGGAAAATTTAACATGTAACAACACCTGGGATATCCTGGTCTTCTCTACCACACTGTGAGCACAGGATCCATCCACTGGCTTCAGAAATGTCCTCTTTATGTGCATCTTCCGCTAAAAGCCATTTCTGGCAAAGCATGCCTTGCCTTGCCATACCACTGGCTCTGGCAGGATTTTATCCTTATGGAAAATGCTTTCATAAATGTCATTCATTGGCTTTTTTCTCCCCTCTCAGGTTCACTACATTTTATATTACATTTAAATATTTTTTAAAATGTGCTTATTGTGTGAGTACATAAGAGTTTTAAACAAAACTTTTGCAATGTTATGCAGCATCCGATTGCCCCTTTAGAGTATATGGGGTATTATTAATATCTTCTACTTAGGTGTACCCAGTGATGGTTCATCACTTAAGTAAAAAATAAGCTTTAATCCAAATAACTTCTGCTGTGAGATTCCGGGTTGCTTTCCTTTCCTTCTTCCCAGAGTGTGAAACTATTTAAAACCATCTATAGATCAAGTTTATAATGGGAACACTATAGTTTTATTGTGCTCCTGGAAGGAGAGAGGAGTCAGGGTAAATCCAGAGTATCAGTAGCAATTATGGATTAATTCCAACTTGTGCACATCTTGAGAGTCTATCTGTTAGAGACGGGTAACGTTCATAGCTTAATCGTAGACATTTGCTATTAATATTAATGTGTTTCTGCTTAT
The DNA here is from genome assembly GCF_000699105.1 of Pygoscelis adeliae. NCBI lineage: Eukaryota > Metazoa > Chordata > Aves > Sphenisciformes > Spheniscidae > Pygoscelis > Pygoscelis adeliae. Next base: position 6,617,132 of record NW_008825216.1, on the reverse strand, counting down.
GACTCAGAGTGCTTTGCTGCCAGAACACACTGAAAAACCCCAAAAGTCAGTGACAATGAGTGCATTCATTACGTTAGCAGAGAAGGTGGAGGGGGGGGGGGGGGGGATGGTAAACTCATTTTACAAATTGAAGTTATGGCTATTTATTATGAGTCATTTTATTGTTTGTCTCACCACATTACCTCGCTGGAATCTCTGCTGAGCTTCATGCTGAGAGATAGTCCGTGCCCTCGGGAGCCTTCCCGGCTCAGCCAGGCACTGAGCTCCTCCGGGGAGACACGCAAACCCTCAGAGTGACTGCTCCCATGGGGCTCAGACAGCGTGGCGGGGTCTGAGCAGGAGCACCAGCTCAGCCCAGGAGCTCGCAGACAGTGCTCATGTGTCCCACAGGCTGCTTCAAAGGGGTAGATGTCCCCAGGAGAGGAGCAGGAGCTGCTTCCACCCAGGCTGGCACCTCTCAGAACCAAAAGAAGGGAAAAAGGATAGAGCCTCCTACTCCACCTATAAGCCTCATTGTTCTCCCCGGAGGACCTCTCCCTCATTTACTTGTTAGAGACAATTCCAGATCTGTCTCTGCAGTGAGCATGAAGGAAAAATGAAAATAAAACTGTTGGACATCAGCAAGTAATGTCTCCTTCATTTCTGGCCACACCTCATTTGAAGGAGCGGGATCTCTCAAGCAAGTTGCAAAATATTACAGACATCAGGAGAAGCAAAGAAAACTCATTTCTACCTTTTAGCGGCAGAGTGGACTGCCTAAGACTCTGTTTCCCATTCTTCTGAGGCAGGATTTGTTTTATTCACCCCAAGGGCCCGGGAACAGCATGGCCACGTGCAGGAAGAGAGCTATCAAATGTTGAGCTCTAACAGGATTTCTATGGTGGGTCTATTTTCCCCATCCCAAACAGACATTTCTTCCTGCATGTCCTGAAATAAGAAATCTGCCCCTGAGCCTATACAACAAAAGCTGCCCGCTGCGCCTTCTTTACTTTCCACGCTGGGCTTTACAGACTTGGCACCTTGATTCCTCCTTTAAGCCTTCCACAGTGCCAGGTAACACCTCGCAGGAACTTCCTCAGTTCAACCGATTTTCAGAACTTCTAAGACTAAAAATATATATGTAAGAAAGAAAAACAAAGGGGTCCAAACAAATGCCAAAATACAGCACAGAATCATTCAGATATTAACCGAAATATAAGCAAATAAAGCAAACAAATGTGTCCAATTGACCAGAGTGGTTGGTTACACAACCTTAAAAACAAGGACTGGGCTGAGGATTTCAGTGTGCTTGTTTCTCTGAGTCATAAGTGTATCAGGCTCCCTGAAAAAGGCCAGCCAAAGGAGATCGCTCTCTGTCTTCCCTTCTGCTTCATTCCATTGACCATAAACAATTCCCGTACAAGTTCTTAAGTGATACAAAACAACAGGAACTGGATCTGATTCACAGGGTGCACACCAGTGTCCCATAACCCTCATTGCTGCCTCCCTTCTGTCAAGTTCATTATCTCAGCATGGCTGTTCTGCTGTGTTCTGTTTCTTTTTATATGACTTTTTTTCCCCCTAAATCACTCATTGCATTAAGCCAGATATTTGGTAAATAGAAATGAGAGGCCTCAGACACAGAAATAAAAATAAATTATTTGCTTTATTGTTTCTGCAGATTCTTTTAAAAAATGTATAATTATATATATATATTAAAAAAATGTCTTCTTCAAGATAGTGTGAAATTTGCAAATGCCTTCTTTCCTCATCTTTTAGCTGATTGATTAGGCTCCCCAGAGGGTACCAGGAAAGGCAAGGCTGGGTACTGAAAGTCTGTCATCCTTGGAGTTAGGCTTTGCACGTGCCAGAGTCTTATGGCTGCTTGGACAGAGAGCACCTAGTTCCCAAACTGTAGCTCATGGATCACCACGCCTTCACCACAAACTTGCTGAAAATTATTTGATCACAAAGATTAGCTGAACTTCTCCTTACTTCCAACTTCTAGGTCTTACCGAGAGAAACTAGAAATACCATTATTTATTAAATGCCTAAATAATATACATTTTCTATAATAGCTATACTTGTGGGTTTTAATAATAAAGAGACAAAACATTCACATTGCAATCTGCCTGCAGTTCAAAGTTCAGGTACGAAAGGGTATGCTGGAAACATGTCATTGTGGTACATATGTATGCGTGCACGTATAGGTGAAAAAACAAAGGCTGACAGACAAGCAGAGAGATAAGCAGTTGAGAACATACTCTGTACACGTTTTTAACCAGATCTGACACCAGTTCTTAGGCTGTAAATTACTTCATGCTACAAAATGCACATGTACATGAGTTATTTGCTTAGTGATCAGCCTTTTTTTTTAATTGGAAATGTACAATATGAGGTTAGAGTGGCTAAAAAGATCTCATAGCAATTTTTGTGAGTCTGTCTTTCCTGATTAAAAACTTTGCCTATTGAAACTTTTCTCACTGGTCTTAGCCGCTGACCAAGCTTGGTCTGAACTCTCTGCCTGATGTGCCTTCAATGTTGGAAGAGGCTAAAAAGAAGCCAACAGAGCTGCTTTCTCCATTTCTGCTCTGAAAAAATAAGCAGCATGTAGTCTCATTACGGTGCTTACACTGTATGAGGCCAACAAAATGCTTCCCTGGTTATCCCCTCTCCAAAAAGCACAGCCAGCCTCATTTTGTGCAAATGCTGCCATCAACAGCAGAGCTGGCTGTGCCCCTGCCTCCTGCAAGGCTCGCGGTTAGGGTCTCCTTTCGTTTCCACCTTCTCACATGCTGGAACTCACACCTGGGCAGTGGGTTTCCTGCAGGAAACAAAATACATATTTCCCAGCCACTCTGTTGCAAAGCCAACCAGGACAAGACTCAGGCCTCAGTCCAGCCTTGGGAATGCAACTCCATTCGTTCGCAGCCCCAGTGCCTAGTTAAGGAAGGAGGTGACACTCTTGACTATATCCCCCAATCTAAAATAGATGCCACCTCCCACTTTTAGGATCAGTGCTCCTTCATGACATGAGGTTGGAACTGCGAGGGCAATTGCATCCGTTTCACACCTTCATTGTGGGCATTGCATGGCTGAGGTGTCCATGGCTCTTGTGATTCAGTGGAATAATTCCTTAAGCCCGTGTTGAGAGTGGAGGTTGTTCACTGCATTTCTATACAGCAAGTAATGCAGCCTGTCAACAGGTAACAGCACTGTTCAGTGTCCTAAAGATTTCCTTACACTACTTAGTTTCTCCTTGAGCTGCAGCAGCAGCATCTGTCGCACTTACAACATACTCTTTCACTTGTACTGTGAATCTTAAAAAAAAACATCTGCAGGGGCAGAAATCACACCACAATGACACACACATCCATCTGACCATATAAATAATTCCCAAATTCAGATGCAACTCCTGACTGCAGAGATCTTTGTTCCCCAAGTTCAGCTTTATTTCCAGTTCCACAGAGCATTTCCTGGTGGAGGAAAGTTATCACCTGTCCTGGTTTCGGCAGGGATAGAGTTAATTTTCTTCCCAGTAGCTGGCACAGTGCTGGGTTTTGGATTTAGGATGAGAATAATGTTGATAACACACTGATGGTTTAGTTGTTGCCAGGTAGTGCTTACACTAGCCAAGGACTTTTCAGCTTCCTGTGCTCTACCGACTGAGCAGGCTGGAGGTGCACAAGAAGCTGGGAGGGGGCACAGCCAGGACAGCTGACCCCAACTGGCCAAAGGGACATTCCATACCATGTGACGTCATGCTCAGTACATAAACTGGGGAAAGCTGGCCGGGGGGGCCGCTGCTTGGGGACTGGCTGGGCATCGGTCGGTGGGTGGTGAGCAATTGCACTGTGCATCACTTGCTTTGT
>NW_008825216.1:6578533-6609329 GCF_000699105.1 Pygoscelis adeliae | reverse complement strand
AATACTGTGTTCAGTTTTGGGCCCCTCACTACAAGAAGGATGTTGAGATGTTGGAATGTGTCCAGAGAAGGGCAACGAGGCTGGTGAAGGGTCTGGAGAACAAGTCTTTTGAGGAGCGGCTAGGGAACTGGGGTTGTTTAGCCTGGAGAAAAGGAGGCTGAGGGGAGACCTCATCGTGCTCTACAACTACCTGAAAGGAGGTTGTAGCGAGGTGGGTGTCGGTCTCTTCTCCCAAGTAACTAGTGATAGGACGAGAGGAAATGGCCTCAAGTTGCGCCAGGGGAGGTTTAGATTGGACGTGAGGAAAAATTTCTGGAAGTATTGAAAAGACGTGTAGATGAGGCGCTTAGGGACATGGTTTAGTGGGCATGGTGTTGTTGGGTTGACGGTTGGACTCGATGATCTTGGAGGTCTCTTCCAACCTTAATGATTCTATGATTGTAGGCAGCAAAATCTGGACTAGAAATAACTCTTGCTTTCTAGCAAGAGTCTTAGGGACAGACATGCAAGCTGAATGATCAGTTTCCATTTTTCTTGCTGTCTCCACAGCAAAAAGAAAAGTAGAAACCTTCATCACACACGCATGCAATGAGAACAGAGGTCAGCACTGACACTTGATGTGGTTTCAAAACTGCAGAAGCAGTCCCCCAAGGTCTATTCTACTTGGCAGGCAATATTTTTTTCCTGCATGAAATAAAAACAGATACAAACCTGGGACTTCAAGTTGCTGCAAAGGAGAAACAGTGTACCACATGGTTCATTATTTGGGGTTGATCAAGATCCACCCACCTGGAGTTCTGACTAACCTTCAGATGGGTTTCCCCCCATACTGACTGGAAAAAAGAAACATCATAAATCTCTCCTGAAATGGTCTTCCCACAAGACTTCCGACCCATTTGTGCAAACTGTAGTAGTTTGGATGGTTCAAATAAAGGTCAGCTGATATTCAATTTTGTACCTTCCAAATTGTGGAATCTTGCACCGCCACACTATCATCCAGCATTGCTAATTCTATGATCACATCAAATTACCTACACTGCAATGGAGGTATTTGCAGGTGGAGCTGTAAAAATCAGGTTTCAATGGGAAACAATAGCAACTTTTCACTCCAAGCAATAAGCAAATAAAAATTGACCATTTTGCACAAACTTTCTTGAAGGATTTACAACTGGTTTGATTTCTTTTCAGCTTTTTATTTCAGAAAATATTTCTCCTATTTATAAAGAAGAAAATATTTTTAATTCATTTTCCAGTAAACTCTGGTTTCAAATATATTATTAGGATGGAATTGGGCAGTACAAAATAAATGTGTACTGTGCCCATTTTGGAAATGCAAAACAATAAAGATTAAAAAATGTAATGTTTTTTAATATGGAGCATTTGGATGTTTAGCAAAAAGGGACCACTATATCACCACAGTTGACAGAAGACACTAAATTTCTGTGCAGCTTCTAGGTCTTCGAATACTTTCTTTAGTTGCAGAACAGTCACAGAATATGGATTAAAAACATTTATCCCAAATTAACTAAGGCGGCAGATAAGAACAACACAGTCCTCTTCAGACTGCCCCAACCTGTTCAGCAATATGTAGCACACAAAGAACTTCTTCCAGATCTCAGAGTCTTTGGCACATTCCCTAGTAGCTGTCTGCACCAGATGCTCTCACATCACCCAAGGTAGAAGAGTTTCAAGAAGCAGAAACTTCCAGCTTTGCTATTTTCCTGGAAAACGCAAACTTCTATTTGCACTTTTACCAAAGATGAACAAACAAAAGAAATTGCATCCCACATTGAACTGACAACAGTCCATGACTTCTGCCTGAATTTCTTTAGCCTCATCTGCTTTGTGTCTTGCTACTCTTATGAAATCTTTTTGATTTTGGGTGTGTGGCAGATGTCCAGGATGCCTTTCATCCCAGAACCTGTGGTTGCATGCTCTGAAGGATCAGCCAACAGCACTAGCGATATTGCCTCACTCTTCAAGGAACATCACAAACATGCCCCTCTAGGATTCTCCTTGCAGAAGTTGCAGCTGGATATTCCTGGTGCATATGATTTGTCAGGGAGACAGAGGTATCTAGAGAAATAAGCCGAAGTTTGGATATTTCACAAACACGAAAAAAAAAGAAAAAAGAAGACAATTATATTTTGAATGCAAAGGGAAAGATAGCTCCTTCCTGACTTCTCCTTATCCACAGGCCACAGACAACAAGAAGATTCTCCCTTTTGACATTGTATTGACAGATTTCATTCTGGTCTGCAAATAGGAGATTTGAGGTTTGGGAGAAGGAGGGTCTGTCCCCAACCCTACCAAAACTGAGGTTGAAATTCACCTTTTTTTGGGTGTGTGGCAGATGTCCAGGATGCCTTTCATCCCAGAACCTGTGGTTGCATGCTCTGAAGGATCAGCCAACAGCACTAGCGATATTGCCTCACTCTTCAAGGAACATCACAAACATGCCCCTCTAGGATTCTCCTTGCAGAAGTTGCAGCTGGATATTCCTGGTGCATATGATTTGTCAGGGAGACAGAGGTATCTAGAGAAATAAGCCAAAGTTTGGATATTTCGCAAACATGAAAAAAAAAGAAAAAAGAAGACAATTATATTTTGAATGCAAAGGGAAAGATAGCTCCTTCCTGACTTCTCCTTATCCACAGGCAACAAGAAGATTCTCCCTTTTGACATTGTATTGACAGATTTCATTCTGGTCTGCAAATAGGAGATTTGAGGTTTGGGAGAAGGAGGGTCTGTCCCCAACCCTACCAAAACTGAGGTTGAAATTCACCTTTTGTTCTTCCAGCTCTTACAAAATCAAAGAAAACAGATGTAGGGAGGGCTCTGTGACCCAACAGAGGTTAAGATGTAAGCATCCACAGGTTCTGAACTGTGAAATACATTCTAGCTTCTTCATGGGCAGGAAAATAAATGCATTTCACCACAGTAGTGCTCAGCAGCTGGTTGTTGGATTAGAGCTGGACAGCTGGAAGCCTACAGTTTAAAAAGTGTTGTCTAGAACACAGTGGTAAACGGAAGGGTTTGTTATAAATGTCTGAGTAGCCAAAAAGTCAAGAAGAAAATACAAGAACAATAGGAGAGAATAAAAATGTTAACTCAGTAATTTGCTCTGCTAAGTCAGATAGGAAGGTTTGAAGTAGATATTTGGGTTATTCCTTGCTATAGAGCACATCCAAAGTGAATGAGAGAGTGCTCAGATTTAGCAGCACAATGTTTTGAGAAGAATACTTTCTTAGATGCTGAGAAAAATACTTTTCTATAGACAGTTCCTTCGTAGGAATCCTCCAGAATTGCTGGCAATGTCCAGTGCATCTGTCTCCACTTAGGGTTTGGTTCATCACACCTAGCTTCGGGTCTCAGAAACATAGACATCCGATCTAAGTTAGTTACCTTTACATCTTCCACAGACCATGGAGAGTGCTAGACATCTTCCCAGAGTAGTTCATTTCACTGGTCTTAGCCATCTATCTCTGTCCAAAAAACTCACAAGATGATTTTGAGAGCCATCAGTATAATCAGGTGTTCAACATCTATTTGAGGGCATGGGAATGTTAAATATTCCCTAGGCCACGCCTGGGCTCCCAGCACACTCCCTTTGAGCAGGCTGGAGGGAAATAGCAGAAGGCTTGCTGCAGAGTGAGCATGAAGTCTAAGAAAACAACTATGACAGACCATCAGGGCTGTATATGAGTGTTTGCAGAGGTTTTTCTGTAAGCATAAATAGAATTTCTTTTACGAAGTAATCTTGTGGCATTCCACACAAACTAATCATGTCACCCATGTTGTCCCCAAAAGAGAGCTAAAAGCACTAACCACCACTCTCTTCCAATACAATACGCATATGAGTGATACCAGATTAGAAGAGGCTGGTGGGAAAGTTAGAGTAACTTCAGAGACCTGCCTTAGCAACAACAGAGCAGATATAACAGGGATAAGGGATTCCTTCTCCCATCAAGGCAGGAAGGGGGAGGGGGGGGGGAAGAGAAACTGCTAGTTGCTGAATCTTGGGAGCCTGTTATTTTTATATAAATTCTGTAAAAAGTTTTTTGGAAGTGTAAACACAGGCAGTCAAAGCAAGTCAACATATGCCCCGATCTCTAAATATGCTCTGATCTATTGGTAAGGACAGAACACAGGTGGAGGGAACTAATGACGTTATGGTCAAAGGCACCAAAGGGCCAAGGTGAAAGATTGAGGACTCTTCCAGAGACTGCCCAGTGGATTTTGCTAGTATCTCACAATATCATAAATGGGTGAACTTGTTCTGTTTGCTAGTTTGCAAACTAAGAAAATTACTAGGCTGTTGTCAATAAGCAGAGGTCTGAATAATAAATCATTTCACTGAGGACTTCCAACTCATTTTCATGTGTACAGGGGAGGGAATGGCTCTCACAGTATTGGATAAAAGCTCTCAATAACGGGTAAGTTTTCTTACCAGGAGGTATGCTATACAAATCTTCCCCAAATGTAAAATGAGACAAAATAAAAAGGAGTTGGACAAAGTCAGAGGAAAAAGAAAGGAGGCAAAACAGAAGCAGCATAGATATTGGTTTTTTCTTTGATTTGCTGATTTGTTTGGCTTTTTCAAATGAATAAAAAAATCACAAAAATGCACAAGAAAACTGTACCAGCACATACTCATCAATCTCATGGAAATGTATAAAAGTGAAGGCACACTGTAGTAACTGCAACCTTTTAAAGACTCTCTCTATATTTGAAAAGCTCATTCAGAGTTATTTCAGTAGGTAAACTGCAGAAGCATCCAGTACACTATCTTCAGCTTTATTCACTTATGGAAAAATCCTTTGGAATGTAATAAAAGCGAACCCCAAATGGTCCAATAGAAATTACTTTATCCAACATTTGTATCCCTCCTATACAATTCTGTAAATTGATTTTTAAATTCTGTAGGAAGACTATCACTCTATTAAAATCTATCATATTTTTTCCATAAGGGCTACGTGCAGAAGTGCTTATAGAAAATATTCCCATGTTCTCCTGCGGCGAAATATCTCCAGCAAAACCTGTGACTTTCTATATATCCATTCGTTAATACTCAATTGATTGATACTAGAGAAGAGAGAACTTTCCTTTTCTTTGGACTTAATGGTATTTGGAAAGAGACCCCCTGCAATCCATCCAACAAGGCTCAGTGATGTGAGAAAGGAGACCACTAACACATCAGTGCTCTGTAATATTGGAAGGAAGACCCCCTTTTGCACTGAATTACTGCCCGGAAAATCTGCTCCCCTTATGCTTTTTCCATTGGATCTGCTGGAGCTCACTCTTGCTCCATTGCTGGGAAGGCCAGGACATATCCCCTGGCAGTTTTTAAAACTTTTATAAACTGGAAACTATTTTGCTGGCTTGAACTTTGCTTGCCTAGAATCTATGAAAGATGCTGCTGTTATTGTTGGGTTGTTAGTTGAGTTAAATCATGTTATTAATTTCTGTTCGATGGGGTGGTTTGATTTATTTTTAAAGCTTTGTTATTTACCTCAGGATGTCAATTAATTCAATTCCCTATTGCTTATTTGTGCTTCCTCCCTTTGATTCATCCCAGTATGTGCAGGAACTTAGCAGGGGGGAAAGAGGAAAAAAATGTATTGTTCCAGCTTGGTTTCCAATTTGTTATTTTAGTCTAGATGAGAAGGCCAATCTGCAGTGATTCAAATACCTGCAAGGTGGGAGAGAGATGGGTGTTCTGGTGCCAAGAAAGCAAGCCCTTTTGCTGAGCAGAGTCTAGTTTGTCTTAATAACAGCTGCGTTTTCAGCATCCTTGAAATCTGAGGACATCATGTATGGGCATCCTTGATGTTTCAGGTGAAACAAAACTGTGGGTTTGTGATAAGAATTTGCACGTATTACATGTTAGTCCAGTGGCACATCATGGTATTTTTTCCAAGGTGATGAACTGGGCCTCTCTGAACTTTCATTGGCTGAAATACTGACTTGAAATCCTGGAAATGTGTGTGTGTGTGCGCGCGCGCACAGAGGATGGGGGAGGAGGAGGCGTTCTTAAGTATCCTTCCAGTTTACATAAAAATCATGTAAAGATCTGAAAATGGGTATGAAGTTGAGATCTTAAAGTCATTTACCATTCAGTGCACTCAAAAATTTGCCAACAATTCATTCACTTACTCACTTGGCTCCTTGCCTACAAAATTCACTGTAGAAGGATTTAAACAAAGAGTTTGATGGAAATGGGAGACCGAGTCAAGACTATATTCCTGTGCTGCTGAGGCAATATGTCTTGAATAAAGTGAAGAGAATATTTAGTGTGCCTGGAATGGTGTTTTAAGCTATAGTTTTAAGCTGGTGATTTGTGTACTTTGAACTCTGTAATGGAAATAATACCAACCACTGCTTTGGGTAAGACTAAATTCTGGGATGGCTTTTGTCTCAATGGTTCATTCTTCTACTAAAAAGAAAGTTATCGCGTCTGAAAGCAACCACACTGGAAAAGCATTTGGGGAGTACAAGTCTCCTTAAATCAAACTCAAAAGTTTCCTGCGAGACATAAAGTACTAGGAAAACATCAGCGTGGATGTTTCTACTTATCTGCCTACTTATATTGCTATTATTATATCTGCACTTAGCTGCAGATACACAGGATGTGTTATGAAATACCATGGCTAGTTCCTACCGTCAGCATTAATAAAGACTTGAAGTTAGGAAAAAAGCAAGCAAACACGTAACACACAGATTTATCTGTGCCAGTAATTAACATGTGAATTAGCGAAGGAAGGGTCACTGGAACCTCACCAGATCATTACACAGAAGAGCAAAGAAGTGGGTGTAATCTCAGAGCACTCCTGGCCCACGTCAGATTGGAAGTACCAGTCTGCTCCTGAACAACTCCAGTCTGCTCATCAGCTACCCCGTGGTCTTCTGCTGCCTCTTCAAAGCATCCAGCAAGTTGTTCCCAAGGCTCCACATCAATGAAGCACTCTCCCGGAGTGCTCCATTGGCAGTTGTCTTACACAAGGGCAAGATACATGCTTGGTATCAGTGGCAGCAGCAAAGTACCTCGGGAATGACACATGTAAGAAGAACTTTTGGAAAGGTCATTTTAATCTGTGTCAAAATAGAGTGCTTGGAAGAGCCACGGCTTGAACGAAAAGAGATTTCAACTGTATTTTTCAAATGTGGCATTTCTAAGAGGCCTGAACCTGAGTTATATGGTTGTGATCTCTGGGCTCATAAAAACATAGAAAAGGTAAGGTGAATCATGGTGAAATATTTTCTGGTCTGGTCTGAAATAGCCCAGATAAGCGCCAATGTAGCTGGAATGGATCTGGACAGTTTGGGTTTTCCTCATCAAAATAAGCATATGTGCTCAGCTCTGTATACAGCACACGGATGGCAAACCCACAGGGCATGGGCAGATGGGCAAGAATACTGGGATGTCTGTGCAGAGAGAAGGGACTCATTGAATTAGCTGAATTTCTGTAGATGTAAACAGACCCTGCTAAGCAACATAAAATAACTAATGAGCCATAGTTCAGTGAGAATCACTGGCAAAATGGCATTACCTCTGGCTTCATTTTTTGTTATGAAATTATAGTAAGTAAAAGAATTTGCAAACTTTAATTTCAGTACCTTTGCTCTGGGGAGAAATTAACTCTTCCTTTTCTGTATGGGCTTTGCTCCCTCCTGATACCACAATGATCCCTCATTTTTTATTCTGTCTGAAACCAACCTTACCCAACACATTGCTCCTGGACAATTTTCTCACCAGGTTGAAAGGAGAGCAGAAATTCAGGTGGACATGGAGAAAAGTGTTCAGTATTGACCCCAAAGTTTGTTGCAGAGTGCAGTAGTTGTTTATTATTATTTTTTGACAGACGGTGAGGAATGGAGGGCTAGTCTTGAACTGTTCCCTTCTTCACGAATGACCCTCTCAATTGCAGGTACAGCATACTGCATTACAAAGGTGCACGCATACTTATTGACAGTAAAATGAACTGTGTTTCAAAATAAGCCTATTTATTTTTGCATGGGAAAATGTATGATGCGCAGCACTCCCTGACTTTGGCACATGGGCTCTGGCAGACCACCCGCATGCTCTCTGCTCTATGGCATCCACAGGACAGAAGTAAAGCCCTGCTGATACCTGAAGTTATTGATCCACTTCTCAGACAGAGATCATTTTGTGGAGAATGACTAGATTCTCAGCCAAAAAAAGGGTAAATCATGTCTTCACTAGCGTAATTCTGAGTAACAGAACAAATTCCTCAAGGGTAAGTTTCATTTTTCACAGAAACAACTAAAACCAGCAGCATGTACCTACTATTTAACAATTCCTTAAAATAACTCTATGATTAGGAGGTCACAAATACAGTCTGGTTCTCAGTGTTTATTCCCAATTCTGACCAAAAATGTCCCTGTGGGCATGCTGCACAGAGACCAAAACCCATGAAGTGCCTGTAAAATGGTTACAACTGCACAAAAAGTGCCAGCTAACACTAAGCAAACCTTTTACAATAACAGCACTTCATGAAAATAGGTTGTAAGTGGCTTTAAGAACTCTGATAATTTCTGTTGTCAAGAAAGCTGTAAAAATGAAAATTACTTTTCAAATACCCGACATAAGAAAAGAATAAAGCAGATGGCACTAGTGTCTCACCTGTGCTAGAAAAACAGAGCAGACACCATGAGCGCAGGTCTGGTATCCCACAGTAACCCAATTAAATCCCAATACGTGGGCTATTAAAAACTTACCATCCTCCTATGAAGGGCACTGCTGAACAGAGGACATCAAAGTAGATATGATGTCAGCATAAACTGTACCGATAACATGATGGACTGCAATACCCAGTTTGGAAATTGAAGAGTAACATGTTTCTCAGCAACTCCAAAACACACACTTGAATATTCAAGGATGCTTTGCACTAAGACAAAACTAACCCAGGCCCAAGGTTCCGCAGCAAGTCTGCAGCCTCCCAGACTCTCAGCATGCGCACCTTCAAATCTGTCCACCACCTCCTCTGAAGGGCTTGAAACACTGGCCATCCCAAACATGTATCTTTCCTAACCTTCCCCCGAGGTTCTGCATCCCTTTCTTCTGATTTCACCTCTCCACGTAACCACAACCACAAGGATGAGAATGGACTCCTATTAGGATTGTTTCTTTCAGTATCACCTCCCAAATCCAATTAACATTGCTTGTCCAGGTGGAAAGCCCAGACCTACAATTTCCCCATGAGTCTAAACTAGCTGTGAGGCACAACTTTGGCATCTGATTCTCTGTTTAAAAGAAACTGCATAGCATTGATTCAGGAATTACCCAACACTCTATAAATCCTCTACTGCTTGATTTACCTTTAATAATAAATTGGGTCTAGTCATGACTTATGAGGCAATTGACTGTCAACTGCAAAATACCCATCCCAAGGGCATCTCCTGAGTTTGAAACACTAGCTTGGCCTCTAGTTTATTCAAGCAAACTTTTGGATGTCTCTGAGCTTCTGACTGACTCCCACAGCTCTGTCACTTTAAGAAATTACCACCTCTGTACCTAAATCAGCCTTTCCAGACCCACCAGTCTAGACAGAAATGGTCATGGGGGCAGGGGAGGACCTCTGGGGTTTTTGCTGGTCTTCTGCAGAGTTGCAGAAGATGCCAGTGGCCTTGTAACTTCTCCTGAATGACAAAAAGATTAAAATGGATGCAGGTGGCTCACAGCTCCATTCTCTGTTTTATCCACTATGCTGGATACTTCCCCAGATGTGGAGTTTAGTGTTGGTGACAAACATCACCGGCATCCAGACCCTTGTCTTCTCAAATATAACTGCATACTGTTAATGAAAACCAACAGCTGGGGAGCCAAGAACATGGGAGCAGACATAAGGCTTCTTGCTTGAAACCTTGTTCCTAATCTGCCACTTTTACTATATTTACAGAAGAATGAAGAACAAGTCAGAGATCATTGTTTAAGGTTTTTCCAGAGTTCACTAACTGCCTCCTAGGAAGGATCCGAGTGAAGCAATGCAGCCAAGCAGCTTCCCCAGAGCCTCAGGGCTAGATTGGATTTAAAGGCAGTCTGGGAGGTGAGTAATTCAGGTCCCATGGCACTGTTGTGGAGGAGGTCCTTTTCCCCGACTCCTGTGACTTGATTCACCCCCGGTTCTGACAGAGGTACTCCAGGTCGGTGACTTCATGAGATGAAGAACCCACCACTTCCCTTGATAGCTTTCCTTGTGCACTGTTAAAAACATATGGCCACAGATTCTTGTTATCTTTTCTTGCATGGATTAAAGAAAAATTTACTATTTTCTTTCCCCCAGACATGAAGGTATTAAAATAGAGCAACCAAGCCCCATCTTCTTTTTGATAATCTAGTTGAAGCAATTTAAATACCTCAATGTGAATCATTTCTCCATCTCTTCAATTGTTTCTATGTTCTTTTTTACATTCTCTCTCTAATTGTTTTTCGTTTTTCTTGATGTCTGGTTGACAGCAGCACTGAATCTTTAATGTCTGACATGTTCAAAGCAAAATCACTCTGCTACTCTTCTAGCTCTCCTCAGCTGTGTCCCAGTTTCGTGTTGCAAGTTAATCATCAGCCATAAGTCCACTATGAGCCCTTTTCCAGCTGCCATGTTCTCATTTTTGTATATGACTGCCAGTTTTGCTCCAGAGGCTAATTTTATCTATTGTAATTTTATTTTTCCTCCTTCATGTTGCAGTTACATTGAAGATTGCCAGCTCTACAATGGCTCAATGGAGAGCGCCCTTTGAAATAATTCATTTGATAATTATTCTTTAGTGACAATAACTTTTTTCATTGTGTTTTGTGAGATTCATCTTACACACAATCCTTAATCCAGTTAAAACATGCTGCTACTATGCAGTGCTAATTTCAAATATCATGCCATAGTAAGCAAATTGCTTTGTGAAGTCTAAATACACTCCATTATGCAGCTCTTTTGCATTAGTCATTAGAAACGTCATCAAAGATTTACACAACTTTTGTTTAACAATAACTTTTCATGCATGATGCTGTCATAATTTATAGCCCCATTTTTTAACCATCATTTGATATCTGTACCAATTTGTCTGTTATTTTATCCAAGACGTAATTCAGATCAAGTATTTTTCAACTGAACATGGTGTAGTACTTTTCTTAAATATTGGCAGAACATTAACACACTTAAATTTTCTGAAATGTTCTCAGTTTTCAAAGATTTACTTAAAATTAGTTTCAGGAGGCCAAAGATATTCTCAGCTTCAGGATTTCTGGACAGATGTTACCTGCGTCTGATGGTATAAGAACGTAATAAAAATATATTGACTTCTGCCTATTTTCTCCTTTTACAGTTGCTGCTTATTATATTTTTTCTTTTTAATTGGTGCCGTGAGTTTGCCACTGTACCATGGTTTCAGGCCAGAGACATCCTTTTGTCCTGATGGCAGAAGTAAGCCTTGTAGTCATCTCAAACCTTTTTAGGGACTACAAGCATCTCACTTCTAAAACCACCCTCCTGCTCAGCAACACTCAGTTCATCCCATGGGGGAGCTATGTATAGGACGCAATGACCTCAGAGAGCATGTGCCATTGTTTTCGTGATGTTAAGGGTACATTTGCCTGTTCAAAGTTAAGGGCTTTAAGATGGAAAAGTTTCATTTTTACTTCTTGCTCTGTTAACATTGAAGCTTTTTGTACGTAAGTGTTAGTGCAAGTCTTCATCATTGCCCAGCTGATATTTATGTATCAAATGAGTCATGCACCCACTGCAGCTCTTGTATTTGCCTGGTTGAACTGTTTTTGTTGAGGACTTTATAGAAAGGAGGATCAGTTCTTTCCAGCTCTGAAATTCTTAGATAGTCTAATGCTGTTAGGAAACAATGGCTCTGAGGATCAGGGCCTCAGTCAATTTATTTTATTTATCTTTTCCTTTATTATTTTTGAATGTAATATAAGATTTTAAATAATATTTGTCTGGCTCTTGAGCTTAACCCGCTATTGTTTTATATAGTATGGCTCATCCAAGAGCATCTATTAAATAGAACTTGATTCATAATTCAGAGTTCTAATTCCACAATTTTTACCAGTATTATTTTGTCTCCTTGAAAGATGCCACTCCATACAGAACTTAACTTGTGAGATCAGCATATGCCTTCAATCACAAAAAGAAAACAATAAAAACCAACCTTCTTTTGAAGGCAAACACGCATTTTCAACTGACTGTCAACATAGGGAGAAACTCACCAAAGATGCCTCAGAATGGAAGGAAAATTTGCAAAGAGAAGGGAATCATCTCAAACGTGCATTATAAAGAAATCCACTAACCAACACCAACTGTGTAAGGAAACAGCTAGCTGCTCCAAGGGAATACAACAGCATGTATGCTGAGGGTGCTGAGCTTCAAAGTTGTCTAGAAGCGCTTCAAAAAATGTGGGAAGGAAACCAACAAGGGCAAAATAATAATCACAATGAAAAAGTGACAAATAATGGAGAAAAAATTATTCACACTGTAAACTGCTATATTTCAGAACACCCTTTGCAAAGCAGAATGGTGAGGGTGGCGAACACCACAGTAAAAGAGATATGTCGTACCAAAGCAGTCCCTTAAGCCCTTTCCCTTGAGTGGCTCCATTTGACCCTGGAATGGCCCCACTCAGCCATGAAGAAAACTGATGCCATCTTCTTCTAGTCCCAAAACTAGTTGTCCTCAATGCATATGCATGTCTTTACAGGTAACATGGGCTTGACCAACGGCTTGCAAAACAAGTCAGCCTCTATATTAAGTAACCAGTCCGTGCAGGTCTGCTTAGTTTAATATATTGGCGAAACATAAGCCTGGCATGCTTTCAAAATGTGGCTTCACAACTCCTGTTTAGCGCTCTTGTAAGTCATAGGGCCTCACAGGCCCTTCTCCATGCATGACTGCCTGCTCTATGCTTTGCAAAACACCACCGTTTCTCTGCCTTCCTTGACACTTTTGTCCATCTTTGGGTCCCCTTGGATTCATGCTCTCAATTCCCACTCCTGATCTTGCACCCCTCAAGCAGCATTGTCCTTTTCCCTAAGAAATCAGCACCTGGAGGCTGGTGTGGATAACACCTTCACCCCCTCCATCACTTCTGGAACCACTGGATGGCTGCGGCCCGTTCCTTTCGCTGAGGCTTGCCCTGGCTCTGAGCCTGTGCCAGGAGTGTGGCCCTGGGAAGGACCTGGCAGCCACACAGACCTGAGCAGCTTGACAGGGCAAAGTCACCTTTAGCTTCTGGCTGTAGATGCCATGCTCTGCATGAACAAAGACAGAGTTTCTTTGTTTCAGGAGCTGAGGACTTGGCAGACAAGATAAAATGTCTCAGATAAAGAGCTTATGTCAGTCTCCACTTGGCTGTTTCTGAGATTTCTGAATGTTTTGGCAAACATCAGCCCTCTCCTCAGGACCTGGAAAGCAAGTCCTTTACTTTGTAGTACAACCTGCTTTGTTTCCACAGGTTGCCAGTGACTTAATCATGGTGCAGGCTAGTATAAATCTCTGACCTGGCCGGCATGTTACTGCAGCCTGCCAATTAGATGTCTGCACTTCATACACGGCTTTATGTCTTAGCAGTTGAACATTTTACACTGGAATGGGGACCTCCAGACTTTACCCAGTGAACTGGAAAGTTCTGGGCAAATTGATCCGCTGCCTCACCTGCAGCCTTGATTTTACTGTCTGAGCCAAAACCTGAGCTGTGTTTCTGTCCATCTGATAGCTCTTAATTCAGACCAGACCCCAGAAGACACACTGCAACGCTCCTGTGGGTCAGCATTGCTGATTGCAACTGAGAGCGAAGCAGCCCTTTCAGTACTTTTAGACAATCAAATGTTTACAGTTAGTTTGATTAACAGCTGCAGCCACGCTCAGCCCAGCTCAGCTTAGAAAAATTACACAACGTGTCCTGTTTACAGCTTTAGCTGAATGAAGGCAGGAAAGATAAAAGATTTGCTTTATAAACTACTAATACGTTGCCTAAATCTGGCTCAGGAAGCAAAATATCAACAGCTGTGGAGCATGGGATTTTTAATTCCTGGATAAACTATCATGGTTGTTTTCCCAGTGACATGGCCAATTCACAGCCCTGCAACCGAGATACCACTGAAGTAAGGCAGCTTGTGAATCGGCTGGAGGGAGAATAATGAATCTGAGATTCTCCCCCAGCCTCTCCTACAGATTTGCTGTGTAAATGAAATAGCTCTGTGCCTCCGTTTACACCTCTGTGAAGGAACTGAACTGTCACAGTGAGGGCAAGCAAAGGACTTTATTGATTCTCCAGAGCATTTTGAAGGCATGTAACTGAAAGCATCAGAGCAGGCAGACTAATAGGAACATAATTAGAGGATAAGAACATGATTTGCGAGTAATAATACCATAATCAGAAACTATTGCATATTACAAAAATATTTTTGTAAACTTCAGGATTTTTATTTTGTCACACCCGTGTTTCTTCCTGGTCGGTCAGCAACAGACTACCACAGATGCAGGTCTTCATCTAGTACTTATTTATTCCTTCTAAAATCCATATGTGAATCAGACAGGGAGACTTCTAAGTCAGAACAAGTATTCACTATTTGTACTGGAAGATATAAAATTCACAGAAATTTAATTTTTCATCCAATCAAAGGACTGAAATAAGTGCAGGTGACTCATTTTATCAGTCGCATGTGCCATCCACATACTCAAACATATTGTTTGTGTATTCGCACAAGTAATGCAAAAAAAAAGTCTTTACAATGCTTATATTTAGATAGAGACATTTCAGAAGGAATTCATTAACAAAGCAAGGACAAGAGCTTGTGTACAAATTATTGTGTAAATCCTGCTAACCCAACTTTTATTTGAAAACGTGCAGTGATGCTTCCACACTGTGCTTCGGGTGTTAAATACACCTGGGGAGATGGCAGTCTGCTGTGGAAAGGAGAAAGGTGAGTCTGGGTTGTGGGCACAGGCACATGGAGAGCAGTGCCAGCAGCCAGGACTCTTGTGTAGCCATCCAGGCAGTTACTCCCACCTCGGAAAAGGAAGTTTGACACACTGCTCCCTCCTGGTAGGAGATTTCAGTTGCATTGTGCACTTACTAATAGCATGTTTGTCAGACCCTGGCTGCCATCGCTCCCATCCAGGAGAGATATTCCCTCCTTTCCTACCGTCTGCCCCCTGCCTATCCCCAAGCACCTCAGAGGACCTGCCTGGACCCCTGTACCAGTCATGGCACTCCTGCCTCTGAGCATCTCCACTCTGGTGGAAGGCAGCGGAGACCACGCTCCTCCCGGTCCAGACCCGTAAAGAGCTGCCTAGGCAGAGAAAGCAGGCAAAGAAAACTGTTGGGTACCTCTGCCACCATCCATCCTTAGCTGAGCAAATAAAAGGTTTACTAGTTGCCAAGCAGGGCTAACAGGAATTATAGGGAAAAGAGGCACAAGATGAAAGGAATTTGGCAAGAAAAGAGAGGGGTCCAAGGAAAGGAGAATAAAGAAACTGCTCAAAAAGCAGCCAAAACGGTAAGAGGATGCAGGCTTGAAAAGTCTGTGGCTAACACCAACAGTATTTCTGAGGATTTGTACAAACCAAAGCAAGCTATTCTTGCCCCATCCTTTATTTATTGTCTCATGAAGGAATAACAAATGAGAAGACAAGCATCATGCAAAACAGAATGAAAAAAAGAAAACATTTTCAAAGTTTCTTCAATATGTAAAGATCCTGTGCTTCAATCCAGCTTCTTAGACCATGGATGCAACTTGGAGTTCAATGTTACCAATATATTTATGTATATTTTTGCTAATAAAGATCCTAAACACTGCTGTCAGTAATGCATGAAGCTGAAGGAAAAAAAATCCCATTAGGGTCCTCATATTTGTGTATGTGTCTCTCTGTTCTTGAAGAGACGTTGCCAGAGAACACAATCGGGGAATCATGAGCCAACAATCTTTTATATTCACATAATGTCCTTTGGGATTGTGTACGTTCTAGCACAAAGCCATATGTTATGTGATCATGGAGAATAAGCATTTAATCGTTACTATTATATAAGGCCATGATTTTGTTTTGATGGATCAACTGAGCATTGTTTGCATAGCAAGCACCATAGAGTCTACATTTCAAGCCAAGTGGCTAAACAAAGCAGTACCGTTTCCCATATGTTATGTGAACTTCATTATCACCCTTCATATTTGGAACTGGAGGTGACATTCTTTTTTTGCATGCATTGCTTTTTTGGCATTTCATATTTAAATCTTCAAAAAGAATGTCATAGCAAAAAAATTTAGGAGGGTCTCTTCTCATCAGCCTTTGAGGAGAGAGTCTTGAGAAGTAGGATATTCTCCCAAGCAGAGAGAGCAGAGCGCCACTATTCCAGTAAGGAACAACACAAGAATATCCAGATGGCAACACTGATCTGTTGAGCTTTGTCTGTAGTTTGGGGCAAACCTTACGTGACGTATCAGCTCCGACTGTGCTGTGCAGCATGATGCCTTTGAGTTCAGACATAGTGTACCCAGCCAGCCTGACCACTCAATGTTAGACTGATTTTCAGTAAGTACCAAAGTTCAATCATTTTTCTGTCTGGAGCTCAGACACAGTGGAGGACGAGAGGGAGGGGAATGGCAGATGGTGGGAGAAAGAATGAGAGCCAGGATGTCCCAGTGTTATCCTAATCCGTGTATATACTTTGTTCCCTTCTGGTGTTTTGCTGTGGTTTATACCACAGCAGTCCTGAATCTTGCATCAGCTGGGTGCACCTATGCTGAATTTCATGTAGGATAGTTATGAACATGACTATTTTTTTCACTAAGACTATCCCAAAGCATGCAAGGTACCTGGCAGAAACACCTACAAGCCTGGTACTGCTGTATAGAACAGTCAAAGTGAATGCAGAAGAGCTGACTGGGCTTGGAGGAAAAGCTGGTGCCCGCTAATACTGTTTGATTCCTCAGTAAGACACACACACTTCTGGGCCATTCACTTAAATACATTTCTCCTCTGCGAGACACAGAGGTGGGTCTCAGTGGCTTCTGACTTAAGGCAACCTCGGTGAAGTGAGGTGGCTGGGCAATCCTGAAGCTTCCCAGCACACAGATACATTTCTGCAAGTTCCCTCAGCCCATCAAAAATCTATTCAGTCTGGACAAAAGGAATTTACAGCAGTTAAAACTTTCTAGGAGAGAAATTTCAAAAGATTTAAAATAGAACCTGAGAGTAATCAATACCACAGCATGCCGAGTTCGACACATACGATACATACAGTACCGGCAAGTACTAGTCTCTAGTTAACACTCCGGTTGCCTTGAGGCCAGGGAGTTCAACAGACCCAAGAACTTTAACTCTTTTCATTTCTGCATTTGTACCAGTATAAAAATTCGCATCACATGAGTATCTCTGTGCTATGAATGTCCCTTGCTTGAAAATGGTTGAGAACCCCAAACCTCACTTATACGTACTCGTCCCATAGATAAGATTGGAAATAGAAAATCTGTGCGGTAGGAAACTTAAAATGCTATCAAGAAGAATATTATTTCATATTTCAGATTGCATTTGAAAGTCATGTCAGTAGAGACCTACTGCTTTTATTTTCCTAACAAGGTAGTATTGAATGTTTTACCTTTTAATTTGGATTTTCAAAGGTCCTCCAGTGTTAGAAAGAGTCCAAATGAAAGTGGTATAAGGCTGTAGGCTAGAAGGACTTGAAATATGTTTTTTCCTTCCTATTTAAAGACATGGACAAGGCTATGAATAAATCACTCCTGGATTTGATTGTTAGTTACTAACAAAATTGGCTTTTTATCTGAGAAGCACACACGCGCCACAAAAGCAATGAAACCCGAAGAATTCATATTCAAACCTAACTTACTTCTCATTTCTGGGATAAAAACAAATTCCTCTCAGCCACCCACTGAGTTACCCAGAAGAAGAAATGGCCCTGGAATTTCTTTATTGCACTTTCAGGAAACATGATCTGCTTTTCTGTGTACTGCATGTGCGTCAGTACTGCCACAACTCTACTCCTTAGGTGGCAGAGTTTGTCAAACTTGACTAATATGAATAACTTTGAATGTAGCCCTTCAACTTAGCTGACAAAACCCTAAGGTAGCATTTAGGCCAGGGCAACTAAGTCAAGCTGGAGTCTGAAATGCTTTCATCCTTCCAAAAGGCTGTTTAGTCCTCTTAGCTTAGCATTAAAAGCATTTTCCAACCTCCCTGTGACTAGTTTATCACAGCAATGCAGTGGTATTTCATGCCTACCTAGCTCATCACAGAATCACAGTATGCTTGAGGTTGGAAGGGACCTCTGGAGATCATCTAGTCCAACGCCCCTGCTCAAGCAGGATCCCCTAAAGCAGGTTTCCCAGGACCTTGACCCATAAGCTCTTGACTGACTCCTGACTCATCCCAAGGCAGAGCTCCATGCATTCCAACTGCCCTCTCATCTGTAAAGCAGGACAAATTTCAGACCCTAATGCCTGAATTTTGTTTTCCAGCCCAGAGGAAGAGCTTTTGTTTTTGCGTAGGAGAGATTTCTGAGTTGGATCTGGGAGGATGTCCACAGGGCTAGGTCTCCTACCGTATTGCCTGGAAACTACGTCTGGGTGGAATCGGAGGACTTGGGACATCTAGCAGACATCCCACAGACCTGTCGTAGCCTTATCCCGACTAACATTGCAGGCAGAGACCCTGTGCTCACACAGACCGTCAGGGCAACGTGTCAGTGCTATGGCTGACGTTTCCCAACACACTGGCTCTCTGGTGCATGAAGTGTGGCAATGGGCCGAGCAAGCTCTGTAAATCCCTTGTGGGCTGGGATCTGCTGGTAGAAACACGGGAGCCCTTTATGAGCAGATCCTGGAATAACATAAGTGACAGGTCTTGATGGCGAGCAATTGACTTTAAAACTGCAGTTGGACTCAAGGAAAACCTCTCCCACTTCCTGCTTTGTTCAGCAAAACAAAGTCAATACAATTTGAAGCTGTGGTTCTGCTATTAAATTTGGGCCACTTGAATGCAAAGCGATCTACCAGGTCTGGCAGCTGTCCAGGGGGTTGCACTGAGCGAATGTACTTCTCGTAGCCTGAATGTGCCTGGAGATCCCATGTGGTTGCCTGTGCATTAGGACACAATCTGAATCTACTACTTTCACTGGGATTTTGCTAGTTAGTCTAGTCGTAACCTCATCTTCTGATTGAAACCTTCATTAAAATGAAAAATGATTTAACAGACAATGATTTATGGGACAGAAATGTGAAAAATGCAATCTTTTGTTCTCCTGCAAAATACAACAAGGAAGTGAGAATGGGCTGATGAGTGTAGGCTATTCCCGGCCTGGAAATTTAGGATTTCAGGCCATCTAAGAGAATGCTAGTGGAAAGGAAGGCAATTAACTTATTAAAATAGCATGTGGATCAGCAGTTTTTTTTTCTCTGAAAGGGCAGAGTAGCAGGACTTTTTTTTAGGCTGGATTTGCAGACACGGCCTGTCAGAGCAAATGGGCACTCCCGAAATCCTGTACATTTCTAGAGTTTGCTGATACAGGACAGGTAACTAGATCTGGTGGAAGTTTTTCCATGGAGACAATTTTCCATGGGAAAAGGCTGACACTGTGGCAACTTCAGAAAGAAACTTGGCACATTTCTGGCAGAGGACTGGCTGCTTATTTGTCAATTCAGCCCACCTATGCGTTGCACTCCTGGTTTCTCTGTACACGACTTGATGGGCTAGCTGTTTGAGGTCTTCACCTCTCTACTTTTGCTCAGGCTCTCCAAGAGGATGCCAGGGACCTGGAGGCCTTTGGTTGTCCAGATATCAGAGGCTACTCCAAGCTGAGTAAGCAGCTCACCAGTTTCCCAAGCTTTTATCCCTTACCATATGGGCCAGCCCAGCAGTCAACCAGTTGGACTCCATGGCGAGCTCCCTGCCGATCCAGCAATTTGGTTTCTCAGACTCCCAGGCTCCCTGCACTGCTGGGGAACAAAAGTAGCTGTTCACTGTCTCCTAGAGCTCGTCTGGGACTTTGGGGGTCCCCTTTCCAGGTATCGGACTTGTCAGCTAACCATCTTCCCATAAGCCCGCCTATCTTGAAAAGCAAGACAATGTGGAGCAGGCAGCCTGTCTGCCTACAAACTAGGCAGAAGCAGCAAGGAGAGCAGAACATTTCAGTTTTTGTCTCATGAAGTAGAATTTCCTGGAAATCCCCCCAGGTTGGGAAATAAACCCCAAAGTCTGCCCTTTGACATTTTGTCCTCGTTCAAAATAAAGCCCTTTTTACAATACAGCAACATTTCCCAGGAACAAATTCTCATTTTGCCAACACCACGGATGGGACTATTTGTTAATTTCATTTCAGATGGGAGCCAGACACACGTTCCCTCTCTCTCTGAAGTGTGCACACAAAGGAAGGGCGAGGGAAGCAGAGCTAAATGACAGCAACTTTGAATTTCTGCAGAGCTCTATTCCTTAAGGAAAGAAATGCCAAGGAAGAGTTCTGGAGTCTCAGGCATTTCATTTGAGCCTTTTTTTGCTCAACATAAAGGCTAGAAGAGTCCTTTTTGCAGCGAATGGCAAATTGCAAAAACAGAGGAGGACAAGCATCTAGAGGAAGGCTTAGGAGACCAAGGAAAGCTCAGAATGTCTTTTTCTGACACTACTTTTGAATCCAGACTTTTATCTTAGGAAGTTTTTCCAGCTGAATATTAGTGAAGGGGTTAGGATTGGAGAGGAAGTGGCTGTAGCAACTAATTTCATTTTATTTATCCTTTTTACAGAAACATCTCTTTTCTATCATACAGAAGGCCAGTTTTATGGGGAAGACCCTTCAGTGGGCTACCTGATGTTAGGGACCCATGAGCCTAGAGTCAGTATCTTTAGCAAAAAAAATCCTTTCTGATTTGGCTATAGCTTTTGCTATCATATATGGCCTTGGTAACACTAATTAGAGCAAAACAAATACCTAAAATTAGCCACTTAACCAGGCTGATTTTCTGGATATCGTTTCCTCTGCTCCACTTAGAGAAAATACAGGGAGTATATGTTCCTAGTGAATCTTAAAGAAGGTCGGGACTTGAAGCTCTTGTATCTTTCACATAATTTGGCAACCTACTGGAAAGGAATTTGGAAAAAGCACTACAAGAGGAAACCTCACCCTTCTTACAGGTTTCCCTCTGGGAGAAAGCTTTCACTTCCTAATTACATTTTTTATAGGTGTCTTCTTAAGTAATGTATTAACTACACACAATAAACATGAAATGCATAGGGATGTTGCTGGGTGTTAGTTCCAGTTGTCATTTGTTAGCTTTAAAATGTTTTTCCAGTCTATCTGCCAAAGGACTATGTAGGATGATGATGGTGTGTGTATACTATGACATATATAAAGGGTGTGCAACTTCATTACCCTTAGTGAATGTCCACACTTTGAAGAAAAATGTCTTAAATCTCCAGTCTCCTCCACCCAAACTATATTTGTTTTTACGTCATCCTTATAGTCTTTATTTTAATCACTGTATAGTAGATTATTCTGACTGTTCTCAGCATGCAAGATCATTTTAGAAGGTGCTTAAAAGTGAGATAATAAAGAAGATTATTTGTATTAAGGTACCGACTGGCAATCTGGAAAGTGCAAAAGCATAAAATATTTCTAAAGAAGAATAATAAAAGCACATTGGTGTGTCTCTTGAATGAAACCTGAAATCATATTTTTACAACTCTCTTATTACACAGCTTTGTTTTCTTAAGCAATTTCAGTATAGCTTACTATCATGAAATCAAAAAGCTGCAGTGGATGAAAAAAACTTTGGATGAGTGAATGAAAAAAAAATCATACTGCTCTGTTAAGACAGAAGAAGGTAATTTGCGTTTACTGGATCCCATGACTCCACATCATGCTTCACTTGAATATATTCGCTGTTACGACTTCATGGGTGGGAGCAAAGAGGAAGAATGGGTAAAAGGAAACATACCACCATGTCAGACCACTGATCACAGTGGTTTCAACTAGAGGAGGGAAAAAAGCTCCTTCCAACTATATTTTTCATAGCCCAGGATCACACATGGTGGAAGGCATGTCATTCATTTTTTCAGCTTCTATTTCCTTTCCTCAAGATGTCTTTTCATCTACAATTGTGGAGAGTATGTTTTATATTCATTAGGCCAAGCTCGCCCCTGGTGTAACCCTAGCCAAGCGTGTGGAGTTGGGCCAGGAACACTTTCAGCCTCTGGTCTCCTTCTTTCTGGGATCGTTACCACCTGAAACCAGCATCCTCCCCCGAGGCATGGCTTTCGGTTTGGCTAGCCAGCATGCACAGACGTGAGGCAACGCTTTCTGCCCAGGGATTGGTAGCTGCCTGTGAGTCCTGTCTACAAATTGGTAAAACAAGATACCTCTGGGCATTGTGGGAGAGTAAACTATATACAGACATTTCTCCTTTCCAAAATGAGATCTTAAATGGCTAGTTTAGGGGCAGGTGCTGCCTTGGGAAAGCAAAAAGTGCTAAATCCAGGCATTTTGGCAGATCTCTGAGTAATAGCATGGAAGCAGAACCACAGCTACATTACTATGTGCTGTTAGTTTTCACAGATCACGTTGCAAGTCGGCTCTAGGATGAGTTTGCCATTACAGACTCCACAAACAAATGGGAAGTACTCAACCAGTATTCCAGTCAACCCTGGATTTGGGCCTGTATTTAAGCTATAGCTGCCTCACGGTGGCTTAAAATAATGGAATGTGCCACGAAGATTTGGCAGTGCGTAAGCTTACTCCCTGTAGGAGCAGAGCGCAGCCCGACTGTCCACATCGCAGTCCCCAAGCAGAAAGACCCTGGGTGATGCTTGTAGAAGATTAGAAGTTTTCTTTCATGTAGAGACTAAAAACATTTTGGATTAACAGGGCTTTAAGACTAATAAGGCTGAGAACTTTGAAATCCTGTCTTGTTTTAAAATTAAAACAAGGCACAGCAAAATCAGGTTAACTTTTATCCTTTGCTTTTATTGCTATTAACTGCCACATGAAGAGCCTGAAACAATGGAGAAAATCATTACTTCAGATAGTCTGCATTTTTCCTCTGGCCTTAAGAAAATTGTATAATTCTTTTCTTCTGTTAATTCGACTGCTCAGAGAAATATTGTGCAATAATATCCAAGCTCCCTGTACTTGACACAGCTAATGAGAGAAACAGCAGCCAGGAGCCTCCAGTAGGTCTCCTAGAATGGCCAGTCCTGCAGTGGGACACTGTAGCCTTTACGTGACAGCTGGATAAAAAATCAGAAAATGCTATCTTGAAGAACAGAGTAGTAACCCTTTTTTTTCCTGTCCCTTTCCAAAAGATGCGAATTCCCTGAGTCTGAATCAATACAGCCAAACTGCAGCATTTGGTGCTACTTTAATACAAGGCCTTTGGAGGGAAAAAAAGTCAGAGATTTAACTCATCTTAATTCTATCAGTGCAAATGAGGAACAGCTCTTTGAAAATGAATGCAGAGATTAGGTGTAAAACAAACACAAAGTCATTGTGGTGAACATGCCTGGTCCAAGGGCCAGTTGCCTTTCTCGTGGTAGGAACCTCCTTGAACCTAACAGGAGAGTCAGGCCAAAAAATTGTTTCAAAGTCCATGCCTTCAGATAAAACTAAAATGCGTGCATATAAGTATGTGTATGATTGATTGTTTTTTACAGCAGGGGACTAATGTGTCTACACAAAGTCCTGATGAGTGAAGCAACAAGAAATCTGTGCTGTGACATAGTAAAGTAGTGATGACACTCACATGTTGTTGACCTCAACAACATCAGTAAAAGCTGAAGTGCCCTGCCTTCACTGGAATGCTAGAATAAGGCAGTAATTTCAGCTAATTATCACACTGAACGTCTTCTCCCCCTGCCCCCATCTAGAGTAAGTGAAATAAAAAGAACACCTTCCTTGGCAGTGAATATGTAACCTAGAAGGCAAGTCAGCAGGCAGTTGACTTCCTCCTCCCTTACTTACTCAAATTACAGGCAATAATAAATTAGGAGGGGCTGGAGGCACTTGGGAGCGCAGGATCAGAATTCAGTGTAACGCTGGCCAATTGGAAAAATGAGCTGAAATTATGCAGGATCCAGCAAACCTAGGGGGTGAACATGAGTCAGTAATGCCACACAGCTGTAGACAAACTCAAGCCCACAGTGGAACGTTGAGTTATGAGTGCCATATTTAAGATGCACCAAGCCATGCCTTCAGCCTACACAGCACTGACATAGCTTGTAGTGGTGTAACCTTCTGGGAGCACTGCACTTCCAGAAAGAGGAACATGGGACTGGAGAAAGTACAGAAAACCACAAAAATTAACAGAGGTCTAGAAAACATGACCTATGAAGACAGATTGAAAGACCTGGCTTTGTTTAGACTAGAAAAGAGAAGTCTGAGGGGAGACATGATAACAATTGCCAAGTATGTAGAAGGTTGCTACAAAGAGAAGGTAATAAATTATTCCCTGTGCCTAATGGATTAAGACAGAGAGTAATGGGTTTAAATTGCACCCAGGGGATTTCCCACCTGGGGAGGCTGTGGAATCTCTGTCACCAGAGGTTTTGAGGAACAGTTTAGACAAACATCTGTCAAGAATGATTTAGAAGTAGCTGCTTTGGGCTAGTGGGCTGGTCTTTGGAGGTGACTTCTCAAGGGTTCATCTTTCTGCTGTGACTGGATGACAGGATCAACCTAATTGCCACATTATCTTACAATACTTTTCTGCTCAGAACAGATTTTTCTCCAGTAACAAACAAAGCAAAACAAAACCCAACAAATCACAATCTCTCTCTTGTTTGAATGGAAGGGAAGGCATGAGTTCATTTGTTTACATTAACTAAGACAGTGCAAATGTTTCGTTGTGGTTTGTTTAACTTTGGCCACAACAAAAGATTAATCTGGAAGCTCTTAATCTGGGAATGGAATGTATATCAGTTTATGTCAAATCAAATTCATCATAGGTATAATTCTGCACATTCATGCTGCATCATTTACTCTGTGTTTGGTCCAATACCTTCCTTTTAGCAACATTTGGCTTTCATGAAAATATATACAAGAAAGGCCTTCAGCTAAACACTGCCTTTTGCATTGAGATTTCTTTTCAGGTAAAGATACCGTATTCACATCAAACATACAAAGATTTAACATAGAACAGTTAAAACAGAACTTGCTTGCCATCAGTACCTTCTGTAGGCCTCCTCAGGTATATCCAGCTTTCAGAGCTTACACTGTTCGGTCACCAAAAATTTGTTATTAATAGACGTATACTGTTCTCCCTTGAAAGTTATTAAAATGCCTGAGACAGAGTCCACTCCCAGCAGCATCATGTTCACAAAAGTAAGCAGAATTACTCTTGCTTTACTGAAGTGCAGAATTCTGAAGAGCAGAATTTGGCTTAAGTGATCATGGGAATATTGCTGGGTAGAAGTCCAATTTAGACAATAAGATAAAAAGTAATATCTCCCAGACCAACACCTTACTATCCTTAAATGAGATTACTCTTTTAAACCTGCAAGGATTTCAAGTAAGGTACTATGTTAATCTTCCATTTCTGTTGGTATGTATTTCAGAACTGCCACTCATGCATTGAAGCAAGGCATCCTAAATTATATTAATAGCAATTTCACTTCATTTTTATTTATCAGGCACACCCCAACATTTTTTTGAAATTGTTTTATCCAATTTTTATTCATATTTTTTCTTCCTGCAATAAAATACTATAAGACAAACAGATCTATTCATTGTTTAAAAGGGAAAATACGATTCACAATGCAGTTTTGAAAAGTTAATTGGGTATGATTAAAAGAAGGAATAATGGAAGGAAGAAAAGAATAAGTGCCACTGACTACTTCCAGATATTCCAGGAATATTTAACTGTGTATTTAAATGCAGTTATCATGTATAATGGAAAGCAATATAGTCTTGAAGAATACATCCAAAGAGCACTTCTTTCATGGTGAATTAAGGAAATGGAAAAGGCCAAGGGGAAGCAGAGTTCATTTGTGGACTTGCTCTTCCCCTCCTCCTGACAGTGCAACCCAAACGTCTCCATGTCTCCTTTCATTCTACACAGAAAAATGGGTAGTACCTGGTATTTTGCAGACCACTTAATCCCAAACAGTTTTTAACAGGATCCACTTCAGAACGGTGCTGGCTGCCCCCCTGTGCTTTCTGACCTTTAGAGCACCAGATCAAACTGCTGTGTAAATCCATTTTAAGAATTCTGTGACATTTGGTAGAAGATGTTCAGCTGGGAAAGTCCCCCACATAACAGCACACAGAAAGTCACAAAAACACCACTCCTCTCCCCAACATATAGGACATTCAAGGACAGATGCTACATAATGACACAGCAAATATTTAATGAAACTAGACTATTCTTCTGCCAACTGTTTTCCTCACACATTGCCACACATTCCTTCAAAGCCAGACTTCTAATTTTCGTAAGATATTTGGGATATATACTATAGTCACTTTTTTCCAAAATCAGTGTGAAAGCATACTCAAAATTCCTCACAATGACCTATTAAATATTTACACTTCCAACTGTCTGTGTCAATTTTTTATAGCTGAGATACACTCTCCACCTTAGCTAATCAGGAACATATCCTATCTGCTTTTAGGACTGTCTTATTTCAAGTAGTCTTGTCTTTATGCCAGAAACTGAAAATATAAACTGTCAGGTTTGCCTATTTAAAACCAAAGGTATAGTGCTTCTGTGGATACAGCATTATGTTGAAGAGTAATTTTTTATGATTGTAACTATTTATTAATTAAGTATAGTCTCCTGTGTCCTTCTATCAAACTCTCAGAAGGAAAACCTAGTGATTATGAAAATTTCAAATATAATAAGATGGTGGCACCATCCACACTGTATTTTCTTCCTATTTGCCATTAGAAAACCTGCTTTCAAGCATTTAATTTTGCCAAACTTGAAGTGTGTCAGCTAAAGTTTTCCATTCTCAAAACCACAAGCATTCAAGCATTTCTGAGGAGCCCGGGGGGGGAAATCTTTTCTTTTTTTCAAACATATGAAAAAATTGTAGTGAATTTCCATTTGAAAAGTTCTAGTGCCTGTGTGGTAGGGCAGATCCTCTCTCACCCCCTGAGGGAAAAAGGGGTTAACAAATTCCTGGGCTACCAAAAAGCTGCACATCTGCAAGTGCTGAACAGATGTAAGTCTGTATTCAGCATGGATGGATGATGCTGTGGTCATGGCCAAAATGCCCCAAAGGGCTTTTCTGTCCAGCAAAAGTCCTTGATGAAAGTAACCAGAAAGCACCACACAGCTGGGTCTCACTTTAAGGAAAGAGATAATACTTTAGATTTGGAAGAAGAGCTCCTCCTGCAGAGATCCAACTAGCCCAAGATTAAGAGGGGGTTTTGGGGTACACACTGGCTGACTGGGGACTGGCAACAGTTAGTCCTATGTGGTAGATCTAGAAAAAGGAAGCCTTTCCCTTTTATTTCAGTCCCATGGGGATTGTGACAACCTCCATGCTTGCAGCAAGGATTCAGTTTTTCTGAGTGTGTCCTCTGCCTTGGTCCTTGATAATGTTACTCTTCTGTTTAAAAAATGTGGCACTTTAAAAAAAAAAAAAGTCATAATTACAGTTCACACCTCCTCAAGCAGATGTTTCAAACTCTCCAGAGTCGGTCACTACTAAGCAAGTTGCAACCCAGGTCTCAGGAATGCTTTCCTTGCAAATACAGCTATGGGCCATGCTATTTTTCTGTATTTTAATAGTGACTCTTGGTGTGGAGTCCAGAGCATGCAGATGAGAAAGTTAGCTAAACAAAGTTTGAAGAAGACCATCCTGAGGATCCCTGCGGTGGAGATAAAAATTCCAATCTTGCTGATAATTCATGAGTTTAGTGTACCAGTGTGCAGTCACAGCATAGAAGGTGATCTCTTGGTTAATCTGATTTTGAACTGAAAAAGTATTTGGATAGGTTATTCCACATTTGCTTTGATCATACTAGGCCCAATTCTGATACTCAGACTCCTGCTGAGTATGATCTAGCTGCACTACACTCCTATAAGTATTCATAGAATCATAGAATCATAGAATCATAGAATCATAGAATCATAGAATCATTAAGGTTGGAAGAGACCTCTAAGATCATCGAGTCCAACCGTCAACCCAACTCCACCATGCCCACTAAACCATGTCCCTAAGCGCCTCATCTACCCGTCTTTTAAATACCTCCAGGGGTGGGGACTCAACCACTTCCCTGGGCAGCCTCTTCCAATGTTTAACCACTCTTCAGTAAAGACATTTTTCCTCACATCCAATCTAAACCTCCCCTGGCGCAACTTGAGGCCATTTCCTCTCGTCCTATTGCTAGTTACTTGGGAGAAGAGACCAACACCCACCTCGCTACAACCTCCTTTCAGGTAGTTGTAGAGAGCGATGAGGTCTCCCCTCAGCCTCCTTTTCTCCAGGCTAAACAACCCCAGGTCCCTCAGCCGCTCCTCATAAGACTTGTTCTCCAGACCCCTCACCAGCCTCGTTGCCCTTCTCTGGACACACTCCAGCACCCCAACGTCCTTCTTGTAGTGAGGGGCCCAAAACTGAACACAGTATTCGAGGTGTATTGATGAGACCGTTGTGTTGTGGAGAATACCTGAATATGATACATAGTGACAGTATATGATTTTGCTTAGCAAAAAACAGCTAAAGCCTTTTCAAAAGAACATGTTATGGAAATTAAACAACTTATAGAAATGTCTTGATTAACTATATATATACTAAATATAGCTATAATTTGGGAATGCCTATTAAATGCAACATTCTTTACAGTATTGAAAGTGATCTGGCTATACTGGTTGATATTAAAGTGGTGGTGGTAATTCCATTTTTTCCATTTTTTTTAAAGTAATCTGATTAATAAAGTTTAGTGGTTCTGTTCTGGCAAATTGAACTGAAATGGCAGCACCATTTTGCAAGGAAAAGAAAAAATCTGTCTCCTTCTACCTGTCATATACATGCTCTCTACTCTTATCTAGAGTCAATGAACACATAGAATGCCTAGTTTTAAAAAGACAGTTGTCAAACAAATCTTTTCTAAGATAAAGACAAGTTAACTAGGAAGAATACAAAAAATGAACATTTTTTCCGATAACTTTATTTTTTATTACTTAAATTTTTTTGAAAATATTTAAACAATTATTAAAAGACAGAAATAGTTTCTTTACATTTAAAACTGTTTTAATAGTATCAGACTGTAGCAACAAGGTAATATTTTAAAGAGAAGATCTTTCTCACATATTCCCTAAGAAATTTACAGAATGTAGTGTAAAGGGTAAACCAGTAAAATTCTGCCTTCAAACAACATCCATGCTGATTCCAGTAACCCCAAAGGAGTGTAACAGAAGGACTCTCATGGCATTTCAGAAAGACATACAATTCTTCTCTCTTTTGGATTAATTTAAATATTTGGTCACAGGCAGATCTAGCTTTAAAAGTGGAACCGTTGTTATTTTAACTGCATTTTCAATCTAGAGTACAGAGGTCCCAGTCTAGCAAAGCACTACAGAATACACCTAACTATAAGCACCCAAGAAGTTCTCTGAAAGCCACTTCTGTGGTGATTTGCTAGAATGAAGTCAGAATGAGTAGTCTCTTTCTTTTCTTGATCTTTTGCCCTTATTTTTGCAATAAAGGTAACAGATTGTACAACAGAAGAGCTTTGAGAACAGCTTGAGGAACTTGCAGAAAATAAAGTCAGAAGAAAACTGTAGTTTAAAAGGGAATATTATGCTGTTTGCCTATGGCCAGTTACCAGTCTCCTTTCTCTCAGCAAGTCGTTATTCTCAGAGCATCAGGGCCAAAGCTCCACAGGCTGGCAAATATCAGGGTAGAAACAATTGGAGTTTGCCATCCAAGGTGGCTGTGGTGAGCTGCAGTTCAAAAGAAAAGAACATATGGCTTTAATAAAGATCTTTCCCGTGAGTGAAGTTTGCTTTAGGGCAACGAACTGAATGAAGATCATTAAGAAGATATTTAAATTACTTCTATGTTAAGGGGTCCAAGATTCATTTCAAAAAAGGAACAACAACCTATAGACTCTTCTCAACCAAGCTAATCTGAAAATTCCATTTTACTTAGATTTTTCTTTTCCAACTCTTTTTGTGTCAACATCTGCTAACACATCAACAGTCTGTAAAACCGAAGCATATGTTTAAACCACATAGAAAGTCAAACAGACTTCACTGTGTATGACTCAAGAAGGGAGCGTGGAAGAAATAAGAAAGGGTGAGAATAAATGAAGATGGAAAATACTATGAATTAAATACCAACAAATGCAGTTTTCTGATTTTTATTGGTCTTAAATGTAGTATAAGAATTTCCTTTGTAAGAAAGTATGTTGAAAAAGGCCACAAACAATTATGAAGAGGCAAGCCTGGAAGACACGCATAAAGAGCCTTCAACTTCATTAGCTTTCTTTTACCAGTCTCACAACATCTTGATTACAAAATAAGAGCAAATACTATTTTGTGCAATTACTTCTAAAAACAAGCACTTGAAAACCTGCTGTAGCTCAGAAAGTGATGATCTACAAAGGGCACCTTTTATTCAAGATATTTGCTCCTTGCATATTAGGATTTACAGTTATTCATACCAGTGACAAAAATCTGAAGAGCTGGAATCAAAAGCGTATCTCATAGAATCATAGAATCATTAAGGTTGGAAGAGACTTCCAAGATCATCGAGTCCAACCATCAACCCAACAACACCATGCCCACTAAACCATGTCCCTAAGTGCCTCATCTACCCATTTTTTAAATACTTCC
>NW_008825216.1:6570104-6577576 GCF_000699105.1 Pygoscelis adeliae | reverse complement strand
CATCGGCATGCCACCCCTCGGCTCATCTCTAGCGAGCCCGGTTTTGTCCCCTTCCCCCTTCGAACCTAGTTTAAAGCCCTCTCAATGAGCCCTGCCAATTCGTAAGCAAATGCTCTAACCAGTTCATCTGGTTAACTTTTCTCACCCTCATTTTTCTTGATCTGTTCTTTGCTTGACGTGTTTACTCGTTTGTTTTCTTCCTTTGGATAAAGTGGCTCTGTGGTCAATAAATTATCTTCTTGGCCTTGTATTCCCTCCTTCAACATCTCCAGTGACAAATTATTTTAATCTCTCACAACTGTTATCTCCTAAGACAGTGACTTTTGTTCTCTTATGTTCTTCTTTCTCACTCTCACTTATGTAATCTTAAAGTATAGACTACCCAGAACTGTCCAATCTAATTCCTCCAACTGTATTTTTTACAGCTATCCAAGACTATCACTTCTTTCTAAAGACTTTTATTAGCTCCTTATCTACCTCTGTAACTTATTATTGGAAAGATGATATATCTATAAAATATGTAGGTAATGTATCCTTTCTGTTTCTGTACACATTTATGTTGTGGGGAAAAAAAAATGCTTTCATTATTATTTCATCCTATCATAAAAGAACTGACTTAACCTGAGAAATCGTAGATAGATTCTATTCTAACTGAAGATTCATTATTTGGGGAGATAATATAGAAACCTTGTTTAGTTTTCAATTGAAAATAAAGTAATTGTAAACAAACTGAATTTTTACAAGACCCAAGGAGGTCATCTGGTCCATCTTCCTGCTCTAGGTGCAACCACTGAAAACATTAGAAGAGCTTAGCTATGGCTTTGTCTGGCTAAATCTTGAAAAACTACAAGGAAATTTCACAACTTGTTCCAGTGTTGCACTGCCCTCCTAGTGCCTTTTTTTTTTCCTAATGTCCAATCCGAACTTCAAAAACTGCAACGTGTGGTCAGCCCCTCTTGCCATATCCTCTGACAGTACTGAAACACTGCTTGGCTTCCATCTGCTACATGTAAATGTATTCTCTACACTACTATTACATTGTTCTTCCAGAGTCCTTCTATTTTTATTATCCATTAAAAATGATCTTTCTACTCCATATAACCACTTTCCACACTTTTGGCAACACCAAACCACAGAATCATTGAAATTTTGGCTGAACTAAAAATGCCCACCTTCTGCCTTTCAGATCTCTCCTTGTTGGTCATGTGCTCTAAATCACTGGTTGTCTCACAAGTCCTCCCCCTTCCCTTTCCTTTCTCCTGCTTTTTCAACCTGCTTTCCTTGGCAGTAGGTAAAAGAGGCTGCCCTTCGATTGCATCATTCTCCTCAGAAGTGTTACACTCAGTATCTTGACATGGACAAAAGGAATATACCCTATACACAGAGACAGCAATTTTTTTTTTTTTTGGTCCAACCAATGTTTTAAAAACCTAATCAAAATAATACAATTATTAGACCGTTAAAATGACACTTGTAATCCAAAAATTGCCTAAATACTACAGAAAAGTTTCATCGCAAATAGAGTTTTTGATGGTGTCAGTGAGTCACTAGCATCCTGAGTTCTTCCCTGGGAGAAGTACAATGTCGATGGCCGGGATTTTTTTCCTCCTCAGACTGGGGTTCCCTTGAGTTATTTTTAGACATTACATGGGTTAATGTAGACTAGCTCTACTCTGGTCCCATGGATTGAAATTCAGTTAGCACACTGAGTGCATCCCTGGAGTTCATCTTTTGGTTTGACTTGATCAGGGACAAATCCAATTCACATCCTCAGTGAGTGTACAGCAATAAGAAGCAAAGTCAGCTAAGTAGGGACAGCTGGGACATTCACTTCAAAAGCGCATTTCTGATCCAAACTAAATTGCTAATGCACACGCACAGGGAGTCCAGTTTAGCCTTCAGGTTTTAGAATAAATGTCTATGCCTGATTGCTAAAAGAGCATTTTCACTTGTTAAAGTGGCATACTTGTTTCAGAATTGACTGAAGATAAATGCAGAACAACAGTTTTACAGTGTGTTAAATTTTAGACTATATAGAAATTTTAGTTAATAGTACAATAGTAATACAATAACAGTACAAAGTTAATGGCAACCTGTATCAACATAGATCAAAAGAGCTACTGAAAATCTAACCTGTAGGACCCTTGAAATTCCTGAATTATTACACTTAAGAGCTATCAAAATTGATGAATAAAGAATGTGCTCAACTATATTTAGAATCTATAGAAATTTGAATAAGATTTTAAAGAAAAAAAATGTTTAACTTACGCCAATATTACATTTCCAAAAAGTGCAAGCATGTAACTTCATTCAAACTCCTCAGCTCCCAAACATGCTACTCAAAAATTGTTTTAAATTATGTTTGAAATCTCTATAGTAGTTAAGTCAATATACCACTTAAAATTAAAAAAAAAAAATTCTGTCTTACATATTCAAATTTTGGCATCAGTTCTGTGAATAATTTGAAACCTATGTAAAGGTTTCCTATGGGACAAACACTGGAACATTATGGAATACTAGAGGGCGTATGAGAGCATGGGCTATTTTTCATATCGATGAATATATGAGTAGTGAAGAAAAGACCTTCAAATAGGGCAGAGAAGAAGGTGTAGGTTTTGTGCATTTTAGAGGTTTTTACAGAAGCTTCAAGGTTTAGAAAGCACCTAGGACATCTGGTGCCAGAACGGGGGGAGAACAAGCCCTTGAACAGAGTCCTCCTCTGCTTGATGGGCTGCAGAAGATATAAAAGCTTGCTGCAATAAAGTTAAAACAGTGACATGCAGTGTTGGAAGGCTGTCAGTTAACTAACAGAATGAATTTCAAGACATTGCCTTCTGAATTTCCTTTTATAATAACACAGTATGTGTATTTTTTTAGAATTATCTTTTGAGGGTGGGAAATGTGCTTCTGTAGTGATGCCACATAAAAAAATGTGCTGTAAGTTAGAGACTTGTAGTTTTTTAAGCCACAAACAAAAACAGTTGGCTTTGTATAGAAATGCATATAACAAATATTTTGTTTAAATACTTCACACAACACACTTATGGGTAATACAATGTAAGCTTCCAGACGTACTGTACTTCCAGAAATAATAAGAATCAAAGCAATTCCAGCTAGTTTCACATTACAGGCACATAATATGATTTTGCTTTCTTTTAATTAGTATAAATACAGAAATATGCATAATATGCAAGTAGAGATAAAAGTCTTGAAAAGGTCCATTTGCTGCACTGCAAAAAACATCATCTTGCCAAAAATCCGGTATCTTAGCAGACCAGATGGGAATATAGTTTTTAGGGGTTTACTATTTTTAGTTTTCATTATTCAAACTATTCTTTGAAAATAAGAAGGCACATAGAACCAAAACTGCCAGAAGCAGATGATGTGGACCAACATGTTTCTGTAAAGTCATCCCTCGAGCTTCGAAAAGATAAAGAGTTCTTCAGGTCAAGCCCTTATATACAATTTATAGGAATAGTTGCCACAAATTGTATTTTCAAAGTAGCAATTCACTGTTCAGGGAAGCATCTGTTTATGGTTTGGCTAGTCAGTTAATCTTATTGTTCCCTTCATTTTCTTAGGTAGCATATATTGCTATGATAGAAAAAAGTGATCAGAGCAGAAATGAAAGTGTAACATACTGAGTTGTTATTTAGTAATACTTGCATACAAGACTGAAGAAATATTTACACATAAATAACCTAAATGTTGTTGAAGCACCAGTTGCAACTCCAACTTTTGCACAAGAGCCTGCAACTGCTGACTGACCACTAAAGATGTTTAGAGCCTTTTTGCATTCCACCGTGTATTTGAGAGGTAAAATAAACATACCAAGTTAGACGAATACACACATTTTCTAATTTAACTTACGCTTTTTTACATCTGCTCTTGAATGTCCTAGTGGCATCTTTACATTATAGACTTTAGTTCAAGAACATCTTTTTAACATTGTCTGGACTCCTATTCCACTTGTTAGAGAGGCTTGCCATTGCCTGTGCTTCAATACACCAAAACATAACTTAACAAAAAATATATGCTTTTCAAAGGAAATGTTAATCCATGACTCAGCTATCTAACAGCATATGCAGTAAGTTCAGGGTTTAAAGTAATCTTCCATAGCCTTCTGGTCTATTAAATTACCATGTTTCGAAACTGATCGTGTGGAACTGCTTCCCAACCACCACTGTTATTGTGCTATGCAGTAATAAACAGTAAACAATGGTCGATTAAAAAAAAAAGTACCTATTATTTTTTTCCCCCAAGTGATTTTGTATAAATAACTTACGTACCAAGATCAATAGCTATAAAAGCTACTCAAAAACAGAATAATTGATTTTTCATGGAACCAAGAAGTGCTCTGCCAGAGCCCACCACATACTGAATTGTTCTGATTACAAGCTAACCATTTCTGTCCTTCTAAAAGAAAGATTAAAAAAAACGCTCACGAAATTGATCTGCAATTGCAACTTTTCAGTTGACCCTCACAGAAACACTGAGTCTGCAGTTGGAAGGTGGGATACCATCCTGCAGCACAGTGTCCCACCCACCCCACAGACTGGCACAGCTGGTCCTGCTGTACCACGGTTGGCAGCACTGGGCACAGAAGTTGCACCGGCAAGTGGTACTGCTGGCACTGCCAGCAGCGCCTGCAGGAGGAGGTGGCAGGGAGTTCCTCATGTACGGGCTGGGGATGGATGAGTATCACCAGTCAGAGCAGCAGAGACAGCTCTAAAGAACTAATGGTAAAAGTGAAAGCTGTTTTTCATGAATTTCAAACCTAAAAAATACCTGGTTCATTTATGTGCATAATCAACTTGGAGTCACATGGATATAGTAAGTTTTGGAGTTTCTTTTGAGACTCTTTAAGCAAATTTAATTCATTCTCTCTTCATTTTTTTCACATAATCTCAGAAAGCAGAGATTAAGCTAAAGACTTCAACCTTCTCTACGCTATTCAGAGTGTCACAGACTTCTCTTATCCATGCCTTTTACATTCGGGATAACCAAACATAAGATAACCTCTCAATGTGGCTTCACGTGTAACCTACACAGAAGTCAGGACAACCAAGTATCATCTTAGCAAGTATTTATTTTGAAAATGAACTTGAAATTAGTCACACAGGTAAAATATAGGTAGAACTCGTATCTCTCTATTGCCATGAAGCAATATCTTTAGCATCGTGTTGGCGGGGGGGGGGGGGGGGATGCAGGCACTGCTCAGTGGGTTTGAAGTGTGGTACACAAGAACAAACATCAGTTTTTATTCCACATATTGCAGTAGACAAACATTACACACTGATACAATAAATCTTAATTTCAGGCCATTGGCAACAAGCCACATTCCAAATCAGTGCTGTAAATCCTACAGGAGTTTGACCACTGTTTTTATTTTTAAAACTGTAAACTTTAAATGCCAATGGAAATCTTTACATGCCAAGACTCTTTAAAAACTTACAAATATGAATTAACTCAGAACTAAACTTATATCAGAAAAAAAATTGTAACTGTAATGATTTTTAACATTGAGTATATATTTGCATTTATTTTTATATGACATACCTATAAATCCTTATACAATATTATAAAACTCCAGATTCTTAATCAATCCTGGTCATACCTAGACTGATACACATTTTAGGAAACAACTCAGATGTCTCTTCAATAGGTATAGGCAATGTCTATTACAACACATTTTTGTTGTTATCACCTTTGAATGGATAGATGTAACCTCTGAATTTACTAGTGGCACACTCACAGCTGCAATACAAAACTGTCAGAAAGCAAATGATGTGGCTGAAATGAAATTGATAGGAATACCACTAAACATTAGTGCTTATCAATGAAAATAAAACCACCAATACTGTAGTACTTACTGTTGCTCTTGAATTTTGCATTGGTTTGACAGCTAGCAACAATCAAGAGCAACAGGAAAAGGAGACATTATGGAACTGACTTTTATTATATTTTTCCTGTTCAGAAAGTGGTGTCTAAAGCAATGTAGAATTTACCGCCTTTACCCCTGAAGATCTACAGTACATGAAGGCTTTACCAACTCTGGTTTTGTCGTTTAACCCAAGAACAGAAGACATGTAAGTAGCACTTTGAAAAGATTTGTTTTCTTGAAAGATGATTGCTTAATTTGACAACTACACTCTAAGCGTTCAATCAGTTAGATCAAAGCCACATGTTTTTTCACAGACAGAGACAGAATAGAAGTTTGGATTGTTAAGATAGCTCTCCTATTGCAGAAATGAGAACTGAGGGGAAAATAGAAAAAACAGGTTAGCAGCTTTTAGCCATAATTCCTTGAGGTGTAGCATACACACACATAATCATATAGGGGGTAAATACATGTAGTGTCATTCAAGAGCTGAGGACTTTCCTGTCTTCATAGTACCCATAGATGATATGCTCATACTTTTCCTCCCATTATGCTCAGTGCATGGGTAGGGTAGATCGAGTACATTGCTCCATTTCTGTTTCCCTCAAACACAGAATCCACATCTCTGATTTCCAGACAGAAATCACTGAAGAACAGAAGACTACCAAAAAGTTAATCCAAGCATGTCTAAAAAAAATTCCATGTGCCTTAGATCAGAATGGTTGACACTTTAGGTGGACTTCATCTCACCTAACTTTTAGTGTCTCTAATATTTATATTTGGTATGTCTTGCATATCAGAGATGGCTTGCATATCTAGAGGGACCCAAGTTCAGAGGCCGCCATGAATAAGACATTAAAACAGTTGTTAAAGGAGTCACTGATGATGTATATATAGAGGTGTTCTAGGTAGGGTTTGGGCCTTAAAAAGGAGAAAGTCTTTTCTAGAATTGCTAGGAAGGATAATTGTAAAGAAAGCCAAATTATTCAACAGATTGAATTTATAACAGGCAAACAATGCCTCAGAGTTGGCAAGCTGGAGCTGTAGAGAGGCCAAATAATAAAGACATTTTTCCAGACCACCTATATGTGCAGAACCCCATCAGAAAACTTACGAATAATGTAACAGATCCACCGTACCCAGTATTTTCACTAGTTACTCAAGAAAATCAACCAGATACACTTGAAGAAAAAGATAACAATGCAACCTAGAGAGGTCATCTAAATCAGCTTCCTACTGAATCTTCATAATAAAACCTTATTTTTAAAACCTCGTATTTTTATTTGTGATTTTCTCTCCAAATAAAATTTTCAAGAAACACAGACCTGAAAGCAACAGCTCTTAATTTTATGGCCTCACCTGGGCTTCTTGTCACTTAAGGTTCTTAAAATTGTTACAACAAATAGATACTTTGGCAAAGCCAAACCATGCAAACATATTTATTTGAAATTTCTGTCCAGACTTCTCAGTGTGTTTATTCAAGTGCTTTTGTTTGGAGCAGAAGAATAGATATACTGGAGCAAAGATCCACCTAGCTAGACTCCATCTTGGAGTCTTCTCCAAGAGTGCTATAAACAAATTCCTAGGAAAG
>NW_008825216.1:6532954-6570086 GCF_000699105.1 Pygoscelis adeliae | reverse complement strand
AGATACTCTTGTAGCTTGAATGTAGGTGCACCTACATTCAACGTTAGGGAACCTATCACTAGGACCTAACCTACTGTTAGGTTAACGGTTGGACTCAATGATCTTAAGGGTCTTTTCCAACCTAAATGATTCTATGAGTCTATGACTTCCTGAGCCACATAAAATTTCTACGTATTTGGTAACGTAGTCAAGGGTTGACTTTGGTGGTCTCCCTCACCATGAAACAGTTTGATCTCTGCATACATCCTGACATGGCAGGGTAATGGACCTTCCTGCCCTCAGTGATCTATCGTAACACAGACAGTGTTGCCATCCTGGTCTTGTTATTAGGGTATAAGTCCAATACTCTATTCTTCCTATACAGGCCTGGAATTTCAGCCTATACAGGACTCCTTATTACTTCTTGGGGTTTATTAATTTGTCTCTCTTCTACACTGTCTTTAACATAAAACATGCCTCCACTGCCAGCAAGGTTTAGGCTATGTTCCCCGTACATTTTGTAACCTTGTACTAGGGTGTCTCACTGATTACGCTTCTTCTACCAAATTTGTGATAAGCCTAACAGATCACCCAGGGCTGCCTTCACCCAGCACTAACCATTCCATTTTCCCATCTTATTTCTTACTATTTGTGCAAATGTACCACTAGTTCCATTCTTGGCAGCCTAACTTCTGTTTTCTACCTGACTATTTCTACCCTCTGACATATCTGTGAGAATGCAGAATTTCTGCATCTTGATCTTTCATAGAAGTGTCATCCCAAACCCAACCTTAAGTTTTAAAACCTTTGTTCCCTTATGACTCAGATTAAGTTCATCTGTTCTGGACAGATGTTCCTGGAACCTCCTGGGCAGTTTCCCTAAGGTATCATATTTTTAAATGTATTACCCATTTCAGCACCTGCATCTCTTTGCTGTCAGCTTTCAGTAAGCAATATTTATGTGTTCAAAAAAAGCAAAATTCTCATCTATATTTAACATGACATTTTTATAGGCAAGTAAAACCAGTAATTCCTAATACGTCTTTTGATGTGTGAAATTTACTTGACCAAAATATAATATGTGAAGCAATCTTAAATCTATCTTCTTGCTTCTATACTAACATTCAGAAACCTTTTTCATTTGAATCTGATACTGATGAAGGAAACCTGAAAGAATAAACTACCCCAAATAACTACAGACTCCTGTAATGGATCTAATTTGTTTGACTTTGCCTTCTCAAACATAGATAAGAATCTGTGTAAGTGTATAAAAATCCTCAATC
This sequence comes from Pygoscelis adeliae, assembly GCF_000699105.1. NCBI lineage: Eukaryota > Metazoa > Chordata > Aves > Sphenisciformes > Spheniscidae > Pygoscelis > Pygoscelis adeliae. Next base: position 6,568,824 of record NW_008825216.1, on the reverse strand, counting down.
AGCAAGACAATAAAAAACAAATTAAATACCCTCATCTAAAAGAATAAAATTCACTTCATATTTTTCTGCGTCTAGAGCTAATGAAGAAACAAATACATGACAGAAGGTAGTTATGATGCTTATACCACTACTGGAAGATAGGTCAACACCGCAGCAATGCAAATGCTCTGAGGATAGATGTGATGCAGAATAGGATTTTATGGAAAGCTCTGCACATTTTCCAGCGTTGAGATATAAGGCAACACTTGTTAAGTCCGGCAAGAGAGTTTCCTCTAAATTCAAGGGGCGTTGAATCAGATCTTAATGTAAAAAAGCCAATAACTGGTACAACACACTAATTTAGAGTTACTCTACAACTCACAGTGATCAAAAAATCTGGTTTCACTGCTTGCTACTATACTATTAATGACAACTTACATAGGCCCCCAAATGCTGTTTTTCTTTTAATAGGCCATATTAAATATTTCCATTCCAGAAAGCATGCCATTTTGGCAGTAGACACTCATGTGTGCAGAGCACTAGGACAAAGCAGTAGTAAATGTTCCTTACACAACTAAATGCATATCAGTACATCAGCTGCCAGAATACAAATGAAAGGAGGCAACTTAAAAAATAACTGAAAATAAAAATAAGTCAGACAATAAAAGGATGGGGTGAGCAGTGGTGACATTGGAGAATGGTTCAATAAACATAGCGTTCATGTTTTAAGCACTCTCATATATGAACTGTTGTTTGACAGGAGAACTACTGGGACAGTCTCATAAAAAATTTGTATCATGAACCTAAATAAATTATATTTTCCTTTCTTTAGTGTGAGCTTTGCTCACTACAGATGTTCTCTTTCTCCAAACTTTTTATTTTTTAATAAAACCATTATATTCGCTTGGGCTTTATGACATCATACCTGTTTTTATGTCAGAAACTATTATTATTTTTGTTATTGATTTCACAGCAAGCAGAAAGCTGAAGTGTAAAAGAATAGTTACTTTAAAACCTACAAACATCTTAGCAATAAAAAAGTGAACTTAGGAAAGGACTTATTAAGTACAATTGTTTTTTCATACATCTTTTATTTATTAAATTTGGTTCCATCATAAAGTTCTGTCTCAACAGACACTCCGTCCTGGTGGTCTAACACCTCAGAGGACTGCTTGAAGAATGCATGGAGCCTGACACTTTGAAGCAGCGAATTCCATTTCAGGTTAGTATTTATCTAACACTGTAGACTACTCACTTCGAAATGGCGGCGGGGGCTCGCTCTGCTAATGGGAATGTGTTTGTACTGTGTAAAGAAAAATCACAAATGGCAATGCTGAGGAACTTGGTGTGAGATTAGAGGATGAACTGAACTTTTCTCTTCCAGAAATGATACACCCAGGACAGGGTCAAGGTATTGAAGCACAACAATAAAGGAAAGTGCAATTCATTACTCTGTATGTTTTGTGATTAAAAGGGAAAGTTCTCTACAGACCACATCTCTTGTAACAAGAGAACACCACACTCCACCTCCTATACCACAGAGGTATTTAAGTTTTACATATTATCATTTTAGACGTGTAGCTTAGTCCCTTGCTTTGGAATCACAGATATCATTGTTAAACAATTTTCATTATAAAATATACATCTTTGATTTGTCATTGGTATAATTACAAGGCAACAGCAATGGAAGTAGGTAAATGCACTACATGTAAATTCTCAAAGTAGCCTTCCATCAGAATTATACAGTCCTTTCAAATGCATATCTCAGCTTTTTCACTTTTAATTGAAGTCATATATTGATGTATCACTCGGTTTATCTATAAGAAAGAAAAACTACTTTTCTGGTAAATGTTCTTCAACTTATTTAGATCCTGAAGAAAATAATAGGGGGGAATCTAGAGTAGGTAGGGATTGATAGAAGACAAAAAAGAAAAAAAAATCAGTATTTCCAGTTTTGTGAATATAATTTGAAATGGATCTTATATAAACGTATTGAAGAGTCCAAGAAAAAAATAATAGCTTTAGCTGCCTGCCGAACATTTGTTCAAAAGGCAATCATGGTAAATGTCTTACTGCATATCTCAGGTCTCAAATTAAGAAACTACAGACATAAAAGTTCAATAAGGAAGAAATGGAAGGAACAAAACCCAGCGAAGTGGAATGACTTATTTAATCTTTTTCTGGTTAAGGAACAGAGAGGAAGAATAAAACATAAGAAATACTGATGCAGGTATTCAAGCTAAAAAAAAGAGAAGAAATTTCAAAACAAGAATGAGCCATTTATGTCTAATCCATGCTTACATCTGAGGTTCAGGCAAACCATTACTGCTTTCCAATGCATTCAGCCTTATTTAAATTTCTAAACAGGCCCCCATATCTAACGCAGGGATTTTATCCCTTAGCACAATACAGGCAAAACTCCAGCTGACTTCCTGGGGGCCAGGACTGTAATTAAGATCTTTAACTTACAGTACATATATGTAAGCCACTTCATCAGTTGTTCTGACTTCCTTTGCAAGACTACAGATGTAAAGAAAGCCAACAGTAACTTCAGAGGACTTAATTACATAAATATACTTCCACTGGACTAATTAGCAAGTTTCCTATCGAATTAAGAGTTTGAAGTATTTTGAGTTGTTCAAAAAACAGAGCTGAAGTAGCTTCAGAAGACAAAGGGGAAATACATCTCGGACAACAAAATCTTATAGCAAGGACATTTTTAATTTCTGCAGACTGCAAGGTTTCAATCCAGCTTGGCCAGCATTCCATACAGCCTCCACATCCCTGGGGATCTTGCCCTCCCTCGCTGAGATGGTGGGATACCCCATCTTATGATGTGCCCGGCCCCAAATTACATGATAGTCCGCAATGATTCTTATAGCAGAGGATAAATGTGCCACCTGGTTTCTGTCCACGCGTCTAACTGTAGCACAGCAACACAGCAATCCTTCCTGGCCTGGGAACCCACATACGGTGCAGGTAATTCATGCACGAGGGACTCACTGGCAAACTTAGCCTAGAGCAAGGGCTTCTGGAGGGGCACAGAAAAAGCAGCATAGTACTACCGATGCTCGAGACACAGTGGCTGCAGATAGCATAAACAGAAGGAAAATTGTTTCCCTCATTGTGTGAGAATTGACAGGAGTGATTTTGTGGTTTTGTCACTTTGTGACATATTATTCTGCACATATTGTTTCTCAAATTGCCAAATATGGTTCTTGGCCTCCTTATACATTGAAGTTTAGCCCTCCTTGGCAAAGGCTAGCTTGTCTTTGCATAAAGTCTATTGGAGTCAAATAAGAGACACCATTTCTTGAGACCAGTAAAGTATTTCTTGAAATGCGATGCCCAAAACTGGCTACAGTGCCCCGTGTGATGACTTAGTAGCACTTATGTAGGTTGGACAAACTGTAAAAATTTTTTGATGTCTCACATTAATATGATGCCATCCCTCATTTGATACACTTAGTACAAAACCTGGCAACTGGGGGTATGACTTCATGTGACAATTATGCCCATATTCTAAGAAGAGGTTTTCTAATTTGCCTTAATTGGGGGTATCATGATAATCACTTTAAGCTATTTTATTTCCACCACAGATAAAATAATTTCTATTTCTATGCCTCATTACCCCTACTACTACTTCTTTGGCTCCCATTTTCTTTCCACTGCATCACCATCAATGAGAAATGAAGAACAGAATTATTTTAGACTTTTTGGTCACACTACATAATCTCATAGTCTTGATCTTGTTGTTATCCTCACAACATAACAGCTCACACACTTTCTTGCTTCTTTTCGTATTTATAGCTAAATGTAATTTTATTTTTGCAATATTGGGACTTTTTTCAAGATCTAATTTACCTTGACTTGTCATGTTTGTCACTTAAATCCTCTATATGTTGCTAATGTCTTATAGATAAGTATGTGCCAACAGATATTGTTCATTCAGGAAAGATAAGAACCATTAGTTTGCCTTAGGGGAAGGAGGTCATCAGAGATCTTTGCTGGTCAAAAAGGCAGTATTAGCTAATAATAATAATAACAACAGCTAGCTAAAAGACAGGTTGCACAAACTGAGTAAGCTTTCAAAGGCTCCTCTCTAAACTAAGAAGTCCTAAAGAAGGATAACGGATCTTGTTCTGAATAGATTTACTTAGGCAATTTTACCCCTGGCTTATCACTCCATTTTGTGGTTGACTTCTGAACAGCAGGTGTTTCCATCAGTCATGAGCGACATAGTGAGCAGTTTTGGTCTTCTTGCACTATCAGCCTGCCTCCCCAGACATGAAATGAAGCTCATGGTATAGAGTTAAAAAAACATTAGGTTGTTACTCCTGCTTTTTTGGACATGATGTTTCATTGATCTTAGTTATGGGAGTCTCTAAGATAATCAAAGCAGTGCATGTGCCCATCACCAGCCAATATAAAGACAGAAGAGGAAAAGTAAATCTTTAACACCAAAAGCTTTGGCAGTGCCACCTTGCTCAGTATGATATAATGTTCCCAAGAGAACGGACTTCAAGAAGAAAGCAAAAAGGAGAGAATCGTCTCTCAAGAGAGTAACCACTGTGCACACAGATTACAAACAAAAATGCTAAGAGAAAAAAGAAAAAGAAAAGAGAGCCAAGAAGTGCAGGAAAGAATGATACTAGAAGCCATAGTTCAGAACCATTTTGTACTAAGAAACAAGACAAAATGCAGTAGTCACAATGCACAGGAAGAAAACAAAACCAAAACGAAGTAAAACAAGAAAATATTTGTTTCTCTGTAAGCACACAAATGAACTGGCAAAAACTCTTAAGCATAAAAAACAATACATAGCAGACATATAAACCATATTCCTGTCCCAAGGAGTGGGATATATGTGCCCTTTCTTGATACGACCTAAGTTACAAAGTCTCTGCCTTCAAGCACTAATGGAACACCCACCCACTTTGTGAACGTATGTATGCACTCCCATTGGAAAAAAAGGCAACATACCGTGAACTTTTGCTCTTCTACTATAACCTTGCTTTAACCCCCCATTGGTAAAATCGTGCCATACATTAACAATGCATGTTTGTACGGGCATCTATGCATGAGTCCATATCCATGCACATAAATAAAGTTTTTTTTACTTTCTTCAAACTTCAGAAGTTGGTTATGTGCTGGTTGTGTTTCAGATAAAGAACACCTCGTAGCCTTTCTTACTGAACCCACAAAGGTTCAGAAACCTGCATTTAAACAAGAGCGCTATGCTAGTATTACCATGTCTTTATAAATACACATCAATTAACATACAGAAACACACAACACAATGTAAAATACAGCTGTTTTGCCTCAGGATGTTATGCTGAGGGAATTAAAAATGTCTTACTTCATTGGTTCATGCACATAAAAGCAGTAGAATGATTACATCTTTTCATCGTTAGAATAACACCACCCAAACCTATACTGTTTGTTCAGAATTTACAGTATCTAAACAGCCTGTGAGCATTCATATCTGAGATTTCCTTTGAGAGTTCATACTCAGAGCCAGTGCTTCTTTGCTTTCTGATAAAAAGCTGAAGAATGGCCATGTTCCTGGATGAAGCCCTGCTCCTACTGGAATCAAAAGGAAAGTCACCTACAACTACAAAAAGCTGGAATTAATCTCTACGGGTTCATGGTTTATACCACCAACAAAGATTTCCACTTCTGCCTTAGGTGTTCATATCAGCTGCTACATCTCTTTTGTAGCCACAAAAAGAGACTCACAAAGCATTATCTTTGCTTAAAAATCTTGAGAAGATTGAAATACAGAATAGGAATGCCACAAGAATATTTTCAAGTGTAAGAACAATGAGAGACTTTGGAACAGATTCTCATTTCTGACCAGATTTAAACTGGATAATTCTACTGGTTTCCATATTGTAACTCCAAATTTCCGTTGTTTTGACCGATATCACAGTCAGTTACATCTCAGCTGCAAGTGATCCTTCTACCACAAAATTTGACCATGCAGTTAATTCTCAAGATGGTCACCTCAGCTCTCCATAAAATGGCATAAGAAAAGGTATGCATCTCAGAATGTAATCCATAAGAGCAGCATGCTGAGTAGGCAGCTGTTTGCCAACAGAGCCAACAGAGAAATTATGAAATCAAGGATATGCCTTAACTTCTGTCCTTTCCCAGGGTTCAGTGCCTTACCATGGACTAGGCAGTGGGAAGCTCACTTCACTCAGGATTCATGGTCTAGAACACTTTCCTGAAAATAGTTGTTTATGGCTGCATTGCTGTAACTGTTGGCTGACTACTGTAATCCATGAGGGATTTTTTTTTAGCTTCTGAATGTTTTATTTAATATTCACTACACGTATATATATATAATTCAAACAGCAAGCTCTTCTAGACAAGGACTACTATGCATCTGGGTACTACCAAAGAACTGATACTGCATAAAAGAAACTGATGTTAGGAAGAGAACCTCCAATACATGTTATGGCATGTGGCTGCAGTTACGTGCACAGCAGTTGTTTCAGTGTCATTCATTTCCCGATGAACGAAATAATTACCTGCACTGACATTTCCCCACAAAGGGGGTATGAGACATGGAATAAAAAGAATATTCTAGATCAAGAAACGTTGATCTGTTTCATATATTATCAAGATCCATTCTGTAACTAAAAGGTTTTCTGTCCCTACACCTCCAATTAGAAGTCTCTTCCAGGTCCCCACTCATTTGATTATTGGGCAGGAAACTAGGAAAAAGTGTTTAAGTTTTTCCATGATTGCTGTTTCTAAGGAATCCTTTTTGAAAGTTTCATGGCTGGACTAAGAATTCTACGAAGAATTCCACACATTCCACATTCCACAATATGTCACAATTCCCTACAATTCTCCTTTCCTTGTAGTTCCCTAGCTCGAGTTCTTTGCAGCAGACACAAATTTGCACAAATCAGAGAACAGCTGCTAATCTGGTTGCTAATTTTTTTAGCCACATATCCACACATATCTCTTACCTGTTCCACTTCAGATGTGGGGTACTGTAATAAAGGGTTTGTCATAATTACAGTATATTGAAGGCAATCTTGAAGCAGTCAGATTGCTGTCAGGTGGCCCAGAGAGACTGTGGAGTCTCCATCTTTGGAGATATTCAAAAGCTGACTGGACATGTTCCTGAGCAACCTGTTGTAGGTGGCCCTGCTTGAGCAGGGGCATTGGACTAGATGACCTCCAGATGTCTCTTCCAACCTCAACCATTCTATCAGAATGATGAAGCAGGGATCTGAAGATACTGCACGACGAACAGAAACAAAGAGTCCAATGAAGTAGAATACGTCATTGGCCTCAATCGTTATTATATGAGAAAGAAGGATGCCAAGGTTAGTCAAACTCTTGGGTACATTAGAGCAAAATTCAATTAAATTCAAAAGAATGAAAATATGTAATTAGTGGTATGAAAATGTCTAATAAACCATTTTTTAATGCAGAAAACACTTTTACCATATTCTTACAATAACGATTTTTGAAAGTCTGCAAAATACACTTAGAATTCACATGGCTGGACAAATGATCAGGAATGGTTTCCAGATCATTTTCTTTAATGATGGGTTTGAAACAACTTAAATGTAATCTCAGACATTCTTCAAAAGACTGCCTTAATCTCTGAGGCTGCTAATGTTTGCATGACATCATTGTCATTACAATCCTGTCTCTTCACTCAGTAACGAGAAAAACTGAGGGAAACATGAAAAAGAGTTTTTATTAGTGTCCTACTCAGGTGTATAATTTCAAATTCCACTTCAAAATCTGGACATTAGCTCACAGCAAAATACACTAAAAAACCAAAATTCTTTCATGCAAACCTAGCCACACAAGCGTAGTCAGGCACTCCCCTTCAAAGTAGTTGTTTTATACCCCTACTTATCCTTGATACTCCAGAGGAACAGATTTTTCTTCCTAAAACTGAAGCATGTATCAGAACTTAACAGGCTCACATTTCTCCTGTTATTATTCCACATTCAAGTGACTGAACATGTTTACTTAGCGTATATTGTTTTTTTCTTTTTTTTCTCAAAACCCTGACATTCTTATACAACTTCTGCATTTAAAATAGTCACTTCATCATGAAATAATGTATCAGAAGAGAAAGACAACTATCAAAAAAGTAAACCTTCTGTATGAAGGAACTTCTGTGACTTCTTACATTCAACATTTTCAAAACAAAATGCAAGAGTAAATGGAAATTTTCAATATGATTCATCTTGGGCAATGTTGTTTCTATCCCTATATGGTATTTACAAAATTTCTCCAAATGGCATAAAGTTCGCATGTTACAAAAGCTGCGAGAAAGAGCAACATTTTTAAAAAAAGTAGGTGTTAACTACTGATCACATAGGCACAAAGCAGCATAATGAAGTCATTTGTGCCTGGCAGATCTAGACCCAACTGAAAGTAACTGCAAGTGGATGTATTTCTTCAGAGTACCTACATATATAGTTCAAATTGTCACCATAGTTTAAAAGATTTTAGAAGATACGAAGACCTCTTATTCATAGAAAATCAACATTCTCTCAGATTAGTTGTCTGAAAGAAAGGGGTATAAAAGCAGACATATCACTCAAACATTCAGCAGTTACCACAGTGACAGGAGGCATCCTAAATTTTGTCGGGTTTTAGTTTACTTCTGGGTTAACGATTTAAATAAAGAAAATAAGCAGTGATTAGTTAGTAATCTTCTTATATGCTTATACCAAAAAATTTGCTGAGATGTAGTAAGTCTATTTAAATACATATTTTATACTAAAAATAACACCAATGTAATTTTTAAAGAACGTTGAACTAATGGAAATGCTAAACAACCTGTTCTGCCCTGCCCCTACAAAATATAGTATGATCTTTTTTTGTAAGTTAAACTTACTAAAGCATCTTAATATTTACTAATGACTTTTAGGCAGACTAATGAATAGACATGTATTCCAAAATTTATTAATGTGAAAGTACAGTGATTAAATAGAAACTTTCCAGATGTCTATTCCCCTGGCCTAAAATGGTAGAAAAGAAGGAAATGTATATTTGCATCTTCCATAAACATATATATGCGACGAAGTTTAACCTGAGATTAAAATGTAACTTTATACATGAACTGCAGAACTGTACCTTCCTGATCGAAGTCATGGAAATGTAATTTCATAAAAATCATTGCACTAGTATTATATTATCACTTTCCCGAAGAAAGAAACAGAAGGCCCAGGGAGATTCCACTGTGTCAAAAATACTTCTGGAAGCAACTACTGAATGTGATTCTTAAGATGAACCTTGAAGGAAAGGAGAAGCCAAATGTGTTTTCCATGTATAATGAAGTACAGTTGTTGGCAGTCAAAAACCATAAAACATAATGAGACTTCACCACATGAAAAAAGTATCTTCCCACGACTCAGTGACACATTGCAACAGTTTGTACATGAAAGAGTCCAGGTAGCTCATTAATAGCAATGTGAATGTGCCTTTATAGTTTCCACAGACTATATTCTCAGTCATGGGCTATCATCACTTGGAATCTAACACATTAAAAAGCATGGATGAGCCCTAAATCTGAGTGCTGTCCTGCCTTTAAAATGGGCAAGCCCACTTGTCAAAGAATGGAAGGTGATTTTTTATAGTGCAGGCAGCTACAAGACTCTATGGGCAGGATCAGCCATACGGCATGAATTTTCCATTCATGATCGCTACAGTATGTATAACCGTCTTGAGGAGAGGGAACGTTCATTGCACTTTTGCCATTCCACAGATGATTACTCTAAAATTTTCCAAATAGACTTAAATTTTGAGATGATAATTGTTGACATGCGTAATTACAAGAAGCATTCTGAGATGCAAAGTTTTAATGGCAAAATAGAGCATCACATATCAAATGAAAAGAAAAACTGTGGACGCATAAATGTAGATTTTTCTTGTTAAGTGGCATTTCTCAGAGTACAAATGCCATTTATCTGAAGTCAACAAAGGCTGCCTCTGGCTTTTCTGATTGAGTGCAAAGTACTCATTGAGCTGAAAAACTCTAGACTATTAGATGAAAGCTCAAACTAATGATTCAGAAGTAATTTGAAAATTATGCACACCAGGGTGCGCTGATTCATCTTGCTCACAGGCATTTTCTACGTCTGTTATCCTGTAAAAGCACAGGTCATGATGCCTCCCTAGCAATCATGGGTACGCTAAGAGGACAAGATAGCTTACCAGCCTGTGCACTGAATTGCAAATGGGACTTGGTCTGCCATGTAGTAGGCACATCTTCTCTCTTGTATTGCTCTGGCGAAACAACTGCCTCAGCTAATGCATTTTCTGGGACCACACACAGCTCTTTTCCTGAACAGCAACAAAAAGCAGTTCCATTCTCCAGAAACACCCGCGTGGAACCCTGCCTGCCACCAGCTCATGAGTGTCTTCCAGCCTGAGCTAAACTAGTTAGATTAGGAAATAGGTCTAAATCTCTATTTTAATACGACTGTGTGTACTCAGGCTGCTTTTGGTTTTCATCAGGAAAACCAAACTTTCATGACCAAGTGCAAAAACCAGCCTCTTAGTGCCTCCGTTATCCAATTTGAAAACAGGGATAAAAGACTTTCCTACCACCTAAGGCTGCTGTGAAGGCCGGTAGAGTGAAAAAACTGATATACCACTCAATATACCACAAGCAAGAAAGAGGGAGAATTTACGTGTGTTATACAGGTCAAGATATTTTTTAAAGTATTGTTTTCTTGAACTTATAAGTATATTCCCAGTTACATAATATAATATAGAATATGAAAAAAATCTTTAGTCCTGTGTTTTGATGAAATTTAATTTTAAAAAGAAAATTTTAAATGACTGCAATCTTGTGCAGATTCACTTTTAAATCTTTTAAATCCATACTGTAAATCTTAGCGATATTAAATATACATGCCTCTTCAATAGTCTCCTATTCCTGTGCAAACTATGAGATGAGGTTGTACATATTTTTTTCTTTGTAACCTTGCACTGTTACTAAGAGTAGATCATCACATCTGGAATACTCTTCACTTCTTCTCCCACAAAAGAAAGCAGAAATAGAAGGAAAACATTAACTGATTTTGCTTTTCACTTTACATTTTAACTTTGTTAAATTAGGAATTTTAATGTTTCTGGTAGCTGAAATGAACCCACCAAAGATGCAATTTCCAGATTCCTCACCATAGTAATTTGACTATGAAACAGTAGGCTCTACATGTGGAATTACTTATTTCATAATATGAAAATTATTTATAAACAAATTATTTAATGTTGTTTGCTGCTGTTTGGGAAATAAGGGCTATATTTTAAGTTCCTACAAAGGATACACTTCGCTGTTTGTCAGTTCCTCGTTAACCTGATACCTTTTGGATATATATAATATAAATATATCACACTGGAAAATTGCAATGAATGTATCTGAAGTCATGCACTTTGAAAAGGGATTATGTGTATGGGGAAAAGGGAAGAGGGGCATGACGAGAAGGCATACTATGTGCTGAGTATATAAACTGCCCAGAAATAAAAGTCTCAGAGCAGAAGATTGCTACTCAGTTGACACATTCCTCAGATGTGACTTCAGTGCACCCACTGCTGGAGATCCCAGTGAAGAACTGAGTCACTTGCCAGACTATTAGGAACAAATAGCTTTCACTAGCCAGATACTAGATCAACAATCATAAAGAATAATATGAACTTGGCCATGAAGAATAATCTTGAACTTCCATGGCCGAAGCCCAGGGACTTCAAATACAAGCATTTACAGAAGTGTCACTAAGACAAAGACTCATATATCAAATCTGTTATTTTACAAGAAAAATCAAATACTTTTTGTAGGGCATATTTCATTTCTAAGAGAAAATTTTGCTGGTATACTATAGTTGGGAAAATCCATTATTTAATACAGGAAGCTAAAATTTTAACATACATAATCCCTCTGAAGTAAAAAAATGTTATATAAATGATCAGTTTGGTTCTCTATACACATTATTAATTCTTTGTGATTTTCTACAGTTTTCAGTTCTTTTCAAACTAAGAAGTTACAGACTCACTGAATTATATTTTTCTTTTCTACTTTAATGCAATTTCTATTAATAATGAATTGTTTACCCTATAGTAATGAGGGAAATACAATATTATTTATGTGAACATCATGTAAAATATCTTTGTGTAAAAATGCAAAATAAAATTTAAAAAATCATATTTTGCTTTATTTTATCTATCATTTCATTGGAAAGTATGTAGATTCCTACATATGCTTTTGACTATAATCCTATAAAATATGAAAGCCCCTAAATATGCACCATGGTAAACATTCTCTATAGCTAGCAAGTGACACGGTGAACACACAATATTAATAATATTTTAATTTTCAGAGCACTGAATATTTACCAATTTCTGTTAACTTTTCAAAATTGTAAATATGGAGAAAAATTCTGCAGGAAAAAATGCAATGCCACATTGCAATTTGGAACAAAAAAATTACTAAAATAATATACACTCACAAAATACTCAGAACACTAACAGAAGACTAACCAGAGTTAGTTTCCTGGAATTTCTTAGCTCACAAAAGAAAAACAGAAGAGAAATTAAATTAATAGCTTTCTTAAAATGTGTTTTTCCTAAGTGCACGGTTTGTACAGCCAAATGAGAAGTTTAAATGTAGCATGTCAAGTAACAAGCTCATTCAGTGTGCTGTACCTCAAATATACATATAAAAACATTTGCATTAAGTAACTCGGGTGGGCGGTTAGAATGTACACATTAAATTTACACCCAAGTTTTAGAACAACTGTAAGTCTTATAAGGAGAAGTCTGCTGTTTATATTACAATAGAAACAAAAACAAAGAACTTCAAGGCATGAAATTTAGGGCATGCCTATACTGTGAAATGGACCATGGTGCTGGTACCCTGGACTCAACAGAGAATCAGGGCGATATGTTTATATGGTTTAGTACAGCACTATGCAGTCTTACTTGTGTGAGTTCACAGGCAATGTAGCCATGTTAGTTTGGTACCACCTTCCAGTGAGTTAGTAAGGCTGGCAAGAGCTCTCAGCTCATCTGCTGTGCTGGAATAAGACAGTTAAACGGTCCCAGGCCACAAACTGGCTTGCCAGTACTCCATTGATGAGTTTAAGTCTGGTGTGAACAAAGCAAGGCTGGAGTCTTCATACACACCTACATAAATATGTCCTTACTCCTATCAGGACTTCAGTCTTTACTGATAAAGGGAGGCCAATTATCAACAACTCTCAAGTGGAGTAGTCTACACAGATATTCAGTCTGTGTATGCATGAGCAGTCAAGCATCTTAGACTAGGTATATCTGTAAGGTTTGCACTCCCCTGTTCCCTGTCCTGCTGTCTGAACATGAGATAAAAGATGTAGACAGTGCCCCACCATTTTGGTTACAAACCCAACCTCTCCCTTTGAAAAAGGACTTCAAACCAAAGGGAAGGAATGCAGCTATGAATATGCACAATACTTTCCTAAGAATGTCCCCCAGTTTTTAAGGAAACAGTCTTTTCCTCCAGGTGATTATCCCTGCATACTCATGCTCCGGGTGATCCCAAGCAGTACCATTCCTAGCCTAACTCATTAGACAAACTCAGAGGTACTAGAAGGACATATTCACTTTAGCAGTGGCATAATTTGTAATAAAAGCATGGGTCAATCTTCAGGTGGCAAGTATACACATCACTAGCTTAGAAACGTTTCCCGAATTTTCTTGGGAGTCCCTTTGGCTTGAGCTGACATCTTGCTGCTGAAAATTCTCTCCAAGACCTTCACCGCAGATATGCACAAAGCTGGCACGACTTTGGAGAGGAACTTAATGAAAGCCTTATGAGTATAAGGAAAACAAAATAATAAGCAGTAGTTCTTTTAAAAAAGCCTGAATCTATGTATTTTTCCATGGAAGGCAATGGTTACCAAAAGGTCATTTTCATTAAAAGATGAAGATACTAGGCTACAGACATAAAGGTTCACAACAAGTTGATATCCCTTTCTGTGATATGGTCTCTAGAGGGAGAAAATGTCAATTGCTCAAAGAAGTTAAGGATGTCAGCATATGAAAAAATTAAATACTCTTCCACAGAAGTACTGAGCAGAGACTGATGCTAAGTGCATCTTCACATAGTTCACAGAATTCCTCATGCTAAAGGGGGAAGAAATGGGTCTTCCGGGATTGAAAGGGATCTGATTACATTCAACATTAGAATGCCAGTCCACTTCACTACATATTTGCAGGTTCCCTTCCGTTATTAATTATGTGCCAAATAAACTTGCTTTAACCCTCAGTCATACAATATTCCTGTAGTCTGGAGCAGATTTATAAAGTTTGTGTGGAAGCTTCATTCCAAGCCATTAGACAAATCTGTCACCAAAGTTAAAGAATGCAGTGGGAAGCGGAGTAGGTCCTGAAATCAAGTTATCGCTACCACGCGTGTGAAGTAATTGGCTTGGAAACATGCTGCTTTGCTTTCCTCTGTATTTACAGTGCTAGAGGAAAAAAGTTTGAAAAAGCAGAAACAAAAGGACATGTATTAGAGCCTCAGATAAAGACGAAAGATCGATCCAACAGGGATCTCTAGACTGGTCCTGGAGCAGAAAAGCTGGCATCTTCCTATAGGTGGTCCTACTGGCAGAAGAGCTAGCAATAGAGGGAAACTGGGAAAAGGTTGGTTATGGGGCCAAGCCCTGGCTGGCAGCAGAAGCTCCTGGCATCAAGCCAATAGCACAGCCTGAGGCCATTGCAGACACTGACTGTTTCAGGAGAAGCAGACCTCTGTACCTTTTCTTTCCTCTATACTCACCTGAATGGTTCACACGTAACATAACAGAAGCACCAGTTTTTGATCCAAGTTATTATGAGCTTCCTGAGTTCCTTCTGTAGAACACCAGCCATGCAGTAGATGAGAATGCCCTTCTTTACAAAGCCTGGACCAACAAAAATCCTTGAAATCTAGAACCAAATTCTCTACTGAAAACACCCAAATTTTTCTCAGTAACTAAATAAGAATCCAAAAGTGAACACCCATGTGTTCCTGGTGAGACGAACAGTAGAGAGAATGTCAAAGTTTCTCCTGATACTTCTGCCTAATTCAGGGTTTGGATACCCAAACACTTAGCTGTATGTGTTCTTCCTTCAAAAACAAAGAGTAGAACTGAGCCCCCAAAACGGAGGCACAGGTGAATCTAAATCACTTCATCTAGGAGACGATGGAGAGGCCAACAATGAAAGAAAATGACAAAATTAACACTAAAATGTCAACACATGCAACATAAACCAAAACGCAGTAACTAACGTAGAAGATGAATATGCAAAGCACTGCAGCAGAAGAGCTTTACCTCCACTGGATAGTTAAGAAGAGAGGCGGCATATGCTCTAAGAGTTTCAAACAGCATACAATGGAAGATTAGGAACATGTCCTGTGGTACTCCAGAGGCTATAAAAGTCTGGGGTCTTGTTTGCTGCCAAGGTTTGCAGGTCAGGTTTTAATTTTATCCTTACACATCTAATTCTGTCAAGTTAATTACCAGATACCTAGATGTGCATGAAAACTTATGGAAATCAGTCCCACCGCACCTGTGTGGAATACTCACATAGAAAATGATTACAAGAATCTTTCTTCACACTTTCAAGATTTTAACATTTTCTTGAATAAGTTCTAAAAAACCAATCGTATGTGCACCTTTTCACAAAGAACAGTGTTATTTTGTGTATTTGGGTTCCCCATTTCTTATGTTATATAACATCACGATTGTGGCTCTAGGTACTGCTCTAGTAGGCTTTGCTACTATTTATTAAAATTTCATGACAGCCTCTGGACACAATATTGCTCCAAATGAAACAGACAGCTGTTTCCACTGATGTCAATCAGAGCAAGGTCTATAGTTTCAATCCTGTACTTTGAGCACACAAAACATGAAAGCACCCTTGCTTATATTTTGAAATCACTGTAAAATTAAGTACAACTACAATGATTAACCTTTAAACAAAGATCCGTATTTAGAAAGAGATCCTGTCTCCAAATATCAAGACTTTTCACCATACATATTGTATAATGTGCTATTTAGGCCAATCAAACCCCAAGCTCTTGGCCTGAAAAGCAGACTCCACAGCCAAATAAAATAGCACTGTGGATCTGTTATAAACATTTGATGAAAATTTGTCAAACCCAGAGTATTCAATCCTGTGAGTATATTTTGTATTCTAAAGGACTGAAATTCCTTGTATAATTAATTGAGCTCTTTTCCAGTTTTTCTCTAAATTTTAACATGTATTAGAAAATGACTCTGGTGTAAATTAATAATATGCTATTTCTTTTTAAATTAGAATACTTACTAAAACAATTTCTTTCCCAGAACTCTGGGATTTAAACCTATAATTTTCAAGTCATAAGTCTGGAAAATTGGATCTACTCACAAAAGTATGTTTGACACTACTACTACTATTAGTCTCTCCTTATGTACAGTAATCCAGATAATCCTTCGCATTTTACATGTAAACAATAACATGAGAATCTACTGTTCCACAACACAAGCTTTCTCCCATATGGCTATTAGAGCAAAATTCAATTTGTGTTTAATTATTACTGTTCTTGGTGAAATGTATTTCATTTCTAATGTCATTGTCTTGCAAATACAAGGCACATCTCTTTTTTATTCACCTCATAGTTACTGTTCTTTTTTTTAGTATTTTTTTCATTTTTTTTAATGTTTTAAGACCTTTTCACCTTATAAAAATAAATATCAGTTCTACCCTTTCCTGAACTTTAAAGCTTTGCACTAAAATTTTGTGTGAATACACAATTGTTCTTTGTTTCTTTCTTTCCTTCCAGGTTCTGTTCTACTTCTTTTTTATTACATTTAGTGAGTTTAATTGAATACAATTATTTTACATAATGTTTTAGTACTCTGATGTGCTAAATTGTTTATACTTCTTTTGAAGAATAAGTTTAAGTCAAATCACTGTCAAATATATCCCAATATATTCCAAAGAACAAACCTGTGATCTAAATACATTTTTCTCTGTAGTTTTGTCTGACTAAGATTTCTCCTTTCGGTCACAGACCAGAAACAGGGAAAAATCTTATTACATATTTACCTAGTAGATGTATTTCCTTCAGGAACAAAAGATTTTGCAGATGGAAACAAATAAACTTTTCTTCTTTTTTTTTTTTTAAGTGCCAGTACAAAGTCAAGAACATTAAACTGTCAAGGTCTGAAAGGTATGCACAGTGCTAATGCCTCACCTTTCAAAGGTACCTTTTGAATAAACACAATCAACCAGATTAATAATATCTTCCATATATAAGTGTAGAGTAGGATGGTGCAATTAGCCTTCTGGGAATCTAGTATTTCATATGGGACAACATAAAGTATAACTATTTCGACATGTAATTATCCAAACATTTATTAACGGCATAAGCTATCACTGGTAAGAATTATATCCATAAAGCAAATCCTTTCCTTTGGTTCTTATTTCATTTGACAAAGTCAAAACTTAAATAAGTTGTAAGACTGATGAATCACTTTGGAACAGCATATCCTAGAGTTGCCATCATTCCTATAAAGTTTAATCCATAAGGAATATTATATTGCCCTGCATAGCTAATAGAGAAAGTTTTTCAAGAGTCTCAAACTGATCTATGTTAAAATTGAGAGGAAAGCATTCTAGAGACTTTTAAAGAAGACGACTCTACTCCATCCTCTTCCCCAAAAGCATAAGTTTCACAACACTTTGCATAATGATACATAATACCAAAAAAGATTGAACAAAAAACATTTGTAAAGATCTTGGCATATTCCATGAAGGGTTATCTCTTCTATTTTTATGAGGACAGATCTCAAAGACAAATTCTACAGAAGATAAAATATGGTTTACCAGGAATTGCAATAGAAAAACCCAACAAACCCTGCCCTAATGACAGATAAAGTTTGTTTAGTATGTATATAGATCCAAGAACGTCAATCTAATTCAGACCCTGCTAACTGTGCTGCTTCAGTTGAGCAGATGAGCAGCACAGCCTTAACTGTAGGAACTGTAAACAAGTCTTTCAATTAAGACTCTGAGAATTTTCTTTCTCTGCTTTCGGTGTGGTTACTACCTTGGCTAAATAATGCTACTTTTCTAGCATGAAATTTCATGTCTGTAATCCCCATTGCTTCTTTCCTAACCATCTTTATTTCTCCACAGTATTTTCCAACTTTTGTCTTCTTTTTCTTTTCCCCTACTGCAATGCTTGCTTCCTTGTCAGTCAAGAAATTTCTCTTCTCTTCTCCTTCCCTTGCCTCAGAGGCCCACTCTCACACATTAACTTATTTCCTTTATTGTCTCCATTACTTATTAACATATCAATGTCATCTGGCTCTTCCTCTTTCCAATGTAAACATTCCTTAGTTTCTGTGTCCTTAAAAGGCCTGCTGTTGTCCACACTTGTTTCTCCAGTTACAGATCATCTCTCATTTACTTAATGACGAAGAATGTGCTGTTTGCAGTCAGGTTTGGTGGGTTTTTTTTCCAGTCCTTTTCTCTAATGTACCTTTTGCCCTTGAATTTCATTGAAATGATTCCTGACAATCCTTCTAATGATCTGTTCCTAGCCATAACTGAGAA
This sequence comes from Pygoscelis adeliae, assembly GCF_000699105.1. NCBI lineage: Eukaryota > Metazoa > Chordata > Aves > Sphenisciformes > Spheniscidae > Pygoscelis > Pygoscelis adeliae. The sequence goes on along the minus strand of NW_008825216.1, from coordinate 6,550,230 downwards.
TAAATGTGTCATCCTTTTTTGCTTCCATCTATCAAGCTGCCTTCAATACAGCTGACAATGCTTTTCCTGGAGTCTAGATCTCTCGGCTTCCTTGATTCTTCTCTGTCCTGATTATCTTTCTGCTACATAAATCAGTCCTTCAGAAGAGCATTCTCATTTCCCAGTCAATTCCCTGCATCTCACAGAAGTCTGCCCTTACTTTTCTCTTCCCACCCCCTTTTACATCTTAACTTCAGATAATGTCAAACTACTGTTTCTCTAAGCGTGACTCACAGTCAAACCTCTATTCCAAACCTATCTCCACACTTGTTTAATGATTCACCATTATTTCAAGTCCAATAAGATTAGAACAAGGATCCTCATTTCTCTTCCACTGCAATTTTTGCTCAAACCTTCTCCATCATTGTAGACAGCAACTTGTCACTGGGACAGATAAATTGGAGATCATCTGCAACTTCAATTTCCTTCTATATCATCACCTCGAGGTTATGTGTTAGTCCTACAAATTCTTTCTGCTTAAGATCTCAAGGATATGGTCTTCCACATTCATTTATCTAAGTCTAGGTCTCATTGCAACAATATCCTTTTTCCTCAGCTTGCTAATTGTTTTCATCCTTCCTTTCCTCTGCTATTGTCACCCCTTGATTCAAAACAAAAATCAGAATTCCATCACTTTGACCATGCCACCACCTTCCCCTCTTTTTTTCATTGCATCAGACCTAAGCTAGTTGTTTTCACTACCAAATTTGAAAAGTTTGTCTCTGCATCAAGCTTTGAGCATCTTGCTTACACAGGAGCACAACTCATCTGTGTCAGGCATCTTTGCAATGAATAATTCACTAGCCTGCCCTTCTATTTAAAAGAACAAAACAGTTATTGTGGAATGCTGCAAAGTGTTTATTAGTGCTACACTGATCTAATTTGACATTCACGGATAGAAATTAATCTAATTGATTCAAAACTAAATTAAAACCTAAAATGGGAACATCAAAAAGATGATGCTTGAATGCCAAAGAAAATTACCCCTGTAAAGATTATAAACATAATTGTAATAATCTTTGAGGTTTACTGTTATAGTAATATAAAGTAAGAGAAAACATGCATGTAGGATATACTATTAGTCTTCCAGAGTATTAATTCTTGCAGGTTATTAATAGAAAATGTCAATGTTGGATAAAGTTCTTTCACAGAACAACCAAAGACTCCATACAGACTCACAGACAGACAGGTCTGGAGAAATTCTTATATGTTTACTCTGAGCAGCATAATGAGGACGCACAGACAAGTGGAAAAAAATGACTGTGATTTAAAAATGCAAAGAGACAGACAGCTATTATTCTTTAATATCACAATTCTTTAAATTGAAAAGATTTACTAGTTTCAAAACATTTGATCTATAGCTATATTATTATTCTTGATATAACCTTTCAGTTAAAAAAAAAAAAAGACCGTATTACATCAGCTATAATAATATGCCTTGCATGTCTCCAAAAAATAGCCTAAAATGGGCATTCAACACAAATTGCTAATGTCAAACACAGATTAAGTTTCTTTGGAACTTGGAATATTTAGCTTTGGGTATGCTGAATGCAGGTCTGATGTGAAATTCCAATACTCAGGCTGCCCACATATTGACCATAGAATCCCTCTATAGCACAAAGACAATCCATAACAAGGCAGGGTAAGCAATCTCTGAATTTTCTTTAACTACATGCTGCGGCAAGAAATTGTCTGAATCAAGCATACACACAATGAATCAAGCAATGACACTCGTGAAGTCATTTCTTTAAAAATATATATGTTTTTACCTTGTTGCAAACTCTCTGGATCATCTGTTGGAGGTTTAGAAAATTCCCTAGTGCTGGTCCCAAAGAAATATGTCCTTAATAAATGTCTGGAATTCAGTCAAAATGGGTAATTCTGTCCACTTTTTTCTTGTTGGCTCCCTTTGTTTTCTTTCCCTTGCTACTCCTACCTTACCTACATATAATTCACTCTCATCGACCTACTTTCTTCCCACTTCCTTCCAGCTCCGCTGCTGACTCAGCACCCATGCAGTTTCCAAAGGGCATCGTTTTCTTGCAGATCAAATGCTACGCAGAAGCCTAGATGGTGAGTATATTTCTGGTAATCTCACTGCCCTGCCAAAGCTTTTGACAAGCATACAACTCTTGACATATAACAATTTCTTGATAACATGGTAGCTTATCAGTTTTCCATTATTATAATTTTTATATAGAGAGTAATTAAAAACAAACCAGCAAAGATGGAGGTAACAGTTTGGTTTTGTTGCAAATACTTTTGTGATTGATCTTGTTCTGCCACTTGATATAAGGCAAAGAATAAAAGTACAGACTGTTGATAACATCAGGCTACCATTCATTCTTCATCCTCAGCATCCATGGTCCATTAATATGAGATAGAGATACATGAGCCATTCTGCAGATACTTCACTGTCTGAAAAATTTCTTAGCATAGTATCTTTTAAAAATCCACTAGCGAACTGGTAAGAGATTTCGTGAACAGTCCCTTGAAACACTTAGAATGTTGCACCTCAGTATCACAGGCAAGATTAATATTAAGCTGATTTTCAATAGGGACAGTTATGATCAGGAGCTGTATAGGTAACTAAGCCAATATATACTTTCTTTTCAAACTGTATTTGACAGCATTTGCAATGACTTACAAAAGTAAGCCAAAAATGGCATATCATCAATGCTGAATTTCCAAAGCAAAGTAGCATTCAAGCCAAGGTTATGCATTGTCCAGCAGAGCCAACAGCCCAGTCCACCAACCAATCAGAGACTATTTGAAATGACGATGGAGCAGCTAGGATAAGGACGCATGGAAATCAAAAAGTGCTGCCAACAGTTCTAAAAGATTTAATTATCCCTGGCCCATTTACCTCAGCATGGTATCAGATCATATATGGGATCTAGCTGTGTAAAAATATTTTTTCAGCTGTACTGACAGGAAAAGATTGCTGCCTAAATTAACTTCCCATTTAGAAATGTTCAAATACATGTAAAAGCACAAAGAGATCATGAATTTACTTTCACTTTCTGCAATCCCATGAAAGGTTTCTTTGCCATTACCCATCAGAAAAAAGGCTTTCATTTTGCCCAAAGAATTAATTAACTTTTAAAAAATACCTGCATTTCTTAAATAGCATGAAGGAATAAAGTCTTCAATGACAAGTGACAATATTTATAGCATCGCAATTATAAGCAGGCTGTAATGGCAGCCTCAAATGGTTAAAGGTACACAAGTACACATGGTAAACACCAATTTTCCTAACGTGCTTAAATCTATGATGCTAATTTCACCATAGATCAGGCCAACACTTTCAGGATCTGGGATGGAACCGGACCATTAATAAACCACATAACAGCTTTGTTTCCTCTATACTAGTAATATGCCTCCTACAAAGAACGTTAGTTTACAAGACTGCATTCCCACCCCCCCTCACCATCTTCAGAGACGTGTATTTTTGCTGAACAAACATTCAAATGCCATGTAAGAACTCTGAACATGTCTGAACATCTGTAGTTTGGCAATATTAGTCAGACCTGAAGCTTTCTTCAGAATAAAATGGTAAATTCTAGATTTTCCAATTATCTCTACAAGCGTGTGTACATACAGAAAGTCTTACTTATGTAGCAAACAACAGTGATGTAAATTCAAAAATCAAAAAGGGATAGTTTACTCTTTCATAAACACTAACATACAGAGGAGTGACCACACCACCCAAGAAATCAACTGTGAAATCAACCTGTTGTGCGGCAACAGTTGGTTTCAGATTCACATTAGGAATTTCAGAAAGAAAAGAAAACAAGAGCTAACTTTTCTGAATTCTTTATCAGGTAAACTTGCAGTAAATTCAAACATATTGTCAAATTTGCACTTGCAACATCAATGATCAGTGTGGATCTTGGAAGAACCTTTCATTTTTGTAGCCTAATTAGCTGTGGATTTCTAAACAGCAAATGACAAAAGGAAACAACCCTAATTACAGCTAAAAGAAAGACTTCGCTAGTCTGTTTCTATTCTCATATTATCAGAGAAGTAGGGGGATAAGAACAAATGGAGACATGTTACAGATTTCAATAACTCAATAGGCTGGCTTATATGCTTGCATAACCAACCATAAAATTACCAATAGCTCATTCCTAACTGACCTTAAGGCCACTTTGTGTGCTAGAACTAACTAATATTAATGCAGTGTAGTTTATGACATTTATGACAGCATAAAGACTCATATCAGGTTTGTTCTACATATGCAACATGATGCAGCAGAAAACTACAATTGTCTCTTCTCATAAACCAATGAAAGATACTTCATGAAAATACCAGATCCTTGCTACGATTTTAGCATCTATTTCATGCTGCTGAAGTGTTCATATTTTTGAAGACAGACAAGAACAAGCACACAAAAAGTGCAAACAATAAGTCTTTTTGCTCACTTTTTACTTTAAAAATATTGAAACATTTTTTTCTTGAGAGCTGAGAAGAAAAACATGTGTTAATAATTTGTCCAAAGAGCAAAAAAAGTCAGAAATTAATAAACAACTGACATGCTAAAATGAAAACATTCACAAAACTCTAGTATGATTCAACCCTAATAGCTGTTTATAGCAACATGCTTTTTCTGTTTTTTCTTCATTTTGTTTCACTTAACATAATTGTTTTTGCTATTGCAGGATTGGCATTTTATAAAAAGGCAGACATAAGATGACATTTAATGCAGAATAAACATATATTACCCAGACTACTGGAAAGGAAAAAAATGGCTACTTTGCTCATTTGTCATGGCTAAATTTCACAGTTTACCATCTCTGACATAAGTATGTTAATATAAACCACTAAGAATGGATAAATGCACTGACATATGGGGGATACATGGAAGGCATTGAAACCATTAGCAATAGCACCACTGATATTTTAAACAAAAGGAGCTGTACTATTGGAGGTAGTGTCATTCTTAAGAAACCGTCAACAAAAAGAAACTCTGCTCTAATAACAAGGTAATCAAAGTGATTCACTCCCATACTAAGCAAATATAATTTTTGCAGTTTGGCACACAAATTCCCTTCAACTTCAAGGTCTGAAAAATTCTGTGGTTTGGCAAGAGAGCAGCACAAGGGTGCAACTGTATACGGTACTACGAAGCAAAACAGTATTCTTTTGGAAGAATGCGACTACACTAATTAATGTAAAGAGTTTATCTGTTTTTAAGGATATTACAAGTTGTGTAATCAGATATTCTGATCTTTCACTACCTTACCACAATCCAGTAACTATACCTGCCTCCGTAGTTACAAATTTAGAGTTGTAAACTCTGATTTTCTTCACTGAAAAATAAAAAGCCAGTTAACCAAAGTATGCCTTAAAATGAGACTGTGAACTATAAGACCATGTCATATGGAGTTGTTATGTTTGTAGAATCTTCTTTTTCTATAATGTCTCTCTCCTTCCCAGTGGAGTGGCTGTCACAAGGTTAGCCACACTTAGCAGAATTAAATGGAGAATACATCTATAAACAGAGAGCACTGCTCCCAATCTAGCCACAGCGTCTTCCTGAAACTGTCCCTCCCAGGAAATTCTTGGACCACCCATGATACATGCTATTTAAGAGCTATTTGTTATTGATGGACTCTCCCAGACTGCCAACGTATTATGACCACCCATTGTGGGTTTGCTTGAGGAATGCGACTCAGGCCATTCAACAAAAACAGTAAAAGCCTCCATGAGTTGAGCTAAAGGACTAAAAGCTCAAACACTGAATAGAAGATCTAACAAATGAATAAATGATAACTAAATAACTGACTTAAGAGTAGGTTCCAATCCCATTTTCAAAAATGACCTGTAAGCTCTCAGAAGCCTAAATCCCCTGAGTGTTTTTATATCCTGCTATTTAGTGCATAAGCCAACATCTGTAGCAGATGCCTTACACTCTTATGCATGAAACCCTGGAAAAGTACAAAAACCTCTGATACGTTAATATGGGTTGCATGTTCTTGCAATCTACTTGTATTTCCAGACTCCAATATTACTATCAATAAAGTGCCACTGTTGTCTTGTGAACATCTCTGTCATGACCATTGCCCTATGACCTACTCTTTATCTACACTCCAAAATTCAATTTCCTACAGAATATTGTCCCTACCATCTACTGTATAAATCTCAGTCACTTTGATGTCCTCTTAGTTTTAAGTGTAGCAGTATTTATTTTTACTTTTAAATCGTTCCAATTTTTAAAGTCTAGAAATTTGTAACTTAGAAGCATAGTGGAAATGAAAATGAAAAAAGAGGATGCACAGTGGATATGGTTTGAATATTGTCCATTAATGACCTATAACTTAAGTTTAGCTCTTAGGAAGCCCTTCGTTCTAGGTCTTGAATATAACTCTGATGGACCCTCTCATTTGTTCTCCTTTTGAACTGTGAGGCCATACTTTGTGTCCATCAGGCACAAAAGAGCAAATATTTAATAAATCAAATAATGTCAGAAATAAAGGAATATATAGCTAAGTTGAAAGGCACTCTGCCATCTAATATATAATATTCTACTAAATTAAAGTAAGTGATTTTCAATACTGCTTTTTATACTCTACTCGTTGGCACCTCTTCTTTGGAACCACTGCGCATTAAAACTCCGAAAATAACTCAATGGAACAGGAAATGTTTACAGAAGTGGAAGCTTAAAAACTATGACTGTTTTTCACTTCAGCCGTAAGCACTGTGACAGGCTGGCCAGCTGTAGTGATGTCAGTCAAATGGGTTCCAGACCTGATATCGTATAGTTTATTTACAAAATTATTTAATGAAATAAATAAAAATCTCTTGCTTCTTTACAATTTCCCATGTAGTGCAACAGATTAAAGAAAAGCCTCTCTCTTTTCTAGTGCAAGTTTAATTATGCAATTGAACAAATGTATTAACGTTTATTTTCTTTGACTTGCTCCTGGAGAACCAAAAAGCAGCCTCTTTTCCTCCAGACTCCCTCATGGTCTCTTTGGTTTGCATTTCTTTTTTGAAGAGGCCAGAAATGCTAGCTCTAGTCCAGGGAATTTTATTAGCTCTCCTTGCATGCAAACAGGAGATAGTATGGCTCATTTCACTGTATAAAACTCCCTCGCATTGGTCAATTTTTATTGGTTATATAACAAAAATATTTTCATGAAAGTTAATAGTGATTTGCCTTTTAAAATAACCTATCTGAAAGAAGTATTTCTGCCATTCTAGCACACCCCGCAGTTCCTTAATACGCAACCCATCACTCCATCTGAATGACTTAGATAACAACTGGTTTTATTAAATCAGTATTGCTTCCTTTTTTTAAAGACTTTTTTTCCTCTGGATGGTACTCATCCTCTGTGACTGAGAGATTTATAATGTGCATATATATGTGCCTGGATGATATAGCCTGGGACTCAACATATATTTTGTTTCTGAATTATTCCTCCCTATATCTACTCACCCACAGAAAGAAAGTTCATTTTAATGTTGGGTAATCCACCTTTTCCTCAGGAAAATATTTTGCAGATCATAGCAAATTCAAAAGCCAAACCATGGTCTTAAATGACATACTGCATATTTAAAGATTTGCAAGAGAAAAGGATATTCTGTTTAAAAATAATAAAGGCATATAACTTACACTTAAAGAAAGTGAAATCATATTTATTCCATACAGACCTTTGTATCACTTATAGGAATCTTGAAATTATGCACTTAACTTTCATGAAGGACCTTATTATTTACAAGATGTTTTAAAACTCTGTGTTTCCGTACCTAAAGTAAAAGTAACAGGAGCTGTTCAAGTCATGGGATAGCAATGCTTGCATAACACTTGGTAAGTCAGTGGGGAAACCAGCTAAACCTGCCAGACTAGCAGCTTCCCAATGGAGAGTGTATCATATTCTGCAGTGCAAACAAAACGTTTTGAAGTTGAGTCATTCATAGACAGAATTTATTCCAACCGTCAAATATAGAGTAAATCTGAAATTTGGAAAGAGAATGCACTTAGAAGTGGAAAACACTTCACTCAATAAGCATCATAATATAACTGCATACATACATTATTGATGGGAGAACCTCAAAGGTTTCATTTCAGAGCAGATACCAACATTTCAGATGCTAGCTGATATCTATTAAAAACTTTTAGATCAAGTATAGTTTACAAGAAAAAAAAAAACAGTAGTCCATGTTCATACTTCACACTAAAAATACAGTATTCTGCAAGGCAGAGAAGGAATTTTGGAAATCCTTATGAATTTTGTAACTAATCACAGCTTGGGTGTCCCTCATTAGGTATTTTTTTAACCTTAAGATGAGTCCTAATAGATATTTAACTAAAACCGCCCAATGAAAAAAGTTATTTTTCCCAAACAGCACTATTTTGTGTTTATTATTACTTGACAGTAAGTAAACTACAAATGACAGACATTTACAGGTATTCTAATGTATTCCTCTAGACTTTTGGACTGCTTCTTAGGCAAAACCAAATAATGTATTTCTTAATTTTGTGTCAGACTTCATATTAAAACAGCCCTGAAGATAAAATGGAAGGAATGCAACTTCAGTTAGAATCACAGGAGAAAATGTTATGTGCTCCAGATACAATAAAATGCTGCCAGACATAATGTCACATTTGGTTTACAGTACAATTTCTTGGAAGTTCTCAAGATTCATCTGCTGGTTCTATATCTACTACTCTTAAGAAATTCTAACACAAATAAGTACACTTGAAAGAGCAACCTTTATGTCATACTCTCCATAAATCTGTATGAGCTGTAATCTTACTTTATGCCTTTTCTTAGATTGATAGCTCTATGATTTCTGTTTTCCTTTTTATTATTATGTTATTTCTTATATTTGGCATTATACATTTATAAAAAAACCTTTAACTTAGGAAAGTTAGCTAAAATCTGATAATTGGAATCAGATGTTGCTTTTCCCTACTGCAGGCTTCTCACCCCTAGTGTTCTGTCCAAATTCAAATTGGGCAATTAAATTCCAATTATCCTGTTCTACAAAGGCTCCTATACTACACTCATCATCACATCTCAAACCTAGAATTTTAATTGTAAAAAACTTAATCTCATTCTGCAGTGGCACACGTTACATTTTAATGTGAGCTATTTTAAACCAGTGAAGACCAACCGGTGGCTTTAGGATGGAAACAGGCAAAGGAGAAATTTTAACTGGCACCTGGAAAGCTTCATAATAGACTGCACAAAATGCAGTAGGCTAAGTATTTTGTTTGGCCAGCAGGTAGGTGAGGAGGTTTCATGAAACAGGTAAGGAGAGAGGAGGTAAATGCACAAGGCTTGCACTAATAAGCTCTGAGGGACAAGAGCTAGCTCTGTAGGGTCATTCGGACGTCTTTGCACTGCACTTCTCAGAGGCTGTGGTTTTGGAGAACTCATTAGTTTCAGTGAAGCGCAAGACATGAGTTATCTCTATGCAAATAATAAGCTAATAAGCTAACATGGAGCAATACGGAGTTTTACGCAGACTTTGCAGGACTACTGCTGAGACAGAGCTAGTAAAGGCTAATGGACTCAAGCTGCCTACATATGATCAGAGTCTGTACCAGCATCCCTGGCCTGTAATAAAAGTGTCCATATTATATATAATTTTTCATTGCCTGCAGTATGCCAGACCTTACAGAACTAGGGGAAAAAAACAGTGTGGAAAGGCTGGCTTTCAAAGCTTTTGAACTGCAGAAGGTACACGGTAACAATTCTCTCTGTGGAGTCCATCACTCATCCTGGGTAATATGCTATCAGCATATGAATAATTTTACTTTTAACATTTTTACTCGCGAAGGACGTTTTCATATTGATAGTAGACCTCCTAATTTTTACCTTCCCCAAGAAGTTTCTGAATGCTAAAATATCTCCAGCAAATGTCAATGTTCTGAAAGGTCCCGCTTAGTTTTTTTCAAATGCTTAAAAGGAGAGAAAAACCAAAACACAAACCAACAAAAAACTCAAAGGTGAGCGAAAACAGAGCTGCATGATAGAAGATAGATAAGAAGGAGCTTCCCTTATATCCTTAGATCATCCATATAGTTTATGCCTGCAAATGTCATACTTTACAGACTTGTGCTGCAACTCAGGAAACTTCATATCATGTAATTACAATACAAGGTCTATTCCTAACAAATACTGTTGAATTTATTGTCATGAGTTCTGGGTACATACTGTGAGACCATGGATGACTCTTTCTTAACTATAAGCAAGGAAAAAATAAATCTATTTCTGCTGAATATATACATTATAATTTGAGATTTAAAACTATGATTAGTTTATCTCTTTTTGGATACACTAATAAAAAGCCTTTGCCTGAAATTTATCTCAACAGAATAGTGAGAAACAAGATTCATATTTCACTAGCCAGTTTTTAAGAGCTGTGTTATTAAAAGATGCACAACAAAGTAATTATATTTCTCCTTTGTTTCAAGAATTTGTATTTTATTGTATTAATAAATTTGAAAGTAAATAACATAACGTATTTTAAGAATCTGAATAAAAATGTTCTGTCTAATCAAGGTTGAATTTCATTAAAGTAAAAAAGCCAAGTAATTTTTTTTTTAAGTTTTTCTGGCACTGACAATTTAATTCAGTGTAGAATTTCACAGCTTTCATAGTTTAACAGAAAAGTGCTTCTTTCATTAGTTTTAAATGCATTATTGATGTGTCTAGTTATAATGGATGTGGTGCACATAGACAATAAATGTATACACCCATTCAGACAAATATGGATACAGAGCAATTCTAGATATTCCTTCAGGATTTAGCTATCCTAGCCATTTCTCAAAGTCTCTGCTTCACAGCAATTCTACTTCCCTTGAGTAAGTTAAGTAATTTTCAAAATGGAAACTTGAGTTTCAATTTTGTTAAGAATAAGCAAAAGCTTTCACTTTGTCCCAAAGAGTCTAGATTTTAAAAAAAGTGCTTTCTTCCTTAACCATTTTTCATGCAAAAATAATTCCTCCACTTCAGTAAGACACAAGATACAGGCTTCATGAGAGCAAGGTCTACGGAGTCATGCCAACAGAAAAAATGGCTCTTTCAGCTTGCAAAATAATTTTTATCTTAAATAAATTTGTACTAAATAATTCATCATAAGGAAGAAATAGATTTTAGTACATTATTGGGATTCAAAAAAGACATCTAAAATATAAAGGTTTGATGTGTCTGCAATAGCCGTAAGAATAATGGAGCAATCTGAAGATTGTGAGGCTATTTAAGGAATCTAAGCAATAGAAACATGCATAAGAAAATATGGAAAACTCTCTCCTTTTAGCTATTAGGTTCATTGGGTGGACACCTAGAAGGCACCTAGCCTAGTAGGCAGCTTGGGCTTCAGTGAACAGTTAATGAAAAGACTTTTTTTTCAGAATATGACAGAAGTATTTGTGCAAAGTACATTGAAATAGCAGAATTATTTTCTTGCTCTTTTTTTAGTATTTATTAAAGAATCATAGAATCATTAAGGTTGGAAGAGACCTCCAAGATCATCGAGTCCAACCGTCAACCCAACACCACCATGCCCACTAAACCATGTCCCTAAGCACCTCATCTACACGTCTTTTAAATACTTCCAGGGATGGTGACTCAACAGCTTCCCTGGGCAGCCTGTTCCAATGTTTAACCACTCTGTCAGTAAAGACATTTTTCCTTACATCCAATCTAAACCTCCCCTGGTGCAACTTGAGGCCATTTCCTCTCGTCCTTTCGCCAGTTACTTGGGAGAAGAGACCGACACCCACCTCGCTACAACCTCCTTTCAGGTAGTTGTAGAGCGCGATGAGGTCTCCCCTCAGCCTCCTTTTCTCCAGGCTAAACAACCCCAGTTCCCTCAGCCGCTCCTCATAAGACTTGTTCTCCAGACCCCTCACCAGCCTCGTTGCCCTTCTCTGGACACGTTCCAACATCTCAACATCCTTCTTGTAGTGAGGGGCCCAAAACTGAACACAGTATTCGAGGTGCGGCCGCACCAGTGCCGAGTACAGGGGCACGATCACTTCCCTGCTCCTGCTGGCCACCCTATTTCTGATACAGGCCAGGATGCCGTTGGCCTTCTTGGCCGCCTGGGCACACTGCCGGCATGAACTCAGGGTCCTCTGTGTATAGTTCTAGGATTAAGTAAGCAAAAATATGAAACTTTCCCAAAGATTTTTTTTATGTAAATATCTAATTATTATAAGGTTTAGTAGATCCTTAAGATACATTGTATAGATCATCTGGTTGTGGTGATGACAGCCTACTTGAAAAATAATGAAACCTAGCGATTTTTCTCCAAAAATTTTGTATGAAACCCACAGGGAGGTTTTTTTGTGTCACTGTGATAAAATGCAGACTAAAATGTTATCAAAGGGAAGTTTCTGAGTCATTTAAAACATACTGTACACTCATAACAAGACAAGAAATTACTCCAAGATTTCTGTTTCCAAAAATGAGAACAGAGCAATGATTCAAAATTCCACATTATGCACAGATACTTGTACTTGCACGCTATGTGCAGATAAGTTTCAAATCATACTTTAAGATCACAAGAATTACTGGACTTCAGTTGTTTTTTCTCCAGATTTTGCCTTAAAAACTGTAAAATCTTCTAAAGTGGTGATAATATTGCAGAGGTCTGTAGTTCTTGTTGCTACAAGTAGGACAGCTAGTTCTAGCACTAAGGTTGTGAAACAGAGTGGCACAAATAGTAATGTAGAGTTCTTTATTCCCTAGATTTTCCAATATTGCTGTTTACTGAGAGTATTTCTCCTGTGACAGAAATAATGGGATAACATCTGAATCAACCTGAGCACTCAAAAAAAAAAAAAGGAAAAAAGCCTGAGGTGGGGAATTAACATTACTGTACCACAAAGGTGACGCTGCTGGTTAGATGCTGTCCATATTACCCATTGTTATGACACATGTGTTCAGGTTTAGAAAAAAACAGGGGAAAATTAATTGCTGTAAAATAAATAAGGCAAACTTTGAAATTAAATGGACCTGTTTCTTACCAGCATCATAACAGAGTACTTTACCTTTGCTCCAAAAGATGGTGGAGAATATTCATTGTGGAAAACAATAAAGAGTTAAAATTTTTGCAAAAGTGGAGCAGAGCCTAATTCTGCTAGAGAAGGAAGGAAGGAATTCACAGGCTAGGGAGGAAGGAAGAAATGGGGAAAGCAGAAAAAAGAGGGAGTCTGGCAATTTTGTATAAAGAGCTCAGGCATTACAGTAACTAGAATAATGAAATTGTTGGCTATATGTGTTGGCTAAACATATGATATAGACATTTTTCAATGACATCATAACCACATATATGAGGTTCCAGTGTTTTTTTTAATGACATAGTCAAAGCTCTGATATAACTTTATTCAGATCACCAGCAAAATATTTATTTAATGTGTAACTGTAAAATAAAAACTAAGCTATTAAATTCAAGTATAGAGGTGACTCTGCCTTTGGGCTGGGGAAAATATGTGAAGTCCTTCATCCAGTCTTGTCAGTTTATAGAACTTCTACATCTCATATCATTTCTAAACATCAGAAAGATCACAGAGTTTTTCACTGCATATCTATTATACAAATGACTATACTGGGTCAGACTAGCCCACTGTCCTGCCTCTGACCCAAAGTGACTGTCCAGGAAATGAGAATGTAGGAAAGAATGAACTTTTAAGAATATGAAGATATAAGAATAGACTAAATGTATCATCCCTAACATTCCACTTGTAGAACTTGAAATCCAGGTACATTTTGCAGAAAAGGGGACCTCTACGTATTTTAATTTACCTTTAACAGATTTCTCAGCCATGAATCTGTCTAGTCTTCCCTTAAAACAATAAAGAATTTCAGCATTCACAGCATCCCATGGTAAGGTATTCCAAAGCTTAATTACATGTTATGGAAAATCATCTTCTTTCATTTGTTTTTAACCTATGACAGGTTATGTTCATGTGATATCCATTAATTCTGTATTGAAAGATGAACAACCATCCCTTGTTCATCCTCTGCAGGCTACAAAATTTATTCTTTTTTTTTTAGACATCTCATATAACACCTCAGAGTTGTTTCTTTTCTGGGCTGAAGAATCTTTACTCTAGTTAGTTGTTTCCTTTGTCAAAGCTATTTCATGTCTTTGATCAACTTGGTGAGTCTTTTCTGAAACTTTTCCAAATGTTTTTTGAGATTGACAAATCAGACTTTGCACACAGACTATCATGTATGTATACAATAACATGATGATGTCTCTGTTCTGCTTTCCATTTAATTCTTAATAATTCCTAACACTTTTTGGTTTACTCACCGCTACTGAACACTAAACTGATACTTACATGCATCTATTGAACCCCAAGATCTTGTTCTAGATCAGTAGTGGCTGGCTCTAAGCCCATCAGTTTATAAAATTGGGATGTTTTTTCCTCACCATGTGTATCACTTTTCTAAAATAGAATGTGAAAGCAGTGTTCATTTTTTTTCCCCAGACTCTAGTAATACTTACTGCCTAGTAAGAATTGTGAAATGTCTTGTTGCATCTGTTCTTATTCAGAATATTTACTATCTTATTATCTGTCCCAGCTACTTGTAGGTGGAAGATTTATACTAATTTTAAACAAATAATTTGAATGGTGTATATTTCAGAACTTGACTAATTACTTGAGGCTGTAATATGTCCCCAGACATATTACATCTGTAGTGCCAATATCCAATGATAACTATCATCATCTTCCTCCCCTCACCTTAAATGTTTCCTTTTATCCCCATGTCTCATGTCATCATAAAGACTTGGTTGCGAGGTGAATTGGACCAAGGCATTGATCTAGGTGGAGAAACAAAAAATTGCCAAATTTGTTTTATGCTGACAGGGCCTCTTCTATGTTCTACATTCTACATATTTTAATATCAGGAATAAAATAGAGAACATGCTCTGATATTTATTTCCATTGCTTTAGGATAAATATTTGTTCTGAATTGTTTAAAATATTCACACACAAATTCTTTGACAATCAGGTTTTTTTAAATGGTAGTAATTTTTCAAGTGATAACATTTCTTTAATATAAAACAATTCTTTTCCCTTTGATTCTTTAAATCTCTCTTAGTTCTCCTGGAATGAATGAATGAATGAATGAATCAATCAATCAATCAATCAATCAATCAATCAATCAGTGTTTCCTGACAATAACACCTAACATATCTCTTTGCTTTTATTTATCTTTACTGAAGCATTATCTGGAAACATTCCTTTTAGTGTTGTTCCATGATCATGGTGATGTTTTCCAAACAACTTGCTGAGTACTTGTCTCCAAAATATAATTGCATCAACCTCTGAAATAGATGAAGCATTGATGAAATACTTAACCAGTGATTTTTAATGTTTTTTAGAATAGAATAGAATAGAATAGAATAGAATAGAATATTTTCAGTTGGAAGGGACATGCAACGATCATCTAGTCTAACTGCTTGACCACTTCAGGGCTGACCAAAAGTTAAAGCATATTAAGGGCATTGTCCAAATATAGAATAGAATAGAATAGAATAGAGGCATCGACCACCTTTCTAGGAATCCTGTTCCAGTGTTTGACCACTCTCTCTGTAGAGAAATGTTTCCTAATGTCAAGCCTGAACCTCCCCTGACACAGCCTTGTGCCATTCCCACGCGTCCTGGTTTCTGCCATAGCCTGAGAGAACAGTAACAGCACTAGTTTGTCCTTGGGAGCCAAGTGGCAGAGGACATGTCAGGGACATCCAGCAGCTGTGCCCAGTGCATGGCCACTGAGGGCAGGGACAGCCCCCTGGCCCTCTTGGGCACAGGGACTACCTCGGGGCCAGCACCCCAAAGGCCTTCCTCCAAGGGGAAGGCCTGTCACCCCCATGTCACAGTGCCACCACATGGCAACGCAGCAGTCACAATGCCCTGGGGCAGGATAAAAGGGGCATCCTCCCATGTCCCACTGCCAGCCTGCCCGGCTTTGCCCTCGGGACAGAGCTGGTCCAGGGGCAGCCCGAAGACATCAGAGAGGAAGTCCTTGAGGAACCAGTGTAATTACTTGGAGGGGGCTGAGGGAGAAAGACTGGAGGCTGGATGAGGCTGTTGGAGGTTCTCTGCTGCAAGGTCAGCTCCCGGAGGGCCACTTTCAAAGCTCATCTGATGCACCCCCCGCCCTGGGGGGCCCAGGGGCACCAGCCGTAAGAAATGGAATGCAGAGATATTGCAAGGTGTCCCAGTGCTTTGGAGCACCCACTGGTGTCCTTCCAGGCATGGGAAGGATTCTTGCCCCCAGGGTCGATCAGGCCAGGGGCTTCTGGCCACTCTCAGACGCCCCTGAGATGGCTCCAGGTTGAGGGACAATAGGAGTTGGGCATCTTCTGAGAGGCATGACCAGCCTGTGGGACAAGGAGGCAGGTCTTGCTCACATGCTGAGGGAATAGCCGATTGCCAGTTCTGGGGTCAGGAAGGAATTTTCCCCCAGGGCAAATTGGCACTGGTCCCCGGGGTTTTTTGCCTTCCTCTGCAGCACTGAGCATGACCACTTGTCAGGACTCCTCTGGTCCATTTCGTCTAGGTTACTGCCTGCTGCTCCTGCACCACAGAGGTGGCCTCTCGTACCCTGTAGCCAGGGGTGGGGAAGGCTTTTTCCCCCAGGGTGGGCCAGGAACAGTCCCTGGGGGTTTTTTGTCTTCCCCTGCGGCATTGAGCACAGGCCCTTGACAGGGCTCCTTTGGGCCATTTTGGCTAGGTGCCTGCTGCTCCTGCTCCACAAAGGTAGACCTCATGCCCCGCATCCGGTGGGAGGAAACATTCTGTGCCCCCAGGGCGGGCCAACACCAGTCCCCGAGGGTTTCATCTTTTCCTCTGTAGCATTGAGCACAGCCCCTTGTCAGGTCTCCTCTGGTCCATTTTGACTAGGTTCTTGCCTGCTGCTCATGCTCCATGAAGGTGGCCCTCATGTCCCACATCCGGGGGGGAGGAAGTCTTTTTTTGCCCCAAGGGCAGACTGTCACTGGTTCCTGGAGGGTTATTCTTTTCCTCAGCAGCATTGGGCATGGCCCCTTCTCAGGGGTCCTCTGGTCCATTTGGGCTAGGTTCTTGCCTGCTGCTCTTACACCACCAAGGTGCCACTTGTGCCTTGGCTCTCTCTGCCTGTCTTTCCCATTGCAGGTTTGTGGCAGGAGCGAGCTCTGCTATTCCCTTGGCTTTATTTCCCCAGGTGTTCTTGCTTGTGCAAAACAGCCTGTGTTTGGAAGGGCTTCAGGCTTGCTGC
>NW_008825216.1:6502172-6530377 GCF_000699105.1 Pygoscelis adeliae | reverse complement strand
TATGGTTGGCCACTTTGGAGACAGAGTATTGGGCTAGATGGACCTTCGCTCTGATGGAGTACTGTTGTTCTCAGGCTGTTTTGTTTTAGCATGTTTTTCCAAAGGAACCAGCTCAGGCATTTCTAAAAGTAAGTACAAGGAGAAAAAAAAAACCACAGGGAAATGAACAGGTATTGCTCACGTCAGTAAGATTTGCAAACATTTAGTTCAGGAGCACTTCCTGCTTTAGACTGAGGGCTTGATCTTTGAGCCTCGCTAGTGTCAGAGATGTGGAGTTTTGCCATCCTGTGGAAACCCAGCTAAACTGGATGAACACAGAAGACTTCAAAAAAATGCACTCCACACATGTGGTTTGTTCAGAAGCAAATTTGTTCAGATGGTCAAATTATCTCGAGACAATCCACAGCTCTCACCCCCATCAGAAGGTATGTGCCTCCTTCCCACAAAGTGACAGAACCAATGCCTAGGCTGGAACATGATTACCCATTCAGTCCCTTCTGCTAGTGCAGGGCTGGGAAGAAATGTCATCAGAGATTTCCTCAACATGTACTGCTAGGGAAAAGAGGAAGTAGGAAGAAGACTAGAATAGAATAGAACAGAACAGAACAGAATAGAATTCAGCTAGAAGGGACCTACAACGATCATCTAATCCAACTGCCTGACCATTTTAGAGCTGACCAAAAATTAAAGCATGATATTAAGGGCATTTTCCAAATGCCTCTTAAACACTGACAGGCATGGGGCATTGACCGCCTCTCCAGGAAGCCTGTTCCAGTGTTTGACCACCCTCTCTGTAAAGAAATGTTTCCTCATGTCAAGTCCAAACCTCCCTGACAGACGCAGCTTTGAACCATTCCCACGCGTCCTATCACTGGGTACCAGGGAGAAGAGATCAGCACCTCCCTCTCCACTTCCCCTCCTCAGGAAGCTGTAGAGGGCAGTGAGCAGCCTCCTTTTCTCCAAACTCGACGTGCCCGAAGTCCTTAGCCACTCCTCATAGGACATTCCTTCCAGCCTTTTCACCAGCTTTGTTGCCCTCCTCTGGATGCATTCAAGGACCTTAACATCCTTTTTAAATTGTTGGGCCCAGAACTGCACACAGTATTCAAGGTGAGGCCGCACCAGTGCTAAATACAGCAGGATAATCACCTCCTTTGACCAGTTGGTTATACTGTTTGATGCACCCCAAGGATGCTGTTTGCCCTCTTGGCTGCCAGGGCACACTGCTGACTCACATTGAGCCTACTGTCAACCAGCACCCCCAGGTCCCTTTCTTCAGGGCTGCTCTCCAGCCACACCTCTCCCAAATTACACTTGTGCCTGGCATTACTCCATCTCAGGTGCAGAATCCAGCATTTGGACTTGTTAAATTTCATGCCATTAATGATTGCCCAATGGTCTAATCTATCTAGATCTCTCTGCAAGGCATCCCATCCCTCAAGAGAGTCAACAGCACCTCCCAGTTTGGTATCATCAACAAACTTGCTAATTGTGCATTCAACTCCTGCATCCAGACATTAATAAAAATATTGAACAGCACTGGCCCTAGGATTGAGCCCTGAGGAACACCACTGGTGACTGGTCGCCAGCCAGATGTAGCTCCACTCACTACAACCCTTTGAGCCCTGCTGTTCAGCCAGTTCTTCAGCACACTGCGTACCTGCTCATCTCACAGTTGGACAACTTGTCCAGAAGGATGCTGTGAGGGACATTATCAAGAGCCTTACTGAAATCCAAAAAAACTACATCCACCCGCCTTCCCTTAACCCACTAGGCAGATGGCTTTATCATAGAAAGATATCGAATTAGTTAAACAGGACTTTCCCTTTGTGAACCTGTGCTGACTGTGCCTGATGATTGCCTTGTTCTTTAAATGCCTTTCAATAGTACCCAATATGATCTTCTCCATATTTTTTCTAGGAACTGAGGTTAGGTTTTAATTAAAAACATATAAAAATAGTCTTCTATGAAGATCTATTAAAATAATGCATACATCATAACCAGTGGTAAAAGCCTTGTGATCACTTCCACAGTCTTTTAAACTGCAAACATTGCACGAAGTGTTCATGTGTGAGTTTTGCTATTGTACCTGGCCACTCTCAACATAGAAACTACTGGAATTAGAAAAAAAGTTCAAATTTATGACACACATACAGTTACTAAGATGTAATATGACTACAGGTTTCAGGTTGAACATCTAGAGAAAATATTTTCTGATATCTTTGAGAGATCATCTGGAACATGTGGAAGGTAGCTCCCCTCAAAAGGTATATAACCAAAAAATGAAAAGCACGCTACCAGCTAAGTGGGTAAGAGACAGATATACAAGGATGAAAAATAGAAATTTAGAAAGGACGTTATTACACTCTTACATTGACAATCTTGCTGTTGCTGAAAGCATCATTCATTACTGGTGAATTTCACCCTGTTAGCAGCTTCTACATAGAGAAAACTTGCTACTATTGAGGAAACAGAAAGTTTAATGGATACAGGTCTTAGGCGTAATGAAGTCTAATTTCTTCACTCATGGCCCTGTTGCTTACAACAGTAATTTCACTGATCTCAGTGACACCATTCATGTAAATAACTACACATAACAATATAAATAAAACCAGATGTCATGCAGAAAGCTAGTATTAACATAAATTAAAAGTGAAGAGCCAGATTCCTCCCTGAGTCTGAAGACCTCAAGTCAGTGTTGGAAAACACAGGAAGACTTCAGGTACTCAACACACTGTTATTCTGTTTTGATTTACATTAACTTCAACCCCATTTTGTGTGTGAGTAAATATAAATTAGAATTGCACCTTCTCTCTTGAGTACATGATCCTTGTGAAATTTTATACAGGAAAGTGGCAGTGTAGCAGAGCAAAAGGCCTGCCAGACCACCTCCTCAGCATGCTCCATATGTATTGGCTTTCACCTAGTAGACACACTTTTTTGTCACAGTCATAGAATAATTTACCAGGATCTGTTTTCCCTACCTTTGCATCAACAGTGTAAGGATAAAGATGTAAGGATATAAAATATCCAACTTTACATCCTATACTTTTTAAAACACAGACTATATTGTTAATGATTTTCTCCTTCTGTTAACTAAATGTTCTGTAATATGACAGAGGGCAATTAATAAACAAGTAGGAACTCTAGGAAATTGCAAGAGAACACTAATCAGCTGTAAGGAGCAGCTCTTGAACAATTGAGCCCCAGTTTCTTTTACAACACATTTTTTACTTTAAGTTCACATCTTAGATTATTGCATAGCAGGTGTCAACTAAGCAGAAAAGTTTCATATTTTATTATGGTATATGGCAGGATGAGAACCTTAAGATAAATGATGGACACTTCCTGAGATCTTAATAAAATTAACTAAAACATTATCTAATTTAATATCAATCTGCCTTAGAAGAACACTAAATGTATATTTTGTCTCAAGTAATTCCCTTATAATTGGAAGTTATATCACATTTCTGTTTCTTCCACGCTCTCCCTGCTTCCAGTAATAACAGGCAATGAACCAGTGTTCTGTTTAGCTTCTCTGGGAAGCCAGAAGTAAAATTACTAAAGCCACTGATATCAGTTGGACTAGAATTTCATGCTACTGCCATCATCCTCTGCTGATTCTTCTTCAGAGTCTTTATCTGAGTTAAAAAGTGGTTCATTTGCATTCAGGTGAAAGAATGACACACATGCTGAGGTGACATTTTAAAAGACAAACTGCAGCTTTATCCTTTGTCTTTCTCCAGACCTAACTTCTCTCTTCAATGCACAGTATAGGTCACTCACTACCTGGTCAGAGACAAAAAAGGCAGTGGCAAGTGTCAGTGTGACTGTCTCCAGATGTTCTTAGCAGAGGAGCTGAAATGAAGGTCATAAATGTTGGAATAAGTCCCGGATGTGGGTTTGTAGTATGGTGTGGTATGTCACTGGGAAAATGATCTATTTGTTTCAAGAAAGGTTCTTAAATGAGTAAGCAACTAGCTGGATAGAATACAGCTACAGTTCTGTAAAAAAACATGTCACAGGGTGTCTCAGCTACTATGATACTCCAGACAAAGTAGATACATTGTGACTGAAATATGAAAAAGCATAGATCAACCAATCCCCTCAGATTACAATGCCAGCATTTTAATGCGTGAATTACCATAATGGTTAAACATCTCAAATACTACTTTTCAGAAACACAGTGGCTAGGAACAATGGTGATGCCAGCTGTTGAGTATTTCTATGGCACAAGAAAAAGGGTCACAGGATCCCCTTATCAGCATCTACTCTTCCCTGCCTACTCCAGCACACACTGCAGGCCTGAAAGAAAGAAGGCAAAACAGAAGCCCCCCAGCTGCCAAATCAGCTCACAGGGAAAACTTGTTAGGGAGTGCAGAATCTAGCACTTCTGAGCCTGCGGTACTTTATGCAGTGGACTGGAAGAAAAGAGGTACAAAAGGCAGCTTTAAAGAATTTCTGCTTCCCGCCTTCCCCACACTACGCTGTACACAGTTCAGATACAGCCAGGAGCTGGGCCAAAATGTTTGGTGTGGCTATATCATACTCCATCAGACAGCTGGAATCATTTTATGTTGCTATTTTAATTTGAGACAGAAGTTGTGTCTGTTTTTCTTTTCATATTTAATCTGTTAGCTAAGACTTAGCTTTCCCTTTTCCAAAAGCTCATTTAGAGTGCAGTTTACTCCATACTTAATTTTCTTTGTATTTCATCTAATTGTATTATTAATGGCTGAACTCTGCTTTGTTATACAACCTCTATACATTTATCTCATAATTGCCAATCGATTTGGCCCTAAGTTTCTTAAAGACCATGTAAGAAGGGAGAATCTTCTTGCAATGTAAATGCTTGAATTTTAATCGAAGTGGGGGAAGAAGCTTAGTATCTGTCCTACATGAAAGCCCAGGAATTTTAGAACTGAAACCTCCCCCAGAATGGTTTCTAATATCAGCAAGTGTTCAACTGCATTTTATGAATATAATTTGTTGAGCAAGAGAAATGCATGATAGCGACACTCTTTTCAAGATGGCAAGAAAAAGAAATGAGATACCTGAAGGACAGCTTCCTAGAGGGCTATGTAAGAAAACTATATTAGGTAAATAAATTAAATAAGAAACATAGCTGAACAAACTCCTAATGATTAGTCCTTTAGTTCTTCCTGTTTGGCAAAGCTTCCTCACTTCAGCTTCTCAGGACAGAGGAGGAGACTGTATTCAAAGTACAAAGTACACTTCACAAAATATTTTTCTACATGCCCCTTCACGGAGCAGAAAAAGTAGATGCTCACTTGCTTATCCCTTTCAATATTATATTATTGGCTCCTGGAAGACAGTTGTGTAGTATGTGAAGGGAGCAAGAGAGGTTTATTTTATCTGGCAGCTTCTCTTCATGTCCTTTGAAAAGCATTTTTTTTCTGAGGCATTGAGCACAGTGATTTTCAGAACTGTTAAGTCAAGAGCAATCTGGTTCTCAGCAACTCTGAAAAACAGGCCACAGGCATCTCACTTTTGCTATCTTTTTAGCAAAAGAAAAAAAGGTTTAACTAAAAGTGCAGAAACTATCATTCTTAACCTTGCAGTTATCTTCTCTTACTTCTCTCTGCAGGGTTTTCATTCCCTCCAGGCACTCTCTTCATCTCTCCAACATCATCGCTTCTCTCCACACATATGTTCTTTCCCTCCAGTGCTTACAGTTAGTCTCCACCATTCCCTCTTCACTCTCATTTTCTATCTGATGGTTTCCAAGAAGCTGTCTGTTCTCCAGATTATCCCTATGACTACAGTTAGTGCCTTTCCTTCCTACTCCCAGCCAATCCTATCTCTTTCCAGTCCACAACTGACCCCCACCCTCCTGTCTAGATTCCTGGTAAACAGAATTCACATTGAACAGCTGAGTAACCAATTGTTTAGTACCACCCCTTTCAACCTAGTAGTGCCATTCAATAAAATATCTACACTTGTAAGAAGTACAGTAAAGGTTTTATGACAAATGTGCTATGAATTGAGAAGCTTGCCACTGCAAGCGTATTTATCTAAAATCGTGCGGTGTACAGCTGTGTTTTGCTGGCAACACACTTAGAATGGCTGGAGAATCCCATGATTAAACTGAATTATATTGTCCTTTCTAGCTTACAGAAGGCTTTTTCTTTCTTTGTTAAAATCTGCCATCCTTCTTTATAGTTGTTGTATGCACTTACAAGAATTTCTTTGGTATAAACAAATTTCTCCGCTAAACAACATCAACTCCTATACTAATGGGCACACAGCATTACTGGGTTTTGTTAGAAACTGCAA
Source organism: Pygoscelis adeliae (assembly GCF_000699105.1). Lineage (NCBI taxonomy): Eukaryota > Metazoa > Chordata > Aves > Sphenisciformes > Spheniscidae > Pygoscelis > Pygoscelis adeliae. The sequence continues at coordinate 6,524,080 of NW_008825216.1, read as the reverse complement.
AAGAAATGGTCTTCCTGCTATAAGCAGAGACATACATGTGCAATGAGGAACTCTGATTCTGAATTCTCAGGGACTGGAATAAACGCAGTAGGACTATCTGCTGTGTCACACTAATAGGTTCTCCACAGGCTCGACCACCTTCATAGCAGGAGTGTGGTACAACCCAAAGCTCTACATTCTTTTCCATCAAAGCAGTTTTTAAAAAGGCAAGAGCCAAGATTTGCAAATATAACCAGTGACTTAAAGGCAGCAGCCAAACTAGGTACTGTAAGAAATCAAGTCCACTTTGAGAATCTCCCAAAGGTGGGTACAGCTGAAGCCCCTCTGTTCCCCTAAGCCACTTAGACTAGGACTAAATTTAGGATAAAAGACAAGCTGTACTTCTGTGCTTTTGCTGAATTTCTGAATCCATTTAACTGTTGAAAGTTGAATGGTTATGCAATTCTCTAAATTTGAGGAGTATCTCATAGATTATTAACAAGTTATGGGCTTGTAAACTACACAGCTGCATCAGTCAATGGCTGCTAACAATTTTTTAAAGAAGCACTGTCTTACACAAAAAAAACCCCAAAGGTCTCACTCGCTGTCACAATGATTCATTTGCTCAACAGCTCTCAAGGTGCTGTTACCTTTTGCAGAGAACTTTTACCCCAGTGTTTAGCCCGGTGAATCCAACCTCTCCCTCTCATAAGTCTTAGAGTCTTATAAGAATAAGAAAGGGCACATGCAGCTGCCTTTGGCTACTTTGCACAAATGTCTTGGTACCATTTACAAGATGATCATACTGGAACAGCCTTTAGCCTATGAGAGTTAAGATAAATTGTATTAACTGCCATCCCAATTTTTTTTGTAATTAATACCATGATAATAAATTTGTATATTTGAGGATAAAAGAAGAGGAATACTGAACACGATGGTGGATGAAAATAAAATGTTAATAAAATTTAGTCAGACTGCTATTTCAGTAAATTGGATAGAAAAATTAAACTGATATGTTCATTAAATTTAAGAGATATCCACTCCAAATCCTTGTTCAATTCACTGAGATTACACAAATGAGAGTACACAGATTTGGCTAACAGTACAATGAGAACACAAGGAGAGAAACACATTCAACCTCAGAAAGCATGTATATGAGGTCAGCAGCAGGCTTTTTTTTCTTTTTAATGCAGCTGTCTTCTTTGGCTGGACGAGGGTAAGGGAAACAACTTCTCACCAGACACAAACTGCAGTACAGTCTTTGGCAACGACAGTCTTCATACAAAGCCTGCATTACTGCACACTACTGCTCATAGAGAAAACAGACTGATGAAATTTCTTCCTCAGCAGCTTAGAGTAGTATGTAGAAAGAGAACAGGCTTGTGAAATGAGTGAAGAGTTGAAGACTTGATATTAAGACACACGAGGACATGCTGGAAAAACATTAAATAGTCTCTCTCTTTCACAGTCTTCTCTGATTTGTCACCCAATTTTAATCACTCTCTGCATTGGAAGGTTCTCAGCCAAGACAGTTGACTGACTGCATATATAGCCCCAGCTCATCAAAAGAATGAAGTAAAATATGCTAGCTTAAACTGGTGCAGTTGCAAACATGTTTTGTTTAACATCTACAATGGCATATGAGTACAAACTTTAAGATAGCAGCACAGCACAGCAGATGCTTGAAGGCCTCTACAGTAGAAAATCCTACGATAAAAAAGACCTCTATAATAGAACAAGTGAGTTCAGGAATTCTTGTATTTAAGAACAATTAACAATTCAGTAGCCCATTTCTGATCAAAAAAAGCATCTCTTTTCTTCTCATTTACCAATAATTCCTAAGTGGGACACTACTGCATTTAGAGAATTCCGTTTTATAAGCAAATTAAATGTAATCGTTTAACATGCATAGTAGAGGCATATTCAGTTCAGCTCAGGACGATCTGTGAATTTCCTAAAATTCCAGGAAAATGCCTCTTCTGAGATGAATAGTAACTTACTTGCAAAAGCCTATTCCTTCTGAAGCTAATTAAAATCCAAAAGAAAATAATCAGTCTTCAGATTTTTACCAGGTGTCCTTTTCCACAAATATGCTTACATCCCTAGTCTCAGTGTCTAGCTTTCTGAGGCTTCAGTAAACCATTTCTACCCTTTATAGGTTTGGATGTTTTTATTATCTCTGATAGTACAAGAGGATCTCTGTCCTGAGTTGCCAGATTCTAAATTAAGTAAGTGAGCGATCTGCCCTGAAAATAAATGTCCTGTTCTCTTTCCTCAGACCTCCATCTCAAGCCTTTTCATTGCTGCTTCCTCGCTGCTTTCTTGTTCTTTATGAGAGAGCACTCACACTCCCAGATACACTCCCTCTGAAGTTTTCCTGACATGAATACAGCTTCGCCTTAGATGTCCAAGCTAGCTTACATTCCATCTTCTGCTTCTACTTCTTTCATGAGTATAAAGGTTGTTCCATCCACGGACCATAAATAAGATGAAGGATTCTACCAAATAATTTTTCAAAAAAAGTCTATAGAAAACTTCTTAAAACCTAATTTTTGAAAGTTACTCTAGTCTTCCAGCAGAATTCAAAACTTTAAAATCCATTTCAGAAAAGCAAAAGAAAAACTAGAGTTTTTAGAATTTGATGGCATTTTCTATCCTTTGAATTTTACCTCCTGGAATGGAAGATCAGAAAAGCTGACAGCTGGCTGCTTATGCCTCTCAGAGACAAAATTACAGAAGAAAGAAAAATAAAAATTACCAAATTCCATTTACATCTTATTTTGATGTATTCGTGGATTATGAAAGGGAGTAATTGGGATTGACTGGGGCAAGCAGTAGGGTCAAAAGAACCATGTGAAAGAACTTTCCTGACTTCAGTGAGATCATATTAGACATCAAGCTGGTCACAGGTTTTAAATCCACATGATTTAGTCTGCAACAAGATAGTCCTGAGTCCTAAGGAAGAATATCATACTGGAAAAAACGTGCCCTACATAGGGATCAGACAAGACTGATTCAATACTAAAGCCAAAACTCGGCAAATTAAAGTCTGAAAAAGAGCTTTCCATATCACTACAAAAGCTACCTCCATTGTGGAAAATTTTATGATTAAGTGAACCATCAATGGTGAACCGAAATCACAAAGGAATGGAGTTTTCATACAAGTTGTTTTAAAGTGAAATCTCCAGATGTGACCACCAGGAAAAGCCTACTTTGTTAGTAGCTAGTAAAAGATGATAACTCATATTTCCAGACACATCCAAAACCACCTGTAGCCAATTCTGACTAAAGTGGTGGCTTTAGTGCTAAATTGTATTACTATCTGAGAGACCCACAAGCAAATATCCTTACTGGGAACATTAAATATGTCTCCCTTCAAGCCGGTCAGCAGAAAATCAGTATGAAATTTTCAGTGTCTCCCATGAAAATCTAGCTGTGAAAGAGATTTCCAGATCTCTACTATTCATTTAACTTTCTCCAGCTGCCAAGTAATGCACTTACTGTCAGTTATTATCTAACCTAAGCGTGCCACAATATAATAATACCTGAAACTAATTTTATTTGAAATATAGCTGTACTTCTAAATATAAAATCAGACATAAATTAATGCAAAAACATTTGATTGAGTAACAATTTGAATTAATACCTTCCACACTTGTAAATTAGATATTTTACTGATAAACAGGCCACAAGTTGAACTTATGTGGTAATCAAAAGATATTAATGTTTTCTACATGGCAATTTTAAATTACCATGCCTTCAGTGACAGGAGATTTCTGGAGAATATGCACTATCACAAAATAAGAGAATAATTCATTTTGTTGGGACTGCAGGAAATCTTATCATCAAACCTACTCAAAGTAAGGTCAACACTGAACTCAGACCAGGTTGCTGAGGACTTTTTCCATTATAGTCTAGTTTTGGTTTGTTTTTTTTTTCTCTTGAAGCTATCTCTCAGTGTATCAGTCAGGTGGTCACATCAAACTGTCATATATTTACTTCTTTTAAACCTATAGCTAAAGAGAATAGAACAGATTTGCTATATTTCATCCAATGCAAATTCTATTTTTGATAATGTTTCATCAAATGCCCTACACTGACTTATTGAGCATGTGTTTAAATATCTGTGTATTTCAGACAGGTAGCCTTCTGAGGACATCAGGAAATCATCTCATCCAACCTTCTACACAAAAAAAGGTCAATGCTGAACTCAGATCAAGTTGTTCAGGGCTTGTTCTATTAAAGTGTAGTTTGGGGTGGGTGGGCTTTCTCTCTCTCGAAGCTACCTCTCAGTATATCAGTAGGGTGGTAGCAATGCATACTGATTTCAAAGTCATGATTCTGTCATGAAAAGATAACTTCCAGCACAGTATATTGGCTCAGAGCTTGGAGATTCTTTTCTTCTCTGCATTTTTTTTTTTTTAAGCAGCTACCGATGAGGACAATAATATGCTAGAGTGTACTCAGATGGTTTTGCCACACACTGTTCACCCAGCTTGTACATAGATGAAACCAACACTCAACTACACAAAAGCCACCAAAAACCAGCAGATGACAATAGTGTCCCCATTTGCTTTTATCCTGCTTCAAAAACATTTCAGAGAGATATGATTTATTATTCCCATATTTGGAAGATAAGATTCCCACACTATTTTAACTTAGATTGACTCAAATGTGTTACAGTTAATAGTTATAGTTATTACAGTTAAACACTATAATACCCCTTAATGTATATTCCCTAAAATAGATTGAAATTCAATTAATATTTTTGATAAGATAAACACTTCCTTACATAAGTTTTGAACAATGAGTGAAAATCAAGGAAGTGACAATGAGAAGCTAAACCAGAGAAATCACCTTGAAAATAAACCTAAGACAAATGCAAAGCTTCTATCTTATTCCCCTTCTCCAGCTTTCATAGCAACTATTTTATAAATCACTCGAAAATACCATATCATGAAAGCAACAATGCCCCCCATCAGTAAAATAATTACTATTATACCCATCCAGGGTTTTTCCCTCTTTTCTGGAAGAACATTTATGCAAGTGAGAGTTATAATAACGGTTGGAACAAACTACCTCATGGACAGGTGCTGGGCAAGCAACCACTGAACTGGAGTGCTGTCAGTACACCTCACTCTTGGCTGGATCTTTCCACAGCAGAAAGCTTAGCCATAATGTTCGAATTTCACTCATCAGCCACTTCCCTTTTTTCACCCCTTACTGCTTCCCCTGCCAGTGTTTCCCTTTGAATGCAAGGGGGCTTTGTGCAGAGGTTATTCAGAACCCAATACAATTCTTAACTGTACTCATTCAGACTTTGGATGAAACAAGAGTAGCGTCAATTTTAAATCCCTAACTAGTGGTAGCGGTAGGTATAAAAATCTTCCAGTGCTGGAAACTCTGTCTGCCTAATACAAAGTCTTTCTTTCAAGGCATGGGATTATTCTTTTCTGATTCATTTGTGGTTTTCTTCTTTTCTACTCTACAAGCTTACCATTGCATTTTTTAGCTGCTTCTCCTAGTGCCTTCTCCTAGTACCTTTGAATGTAACTTCATGCTAAATCCTATGTTGGAAAGCCCAGGTGATTATTTTCTTTTGGTTCTGCAACTCCCCCAAAAATACTTACTTAGAAAGCATTTCAGAGTGCTTATTATACAGAACGACTTGGTTAACAGAATTTACATTTCAGCTGTAATCCTTCAAAGAAGCAGTTTCTGCACATTCCTTGCTTTTTAGTAAAGTATTCCTGATAACATCAGCTTCAAAATCTTCCCCCGGAACCATATCTATGGGAAAATTTGTAAGCTGGTTCAAATCCACAGCTCTTGCTTCTCAGGAAAGAGCTCTTCAAGAAAAGTGTTTCTGGTCCTTGAACATCAGATTTGGCTCTTAACCATAATACTACATTGACTGTGTGATGTTTCATAAAGTTCAGTATTAAAGGCTTTGTGCCCCAAGGCACACTTTCAGAGTTAGACCAGTCTGGCTTGGATCCACAGCCAATGTTTATTTCACACCGCTTATAGATTCTGCCCCTCTGATCAACAACTGATTTGCCTGAACTTAGTTACTTCGAAGTCTTGATTCATAGTATTATTGCAACTGAGCCTCTAGACTTCTAACAGTTAAACTCTAATAAGACATTTTCCACCAAAATTCATTCCAACAGCTGGACCACAGATCAGGATGCTGCAAGACTACAGTCATCTCTATTCTTCAGTATATAACATCTTTTTTGCAGAACTGTGTTCAGTGCTAAACCTGAAACTAGTCTTAATACAGGTGCTAAATTTAATAAACTATACCAATTTGGTTGAATATAACATTGCTGAATCCAAAAAGCAGAAATACATAATGCTCACCACAAGATAGCAATTAACAATTTCTCAGTTCAAACAACATATACACAAGGAACAAAACTTCCAGAAATTCTAAAATCACAGAAATGCTAGCATCTTGATTTACAAAGGGAAGGAGAGATGTAAATATGGCAATACTCCCACATGTAAAGAAATTATACTTACTCCATAAATATTTTTTAGTAGTAGCAAGTACAGCCAGTGTTGAGGAGGTAGTGAAGTAAAGAGGAGCTACTGTGCACTCTTTTATATATATGGTGACCACTGTTGTCAATGGTCTACTTTCTACAGAAAGTAGAAAGCTTCAATGCAGTTTCAATACATGAAAACAAAGAAGGTAAATCTGTAAGATTCAAAACAGCGTACAAAGAATTCACGTGATAAACTAGCTGTAGGGAAGTTCTGGGTTTCAAGAAAAAACTTAGACAACAGACTCTTATGTATATATTGCTGCACTATAATTAAACTATTACATTGAAATATAATGCTGTTAACACAGCATAGTATTAATGATCAGTAAAAAAATAGGAACTGTCATTGCCTAATGCCTAAATTCTTCAGAGTACTTTTTACCTATAAATATCTGAAAGGCTCAAAACACAACAGTAATAGTTTTTCAAAACATTGTGATAAAGCTATTTCACTATTTATTCTGACACAGCACATTTAAAATAACATTGCTTTTTAAATCTTTCAGGCCTTCGAGTAATTACAGCAGGCCTGAGCCCCTTCCAGTTTCCCTGCCCCTACTTATTCCTCTCTTAAATTCTCTGGATTAGGAGTAGTCTACTCAGGTTATTTGAGGTGGATGTACATTTTCCCAACATTCAGCAAGTACAGGTTTGCAATAGCTCCCATGCCAGAACTCTTCTTTGTAGGCAGTTAGTCAGAGCATTTGTCTCTGTAGCATGCAACATTTTGCATGAGTTTATAATTGACACAATAACCACACTATAGTTGGAAGGAGATGAGCAGCCTTACGGCTGCACAGCATATTGGCAGGTAAATAGAAGAGTAGTAAAAAGCAGGCTTACAGTGAAGATTTTACATATTTTAATTACAAAGAGGAAAAAAAGCAATGACTTACCTGTGGAGATGAGGGACTAAAAGTCACACTGATGACAGATTCTGTGTGTCCCCCCAGTTTATGTGAAAAAGTGCTTGAACGCATTTCGTATATGTAAGCCTAAAAAACAATGAGATTATATTTTCGCTTTAAAGAAATATATCACTTTCCAGCAGTACTAAGTTATAGTACAGGAGGACTAAAGATTCAGCCTACAAAGACGTTAGAAAATTTTCATAATAGCTAAACAGATATAAAAGTCATCAACATCTTAGAACTGATTTCTATAATTCAGGACAATTTAGCAAATGCTTATGTTAACTCAAATGAAAAAAAAAATAGAAAGAGTAATGCAATCTTTTCCCCTTAAATAACTAAACATTAGGTATATTTCAAGTAGGCAGGTAAAAAATGACCCTTTAAAAATATATTTTTAAGTGTATTCTTCAGAATTTAAACTCTTTCTTTTAAGTAGAAATGTGTAGAACCTAAAACCTTGGTTTCTAAATTTGAAAACTCTTATGTTTGTTGCTATACTAAATAAATTTTTTCAGTTTCTACATAGGTCTTTGCAATTTTTAACTGAACAGCACAGAATTCAGTAACAAATCAATAATATTATGAGTGATGCAGGTAGCATCAATGAGAAAAAGCATACTGCCTGCCTTTGCTTCTCAAAGGAAAAAGGGAAAAGTGCTTTCCAAGGAGTGAATTAAATTTAGTAATAAAATAATTATATTCTTATTGGTACAGCCTCAAATAATGAAAAAGTGCCAATGCAAAACTGCATTAAGAAACCAATCCAAAATTCATTGAAAGTCATAGACATACTGATACTATGAAAATGGTTGGATTGTGATATTAAATTAGCATTATCTTCCATAAATAAAACAGAAAATGTTTTAAAATACATCCTCTAGTATAGGTCCTCCACATAAGAAACACTTGTGAGTGTCACATGCAGGCACATAGGGTTGTTTTAGACTATGTGTTTTTAGACTATGCCTTTTACTTTACTTTACTTATTATAGTAAAAATAACAATTATTTGCAGGATACAGTCAGATAGTATGCATACACAAGGCATATCAGAAAAGACACATAACGTAGAAAATATGCAGACTTATTTGGTACATTATAAATAAAATGTGTATCTTGAAAGAATAAATTGTAAAGCATGCAAAAGATAGTCAATGATAATCCAAACTTTACAGTTTCAGTGAAAAATTAAAATGTTTCATTGCCTTTACTAAATCTCTGCAGCTAAGACTATGAACACAGAATTCAGAGCCCAGCCTAACATAAACCAAACCAAACTGTGCATAGGCACTATTACAACAATGTATTACTCTGTGACCTGTCTTAATTTTTTTGTTGATAGAACCCTAAAATGAGTTTAATCATTCAGACCCAAGGGAGCTGAGCTTTCCATAGCAGACGGCAAACTGCTACAAGATATATGTCCCAAAAACTTGTGGACTGAACTGACAGTCTTCCCAATTTATGAAAAGATTCATGGACCAATGTAGGTCCTGAAAAACACTTAATGCCTTACTCAGAAAACAAATCTTATCCGCCAACTCCAAAGATTCTCTAGTCCAAACTAGCACTGAAGAAACACTGGATAGTCCTCAGTGTCAAATATTCCATTCATGACCATACTCACTGAGAGGCAAACCGAGAGGCAAACCAAGAGGCCAACTGTAAATCTACTTAATTGCATCCAGTTTATATACCTCACATATTCTGGATTCAGTCCAGGATATGGAATTAAAACCATCTACTGGCATAAATGAAGTACCTAAAAACAGACAGAAACATAGGTATCCATTTTTAACCTCTGGATCTTTTGTAGCATTACACACAGATACTGCCATACTAACTGGGAAAGTAGCAGAGTCCCCAGTAATGTGTTAAAGTCATTGCATCCTTCTTACAAGCAAACACTTGTTAATTGGAAATTCTGCCTTAAAAAGTAAGACCCCTCCTCCCTCCTTTTTAAACATCTTGGGAAACTAGTCATAATAATGAGTATTTGATTGCTAGTAATATAAAAGCAGTAGGGTTTTTTTTGTCTTAAAACATATGACCGTACCACAGATACTGTGACTTATACTACTTAGGACATGATCAGTTCACAAGGGAACAGATAGGTAAGGGGAACCCAAACGAGATAAAAGTGATATAATGACACAGAAGAAAGCATTCTGATGTATCTGTAGACGCAAAATTATTTTCTCTGACGGAAAGTACAAGACCATAATTAGTAAATGCAGTCTGTACACAGGACTACTCATGTTCTTGTTGTTTCCATACAGAAACACCACAATTGTTATTTGTAAATACCTCCAGTTAGTCATAAGATTCCTCTTTATTGACACAAAATATTAAAAGGTAGTGTTGGTTATTTACTTCAAAACCTAAACAGATTACAATATTGCCAAGTAATTAGGCTTAAACAGAGAAGGTTTCAGAGTTCTAACGTAATAGTACCCTTCAAAATTTCCCTTATTTTATAGGGCTACATCCATCTGTTCTCCTCCTTCCATACTAGCTCTCCATTCTTCACTCTGATGATACTGTACCATGAGTCAAATGGTATCAAAATTATCAGATGCTGACACCTGTGTGTTACCTCAGTACCTCTAACATTGTGCTCTCTTCTTCATAGCCAAGCTTTGTCACACTGTATATTACCTGGCCCTACTGTCCAGACTTCCCACAGGACTTCCTTCTGAGAACAGAGTGTGCTAGCAATGACCTTTTTACTCCAGCAAGGATGAGGTGTAAAGACTGCAGTCAGGTGGCACATCACCACCACCACCACCACAGCGCCAGGGCAGACTACGGCAGTCATGCTCACACAATTAATGGGAATCTGCAAGCCTCAAGGAAATGAGAGATGAGATGCTGTAGAAGTCCATATTCCAGGGGGACTCCAGAAAGGAAAGGAATACGCTGAGTGAGAGGAGAGCATTACAAGCTGCACTGCAGTCTCCAGAACAGGATGCTCCTCTGCATCTAACTGACTGAAGAGAGTATTTGTGAAAACAGAGAAATCATTCTTACCAAACAGCCCCCCAAAATCCTGTGGACCTCTTGCCAAAATGGTTCAATAGTATCACAATACTCAGTAATGCCATGACACTTTTTAGATGTTTGTATCATGAAAGATTCAAATCGTATTCCTCACAGCTATTGTACACATGTCCATCCCCTTTGGAACTGTGGGAATGACCAAAACAGGACAAATATGTCATGTTTCTTAACACACTACAGAACTTTGTTAGATACAAGAACTTAAACAAAATAGAACTGAATGAGGAAAATACTGGAGAGAATAAAATCAACTCTAAAATTCAGGTGTTTGGTACATAGCATAAGTCCTCTGGACTCCACACAACTGACACATGGGGAGCTAGTAAAATAGATTTACGAAACTTCTATTGCAAGCAATTATTTCCCTTCACAAGCTAATTAGTCTGCAATTGCAAGTTTCTGGATGCCTGCATCAGCTCTTCTGCATATACTAAGACCAGTCTTTGGCAGAGAGGTACAGGCCACAGACAGGACTATGTTTTCTATCACTCACCATCTTTTCTCTTTCTGACCTCAAATTGCCTTACTGTCACTTTTCCTCCTCAAGCCTACTCTCCTCCCTCCCTTTCATGGAAGTAGGCACAAAGAAGAGGCAAAGTCAAGGACAGCAAGAGTCAAGACCACAAAATGCTCTGAATCACAGATCTACAATGCCTTCCAATAATTTCTGAGCCAAGAAGAAACATGGCTCCATGTTTTAACCAAAAGAACATATCACAGAGAGAGATGGTTAGTGAAGCTGAAAATTTTCCATCATAATCTAGTGGTTTACAGAACTTTGCCAAACTTATCCAATAAAAATTAGTTTTCCATTCCAGGTTCTCAGTTTAATTTGGGGAGGAGCACATTCATTTTTGGCTTAATCTCTATGTCCCAATTCCTCTCTGTAAAATAGGTGTGATAATATTCCACTGTTTTTTTTAAGACAAATCCAATGTTTGTGAAACCCAGTTATTCTAGTAATTTATGCTCTTCCACACAGTTCCTAAATCAACCATTTGGCTCATACCTTTCTTTCAAAAAATGCTATGAAGCAGTTGTGCAGCTTCAGTAGAATCTAGCAAGTGCGTATTCGGTTGTCTAAAAAGAGATGTTAGCTAATCACACTTCTCAACCTAAAAAGCATTCAAACTCTTACCTCCCACCTTTCAAGAAATGCTTCTGAGCCCTGAGCTAGAGGTTGGGCTGGGATGCAGCGCTCTTCTGAATCGTCACATTGTGTAACAAGATTCGCTGGGTCAGAGAAAAGTAATGACAAGCAAATACAGATAGAAACCCACCTGTAGCTAACCACTGAAGCGTTCATCAGCATGGGAAAGACCTTTACTCTTATCTTTACTACAGAGACTACTTTCATATTGAACAGCTGCTAGACAAAACATACAGAACATGGCTGGGAACACAACTTTCCCACTCTGCTTCATTCCTACAATTCTATCCTAAGAGAACTACCATTAAGCTTCTTTCTGATAATGTCTTTCTAGCCCTATAAATCTTAAATATATAGGTGTGGTGGTTCAGCTTCAACAGAAAAAGTGGCAGAGCCCCCAACTACATCCCAGAATAGTTTATTATGTTGTGGTAGCTACCATCTTCTCTTCCAATAACTGTGCTTTTAAGGAAAGTAACAGCAAATATTTTAAATCAGAGTAATTTTGACATGTAACACAATAAAATATGATTAAAAGAAAAACATCACCTTAAAAAGTGTATAAAACCAGCTTCTGTTTAAGTAATTCCAGTCACAGATATTTAAGCTAGCCAGTGATAGTCTAAATTCTGAAAATAAAAGTTAACTTGGTGCAAGATTGAAAATAAACTTTTCAGTAAATTTATTTTTAATTTCAATAGTAAAAAAAAACAAACAAAGAAAATTGTATTTTAACAGAAATTACACTCAGGTATTCATAAGAAGTGGAATAACTCCAGTATAAACATTCTCTTACTATAGTCTGCCATCATTCTAGTTTTACTATATTTCTGATGTCATTCAAATTGTTTTTTCTATTCTATACTTACTAGATTTTTTTTAGCATATTCTTCTCTACAGAAAGAAAAGAACAGTAAGTGAATTAAGTAAGAGGAAGAACAGATTTTCAGCAAACCAAATGTAACATAAAAGAAAGCAAAACAGTCTAGGAAGTACTCAGCAATACCCAAAATGCATATGTGCATATAATCTGTTATAGACTTCAGCCAAAGTCAATCCCTTTTTTTTATATTAAGACCAATTTTTTGTAATAAAAATACTGATTCAGTAGATATTGGTATTTCCTTTCCATTTCTGTCCAAGGGTCAGCCAAAAGTAAAAATCATTTACCTGTACCAATAGCTTCCAAACAAGTTTCCTGCACCCATAACCACATACTTACTTGTGTTTCCTTTCACTTGAAGTCTGAAGAAAATTTGGAGTAGTCAGTTTTCATTAACCCACAGTGTAAGAGTGTATTTAGCACTTTATATGTCTATACAAGCTTGTGCTTTCTTCTTTAAATTTGTAGCAAGAGACAGGAAAGAAGGGTGATGGTCCCTCCTTGAGGGGAAGAATTTGTATCCAAATGGAAAACTACTCAATTCTACTGCATTGGTAGAGAGAGTGTGCTAAATAAATTGACTCTTTATCTGCAATTTCACTGTGAATTCTTTCCTCTGTTTTCTTATATTCTGTCTTCAAAGCAAGCTTGTCCCCATCTGTTCCCACTGCCCCTTAGTCCAATCCATGGCCATATGCATTTGAGTCAAACTACTTACATTCCTACCCCTTCTGGGAAGGGAAATAGGGAGAAGCAAATCAGAAAGAGAAACACTGAAAGCGCAACAGAAAAATTCTCCTTGTTATCATGTCTTGCACAGGGACCAGAAAAGCAACACCAGTTTCAAGAAAAACCCTAGTGTTTCACATGGTGCAAGACCGAGGGGCAGGGGCTAACCTGTCACATCAGCAATAGCACGGGGGGGGGGGGGGGGGGGGGGGACAGAAAGAAAAAAAAAAGACACTGGTATCTAAGATACCTTATTTGACCTTACACTAGTAGAGATTTTTTCTTTGGAAGTTTTGCATGGATTGGCCAAAGTCATCCCTTTCCTGCAACTATTTTTGCTAACATTTCAAATGAGCTACAGAAGATGGAAGTGTTAAAGCCTCTTGATAGAAAAATAAATAATCTTACTTACACTTTTATGAAAGACATCTGGATTTATTGATACGGCATTAGTCTCCATTTGCCTCCATAAGTGCCATCAGACCTGATGCACACCGCCACACTACATGATATAATTGTTTGGCTTGCACTCCACTAGCCCCTGTTTATACTGGGGCACATCTCCCACTAAACCATGCATTCTTCCTCAATCTCAAGCTGAAAAAGCACCTGAACTACTTATACTAAAATGAAAAATAACAACCAGCCTGAAGCAGACACCCAGCATGGAAAGTTTCAGCCCAAAATGTTCTCAATTATAAGCAACTGAAAACAGAATTATAGTGGAAAGTGTTAGACTACCTTAACTATAGGCATCAGTGCCAAATCCACACATAATAAAACAGATTTCACAAGTATCCTAAGCACTGATTAACGCTCTTCAGTCCCGAGATATCTTATACACTTGCCACATGGTAGCATGGAAAGTCTATTCAAGCCTGTCACCAAAACGTTGAGTACAATATGCCCTCTCAGAGTCCCTTCCCCTTCTAATGCCACTTATGGAGGCTGTCTTTCTGGAAGTCACAGGAAATTGCCCATACAGTAAGATCCCAGTTTCCATCTGAGTTCCTTCAACATAACTACCAAAGGAGTAACAGTGAAAATTCATAATGCTCTTTATTATTAAAACAGTGAATATTATCAAGATCAGTCATCTTTCAAGATGCAGGGGATACTTTTCAAACATTCAAATGCTGACAGTTATAGCTAATACACTTTGAATTTTCCTCACTAAAAGGATTATATAAACAGATCTAAACCATATCTCAGATTTGCCTCTGTAAGCCACCCTTCTTAGAAGCTTCCAATTTATATTTTTCCTGATTTTAGTTTCTATTTCTTTAGCCAATTTCAAAGCCTCGCGTATGTGACTGGGTTTTTTTGTCTGCCTGTGGAATATATGTAGCACCAAACACTGCTGTATTTAGGTTGCTTTTACTTTTATAACATACTTAGGTTTGGCAGAGTGCAGAATTATTACTTGGAGATTTTGTTCTAAGAAAATTTACCTCACCTCTCATTATGAAGCAGCATGGTTGGATCACACCCACTCTGGAAATCGCTCTTTTCTGACTGCTGCTAAGACTCTCTTCTGTATCAGCTGTACCAATAATTGCATTTCCTGTTTGTGTACTGGTGTTGACTGACAGAAATACTGCAAGATTCAGATGATGCGGAGGATCTTCATTCGGATGTTTAGGCATAACAGGGAATTTCATTAGCTTTACAAAGGATTACCCCTTCTTAATAAATTTGCAAGCACAATGCAATCAACTAGTAGGATTATAGGCATATGTACCAATGATACACAAAATTCAACTGCAGTCAGAGTTGTAGACTAAGAGGTATACATATAGAAAACACAAGCCCTGTGGATATGAATCTATACATATCCACTTTTAGCACCTCACTGCTGCATGCATACGAAAATGAACCTTGGGTATTCATATCTACTTTGATTTCCTGCCTTGCCTACATTTGAATATGGGGTATTTTCTCTAAAATTATTTTTCTTTAGCAAAAAGGCTAATTTCTCATACTTCCACCCAGCTCTCAGAAGTATTACCAAACTTAAAGGTTAACACAGTAACACACTGCAGCCTCATAAAGTTCAGTTTGACAGGCCACTAGGAAAGAGATGTTCTGTAGTAGTTAAACAAGCACATGTCTATAGCCAGCAGAAAATCCTCCACTAGTCTCAACTACCAGTCTGGTTTTACAGTGGTCAGGTCTGAGGTGTACAGGCATAGACAAAGCAATAGCCTGAACTGACCAAGAAGCAAACAAGAGCAGCTAATGTGCTCATGCTCACACAATTCCATGGTTCTTAAAACAATCTACCAAGGCTAAGATTTTCAATCATCTTCAAAGATATACCCAAAAAGACAGCAGGCTGTAAGGTCATGTCTGTATTAACAAGAAAGCAATATTTATCTCTTCCCTCCTAGGATAATAGGCCTAAAAGTCAACCACACTACCAAAGAATCCAAGAAACTGAGGTTCAAGACTAACACAACGTTGTGTTCTTCTTTGGAAAGGGATACACTTTCTCCAGCAGTAGCTGGCAGTCCCTGGTAGTCGCGGTCCCTGTCATTCATTCTCTGCCATGGATTTCCTTCTGCCAAGCAATGTCAGTCCTGGTTTTTCCACAGTAAACATTACTAATGCTATTTTCTCCAGATGTTTTCTCTTAAAGCCTATCTTAGTTAAACAGTATGGACATATAAAATAAAACTTGAGCAACATATAACTGGGATACCAATGACACTGAAAACCAAAATACCCCAGATAATCCCTACCACTGCTTCATATAATACATTCTGTTCTGCAAGCCCTCTCGTACAAAGTGTAGACCAAGACGATAAATACTAGACAACACCACTATCAGACATTTCTAAAAGTAATATTCCAGTAAAGAAAATATCCTCCTATTTTTCCAAAGTCAGTATTAAAGTCAACACTACAGCATATTCTATTGTATCAGATACCTAATTTAAACATCAGTGATACCTCCAAGATACACTCCCAAGAGATAAAGAACTAAACATTCTGAACTATTAGCATGTCCCATCTCCTCCATTTACATACATCCATACCAGAATATCTTTCACATCCCCCTGCCTCTTCCCTCATCTGTAGTCTTTTATCTTCCATTCATTAGTACCTAAAAAGTTTTAGTGAAATTATGGTCTCAAAGGGAGAACAGACAACTACATAATTTTATCATTCACATTTTGGCGTTCTTGGGGTGGTTTTCTCTTTGCTGTCTAGACCATTTTATGCAATTTTGTACCTAATCAGATGCAATTTTTAAGCTTATCACACCACAGACACACAAGGATGGAAGTATTTCATATAAATAAGATCAGAGTAACTGTCTGCAGTGATAACAAATTGAGATAGGCATCATCTAAATTCTTCTTTTAAAGAGAAAAGGACAGAAGAAAGTTACCATTGCTAATCTCCACTTTATAAATCAGAATTGAGCCACAGAAAGACTAATATGACTAATAATGTATTTATGGTAGTCAAGAAATAGATCATAAACTCCTATGGTAATGATTACATTAGGAAGTAGTGCAGCACAAGAGAATCCTAGAATCATAGAATCATTGAGGTTGGAAAAGACCTCTAAGATCATCGAGTCCAACCGTCAACCCAACACCACCATGCCCACTAAACCATGTCCCTAAGCGCCTCATCTACACGTCTTTTAAATACTTCCAGGGATGGTGGCTCAACCACTTCCCTGGGCAGCCTCTTCCAATGTTTAACCACTCTTTCAGTAAAGACATTTTTCCTCATGTCCAACTTGAGGCCATTTCCTCTCGTCCTATCGCTTGTTACTTGGGAGAAGAGACCGACACCCACCTCGCTACAACCTGCTTTCAGGTAGTTGTAGAGAGCAATGAGGTCTCCCCTCAGCCTCCTTTTCTCCAGGCTAAACAACCCCAGCTCCCTCAGCTGCTCCTCAGAAGACTTGTTCTCCAGACCCTTCACCAGCTTCAATGCTCTTCTTGTAGTGAGGGGCCTAAAACTGAACACAGTATTTGAGGTGCAGCCTCACCAGTGCCGAGTACAGGGGCATGATCACTTCCTTACTCCTGCTGGCCACACTATTTCTGATACAGGCCAGGATGCCATTGGCCTTCTTGGCCACCGAGAGGAGCAGATGTACAGAACAAAACAGAGCTGGCAACCCAACCTCCAAATGTATGTGGTGCTTTACTTTGGTCTATCTTATCTCTGATTCTGTGGACTGAACACCATTAGCATATAGAGAGCATTCAATTTGCTCAAGGAGTTGCTCTCCCACTTCAGCCTCACCTGAAAGGAATTGATCTGCATGATCCAAGACCACTCTGTGATACAAATCAAAGCACAGTAAATGGGGAGGACTGGGAGACGTGCTTCAAGAAGGGGTGTGCATACTCCTTATCTAAACTAAAAATCAGATGCTCACTCTGTGCCAGTGCACTGCAGTTCATACACTAGAGAAAATAAGGGGAAAAACTTTAAAAATTTAAACAACTTCAAATTATAGAGCTCCTTTCACCATGGCTTCTCAAAGCCAAAATATATGTGGCCAAGTAAAGTAGATGACGAGTTTAACAGTCGAGTGACAAGATAAGAAATAATATTTTTAAAGCTACCCATCTTGATGTAAGAATAGATAAAAATAAAACTAAGAGTTCTGTTATATAATACATATTTTTTTTGTCCTTATTAAACTTATTAGTCTAATCCAATAGGGAAAGTCATAAAGATATTATGTGATTTGAGACAGTGAGTTTTACAACTAAATAAATATGTGGTAGCAAAACATTAAAGTACATTGCTCAGTAGGACTGACATTCTATTTGGAATATCAACCTCTAACTATTTAAAACTATGGTGCCAACTATAAACAAATTCTACAGTTTGTGTTATGCCAGATGCAGAATCTTGTATCTGAAAACAACTGTCTGCAAGCACTATCAGGTCCAGGTTTACATCCAGCCACCACTCACAGGTTTGCAGAATTCTTTGGATATGCTCCCTGACTAGTATGTTTCCAGCATCACTTGCATAATGGGAATTTACTCTAAAACCAGTTTTGCACAAATGTTAACATTCAGGGATTAACAAGTGGTTAGTACACTGGTGTTATGTATAAGCATCAAATTGACTTATCCTGTCTCCTGTTACTCCTTTCAGTGTTGATGCCCTCTGGAGAAGAAGAAACAATCTTCCTACCCTCTCTAGCTTTGGTGCCTTCACAGTTGGAAGGCATAAATTTAATCCTGGATTTAGAATGTGTTTCAAAGAAAATTATGTAGGCAAAATCCTATACATTGATGAAAAGCATAAATAAAATGGAAGACAACTTCATACATTACCCATGTATTTTTGTTATTGATGTAGCAATCTGTTATGCTGAAAAACTTCTGGGTTTGCAACGTGGGTCAGTTAGCGTGAACTGTGAGCCCAGGCTTTGAGATTTGACGTGGACACAGAGGTTTATGTTAGCAAATTCCATTTCAGAACTAGGGTCAAAATGTGCCCCTTAAAATCTACCATTCAAAGAAAGCTAGCAAGAATGAATGTGAAAACAATTAAAGAGCCAAATCTCTATTTCTGCATTCCCTACTCCATTTCTGGAAACTTGGAATTTATTCAGAGAGCCCTAAGGCCTTCAAAGACAAAAATGAAGAGCCTAATTAGACATGAAGTAAAACAGCTAACTAGAACTACATGGAGCA
Organism: Pygoscelis adeliae; assembly: GCF_000699105.1. Classification (NCBI taxonomy): domain Eukaryota; kingdom Metazoa; phylum Chordata; class Aves; order Sphenisciformes; family Spheniscidae; genus Pygoscelis; species Pygoscelis adeliae. Next base: position 6,505,128 of record NW_008825216.1, on the reverse strand, counting down.
CAGGAGAAGATTAGCTATTTCTATTTTTAAAAGTTGCATTTCACATTCTCCAGATATTTTTGTCTTTTTAGACTAAGTTTTCTCTGGTCAACAAATGTTTAGGTAAACATTTTTGTACAGAGCCCGGGAAAATGGAAATCTAAACCAAATTAGAGTATTTGTCCAACATCCTTAATAGTGTTGTCTGATAGTCAGAAACCTCAAACTGTCCACTTGTAAAATGGTTAGAAATTAAAATATTATGTGTATTCAGTTGAGAAAAAGTCAACCCATGTCACTTGTAACCTGAGGCTACTTAAGATGAAGAGAAGATCTGATATTAGAAATGTTAACTTTCTACATTTTCTAATCACAATGAATTATGGTAAAGATAATCACAGTTCAAAACCAGGATACTGTGGGTACCTACAGTAGACTGTAGACTGTCAGGTCCTACACAGGTCTTGACAAAGGTTCTCTTAAAGAAGTTGGAGTAATCAGTTAGAGGAACACTTTCAACCCATGACTTACAGTATGTTCAAATCTCATACTAACACACACAAAAGCAGTTCAAATAAAAACAAGTGGCTACTTCAGCCACACAGAAGCTATACCTAGCTGTTCTCGTATAAAATAGGTCATATACTTCGTAAGCAGAGAAAAAGGCAGACAGAATTTGCATCTCTTTGTTTACAATTACATATTTTGGTTTTCTGATTCTATGCCCTGTAGGAATAGGGGTTTGATTTTGCTATTAATCCATGCAGCCAACATATTCCTCTCTGTCAAACACTTCAGATATTGTGAAATACAAAAGGCAGTTTAAGATTAATGTCTCTCAACTATGTTCCAATTCTGCCTCTTTTGGCTTTAAAATCAATCGTATTTGTCAACCACAGGGTGCAAGCATTGCACTTGGTAAGTTAAACTCCAAGATAATTGAAGATGCTGTTGCTGGTCAGTGGAAGTTAAGTAACTTATTTCCGGAATGCATTATTTCAAGCTAACACTTTGTATCCACACTGCTGAATTTTTATGCAGCTTTTTGAATTCCAATGGACATCACTCGTAGAATACAATCTGCAAAAATATGTGCCTTCTTGATACTCTTAAAACTGTGCCAGTTGCACATCAGTCCATCTGTCAGGATGTGATTAGTTTAAGAATATGAATGGACTATTCAGTGCCATGTTCAATTTTCTTTTTCAAAAGGAAACACAAAAGTATATCCAGTCTCAACATTTCAAAGAGAAGCCTCCTAAAAATGCCCCAAAGCTGTATTTTGTCCTAACAGTACAGTTGTAGCAAGAGTCCAACACTTGACTCAGTTTTCCTGAGGGGACAACAAGAACAATGAGAGTTCTCTACAGATATACAATGCAAATTACACAAAATTCCAACCCAGGAGCCACACTAAAGAGTATTGACTGTCACTGTGCCCACCAGGGACCACATGCCAACTGGAGCAGGATGCAGTCCAACTATTCAGCTTCCTATGATGAGCAACCACGTGCGAAGAATTTGGAGTGAGGGCAAAATCATGCTCTATGACTTTCTTTTCTTGTATCAGCAGTAATTCCAAACAATAGCCTTAATGCAAAAGAGAAGACAAAAGGTCTTGTCACTGTACCTCTTTTTATACTATTCAAAATCAACCTTAATTAGTAATCTCGACTAAATATATTTATTTCATATACGTCATGAGCTGAGATCAATATTAGATGCCTTTTGTTTCACAGACAAAGCAAAAAGCCTTTCTTTTGTATTGCAAACCACATTTTGAAATGCAAATTACCAGAAACTTGAAAAATATATTTTATTGTGGAAATGTCAAGAACACATTAGCTATTGCCAAACCTCCAGCAACCTACCAATAAAATCTCTAACCTTCACACATGATTGGAGCCAGTATTTCAAAACTAGCCACAACAGTAAATTCCTCTTGTTCTGAATTTGAAGTTGACCAGAAACCCTGTGTCATAGTCCTGATGAGTCACCTAGAAGGACCTAGAAGAAAGTTAAACAGCTTTCCTACCCAGTTGTTTGAAAGGATGTGTTTACAATGAACCCAACGCCCAGCCCAGTTTCAAAGGCCTATACTACAAGCTAGCAATCATCTATCTCATAGCAAACACCAAGAAAAACATTGTGCCAACAATGCAGGACTTACTGAATTAAAATTAGGTGCATACTCAAAAAGGTAGTAATACACTTTTACTCAGGACTCTTTGCTAAGTGTAATAATTTAAATACAGTTGGCATTGAATGAGAAGAGAACCTGTCTGGGGAAGAAACACACACAATCAGTTACACCATGAATTATGAAAAGTTCTAATTACAGTTGAATGACTTTTCATTTTGTATTCAGCTGACTGATTCATAAGAAACCAGTAATGAAAGATTCATCACCCTGTATCCGGGAGCTTAAGTAAATAAATGTGTAGTTGCTACATAGTTCCTAGTGGTCAGGTAAGTACACACTACATAAAGCTGTGCTACAGGGGATACCATTCTTCTCGTCTTTGATGGCACGTGACAATTCAGAGTCAAGCACTATGAAAACTTTTAGAAACAAGCTTTTAACAATTACTTTGAGCAGTAAGATTTGGTTGGTCAGGTATTTTTCAGGCAAAATAAAGAACATACAGATCAGGAATCATATGTAAAACTGCTACATATAAATGAAGTATATGAAAGTATAATAGACCTGTTTTGCACATTAAGCTGAATCCTAGAAACATGCATAAAAAGACTACTTTGTGTACAATATGAGTAGCTCCTATAGTTTAGGAGGAAAATAAGCAAAAACATCACTTACACATTTGTCCTCTGATCCACTGGCTATAAACCGTCCACAAGGAGATACTGCAATTCCACATGGATAGCAGCGGCTACTGTGCCCTTCAAAACGACGTTCACACCTTCAGAGAAATTTCAGTCTTATTAACACCAACTAAAAACTAGCTTTTTTACTGCC
>NW_008825216.1:6489410-6502156 GCF_000699105.1 Pygoscelis adeliae | reverse complement strand
ATTTTTCTTAGTCTACAAATTTACTAAGGCAAATCCACAAATTAAGTTTTAAATATCTCTGCAGTAGGATTTTGACAAAACTGAAAGACATTAAAGAATACTAACAACTAAAAATAAAATGAACACACAAAACTACCCCAGGACAATGCCCAAAACCATGCTTTGGCCTTGTTTAGTTTACAAAGATAGAAATATCATCAGTATTTAGAAATGGGGAGCTGTGATGCCTACCATTAAGCTACCCTTAGTTAGTAATCTCAGCAGGGAAAGCCAAACTCCCCTGCATCAAGGGGAGGGTGTTGTGAAAGACAGTCTGCTCTGTGAAGCTCTAGAAACATCTCTCGAGTAATTTATATCAAATGAAGATCCAGTATGTGGAATCATAATATAAATAATTATTGTTTGCTTTTCTTATACCCAAATCTGGATATGTAATCTGTGTTGCTCTATTTACATTCCCACTCCATGCACTAGTTTATTGTATCTTGTAAATTCAAGAAAGGCAATACCCAAATGACATTCCAAACAGATAAATCTAGCTATCTACCCTACAATTGTAGATAACTTCTTACCTGTCTGTGTTAATACAGTCTAAAGGAAGGAATGCATTTAAACTTAATGCAAGGAATTAATTTCCTACTTTTCACGTTAATATTGTTAGGTAGCATTGTGGAGTACGTTTTTGATAGCTGAGCACACTTGGCCCATTTAAAAATAATAATGTTTTTAATGACATGTAGATTAATATCCATCTAAAAAAAATCCATGGTTGTAAAGAACTGTGATAGCTTTGTAGTCACTACAAAACTAAGGAAAAAAGTAGTATTTAGAGTTGTTTCAATGTTAAAAGACACTTTAATATAAGTTTCAACCCCATTCAGAATTATCATTTACATATGTATACCTCATTTCAGAGCTTTATTTTTATAGCCACGAGGTATCATTTCAAAACAGACTTACTTATAATAATCTGTATTCTTCTTTTGCCTTTATTATGAATGCTATCAACCTGTCTTTCTCCTTACAAAACAAATTCATATACTTCACCATAATACAGCTGTCACACATTCTTTTTTTTATGTATGCTAGGTCCAGGAACGAATTTGAAAGAGTAACATCTCCTGCCAACACCTGTGATATACACTTTTTCCTGGCCAGTGAAATCACAGATGCTGTGTTAATTCGATTGACTGGACCCATGTGCAGAAATTTCTAAATTTTTATACCACGTTGTTCTGTTTGAGACAGGCGTGTATGAGTAAGAATGCACTGAATGCCAAGTTGATTTCGCTCACCTAGGTGAAACAGGCATACTTAAATAAAAACATTGCTTTGTGACTGATCGAATGGCTATCATTTAGTAAGGCATAAAAATACACTTTTGAATGCATGAAAACACATCTTTTTACAGAGCCTAACTCTGAACTTTCATAGATAGTATATATTTGGCTGAATTTCTGTATAACAAAACTACTGATATCAACAGACATTTTGAGTATACAGTAACCAGACCTTTCACCTCAGGCTAGTTCTACCTTAAAACTGTTGTAAATAACCCAATTTAAGAGAACAGTACAGTTCAAAGAGAAGCAATTTATAAAGACAGTCAATTACTGTGACTAAGATGTAAAAATATTCTTCAACTTCAGTTTGAACATAGCTCTTGCATGAATATTCAGAGACTTTCAATGCCAATGGCCACATTTGGGCCATTGAATAACCTGCCTCTATCAAGCTCCCTATTGACAGTAAAGGAGAATACTAGCTGCCTCAGTCTCCGCTCAAATGCAGCATTCTAACATATATAACTCCAAAGGTTAGGCAATGGAGGACAAGTCACAGAATACATATTTTATTTATACTTTCAAAGAACTTTACTTTTTGGAAGGTAACTTAAAAGAAAACTTAAAGCGTAGCACATTCTTCCCATACCACAGCTTTCACAGAATCATATGATTGAGGTTGGAAGGCACCTCTGGAGGTCATCTTGTCCAACTTCCCCGCTCACCTAGAAGTCAGTTGCCAAGGACTGTGTCCGGATGGCTTTTGAGTATCTGCAAGGTGTGAAACTCCACAATCTCACTGGGCAACCTGTGCCAGTGCTCAGTGACTGGAAATGGTTTCCAGAATTAGTTGTTCCATCACCTTCCCAGGGATCAAGGTGAGGCTGACCAGTCTGTAGTTCCCTGGGATCTCCTTCTTGCCCTTTTTGAAGATAGGAGTGACATTTTCTTTCCTTCAGTCCTCAGACACCTCTCCTGATCACCGTGACCTTTTGAAGATAATTGAAAGCAGCCTCGCAATGACATCAGCCATCAATGAGCTGAAGGCAGGCTTTAAAGAAGACAGAGCTAGGCTCTTTTCCATGGTGCTCAGTGACAGGACAAGAGGCAATGGGCAAAAACTGAAATACAGGAGGCTCCGTCTGAACATCAGGAAACACTTCTTTACTGTGAGGGTGACTGAGCACGGGCACAGGTTGCCCAGAGATGTTGTAGAATCTCCCTTCTTGAAGATATTCAAAAGCCATCTGGACATGGTCCTGGACAACCAGCTGTAGGTGACCCTGCTTGAGCAAGGGAGTTGGACAAAGTGACCTCCAAAGGTGCCTTCCAACTGCAATCATGTGATCCTGTGGTTAAGCAGCAAAGACATTATTGTAACTTCGGGCAAGTTTTTCCTTCAAATATCTTAGACAGCCAGAAATAAAAATGAAGCATGATGTGTTTCATCTGTCTGCTGTTCCCCTTCATGGTCAGATGTGGCATTGCAAGATTTTGCCCTCAGTTAAGCTCCTACCAAACATTATTCATTGTGTAGAGTAGATGTCTCCCACAACTCAGCCTCAATCATGTTTTTTCTTGTATCTGCCAGAGTCCCAGTTGAATTGTTTGTGAATTTCAGAGTTCCCCCCAAAATACAGTCTCTCTCAGTGCCTTTTCTCATTGTCACATAGGGACAATGTTTGTAGAAATGTTTGAAGAAAAAGTTTCTTTTTAATCATATACTTGCAAGATACAACGGCATCCCGTGAAAGAAATTTCCTCATAAGAAAAATAAACAAAATTCATATATCCTCTGTCCTTCCTGAACATGCCTTCAGGACCACCATTCTTCCTTAAGTAGAGCACTGGCCATCAGGAGTAGTTCTCAATGTTTAAGACCTCATTCTCAGGGCCTGTAAAAGCTAACTTCCTCAATGAGGTGTTTCTTTTTCACAGAAGAGTCTCCTAATAAATCACTGCAAACAACTTCCTTTCAAAAGAATTTGACTCCTCTGCATCTGTGACCAATAACTCAATTACTCCACCTATAAATGGATGCATAAGAACTAACATGATTCCAAGGCTTTCACTGATCTTTTCTCTGCTAGACCACAGCAATATAAAGCAATGTCTGAGTCATAGGACAGTGCCACTTTTCTTTGTGCTATTACGGCCACAGTAATAACTAACATCCTGGATTCTATTTTCTTAATTGTTTTCCTGTTCAACTTTTCCATTATAATCAGGATGTATGTTCTATTACAAGTATCGCTACTTCCCCACCCCCTCAAAATCCTGTTTTAAAAAGACATTTAAAAACATTGATTCCAATTAAACTTTCCACAGAATCCAGTAGAAACTTTGTTATGCAATCTATTAACTCCAGATATCTCCAGGTATCACAGCAATGGAAAAAAGTGGATTAAAAATCCTAGAATAAATAGATAGATATAATGTGTATAATTTTAGCTTATTCTAGGAGTTCTCTTATTTCAGGCTTTTTTTTTCCCCTGTTCTTTTTTAAGTAGCAACAGGTGGTGATCAAACTTATTTTGGATATTGCAAGCTTTACGTGGCCAGCTGGCATGCTGTCCAGCCTCCTAAGAATGCTTTTCTGGTCAGAGCTTTTCAGAGGTTACCATGACAAACATCTGGTAATTGCATGGGACAGCAAACAGCCAAGTTTTCCCTATGTTCTCCATTGTACAGCTTTTAGTCTACATTCCAAAATATGTATCTTTTTATGTCACAAACAACTTGCAGAATATTAGGAAAAAATGTAACATGTTTTCTGTCTTTGTAAGAGAAAGATACCAGAATGGTGTATGTCTTTATAGATCAGGGAATACTCTCATAAATAAGTCTATTTCATTCTACTTGCTGCATTAAAAAAAAAAATCTTGACTGCAAACCAAAGTTTTCTTTTTTTTAACCACTTTTCTTTGTATTCTATTACTTTGTCCCAGTGCTCTGGTATTTGTTCAGGGACCCTCCAGTACCAGCAGATCCACTGAGGCTCTACAAAATCTGAGTATAACTTGACAGTAGTAGTAGCTACCTTAGGTGTTCTGTACACATGGGTTTCATTTTAAACACACACCAAACCCTTCACATAGGAGCTCAGCATGTTTTCACCAACGACATCCAGCAGGGAGCACATGTTCCCCATCCTGTATACTTTCATGCTTCCCCAGTCCCAAACTTGGAGGAATTCCAACCACTGCTTTATCCCTTTTTTCTCTCAGAATTCAGATAACAAGACTCAAAGCTCCAGGGAAAAAAAGATGGCACATCATGGGACCCTCACATTCAGAAGAGATCAAGAAGTAATCAAATTCTGAGTATGTATATGTGTGCATCTTGCTCAGAATGATGTCAAGCAGTTAGTTCACAGTGGAGATGCAAACTGAAAAGTATCTGAAAATGGAAGGGCCATTCATCCAAACTGCATGTCTGACCCTAAGGCTCTCGAAGTGTAATTGTTAGAAAATGTATGAGATGAGTTCCATGTGGCTGCAGGAATTCTACTAAAATATGTTGCCAGGGGAGCTTATGATCTAGTTGCACAGGATCATAATACTAGTTGGAGATTTTACCTTAATGTCTAAAACTATCTTTATACAATTGGCAAATCTTTTCAGAGGCTGAAAGAGGGTGAAACTGATTTTCCCTGGGATCACGCGTCAAAGCATTATCATGCATCTGAGTGTTCTGCAGAAGAAATTCAGTATGTCCAAGCAGTCCAATATTCTTCAAATATCTTCACTGTGGTCCAATAAGCACCCACTGCCTTTTTTCCAGAAAGAGATGAGGAATGGCTATTTCAGCAGAAAACAACATTAGAGTAGCTGAACTTCTATTCCTCAGCTGTTCAGAGTGTGAGTCAGAAGCAGGCTGCTCCTGCCATCAAATGTGTTAGTGTGGTGATGGTTGGGAGCTTCTCCCAACACCTTGCCCCTGCCAATCTCATTACCTGCAACAGTAATCTAGCATCTGTCATCTACCTCCCCACACCTACTATAGAAGCAGCCCAGACCTCTAAATTGGGCAGTAATAAGTTTTTCCTGCTCTCCCCACCTCTGGATAGATATTGAGCACATCTGATAGCATAACACAACTGTCCCATTCCTTCCTTCTAAATTAATTCCCAGTTTCAGCTATTACTGTCCATCCTTCTCTCTTATTCAACATTACATCAGTTCTCCCAGCAAGTTTCCCATCTCTACATTTGTGGCAAGTAGAGAAGAGCAAATGCTAATTTCATAGAATCACAGAGTCACATCATGGTTGAGGTTGGAAGGCAGCTCTGGGGGTTGTCTTATCCAACCTCCCTGTTCACATAGAGCCAGTGTGGCTTCACCAATGCTAAACAGAAGGGAAGCATCACCTCCCTCAACCTGCTGGCAACACTCCTCCTGATGCAGCCCAGGACATCATTATCTTCTTCGCCGCAGGGGCGAAGACATTTCTGGCTCATGTTTGACTTGGTGTCCACCGGGACATTTCTGCAAAGCTGCTTTCCAGCTAGTCACACCCCCAGCATATATTAGTGCCTGGGGGTTGCACTTGGTGCCAAGGGGACTTTGCAGTTCCCTTGTTGAACTTCCTGAGGCTCCTGTCAGCTCATTTCTCCAGACTGTTGAGGTCCTTCTGGATAGCAGCACAACCTGCCAGTGTATCAGACACTCCTCCCAGTTTTGTGTCACCAGCAAACTTGCTACACTCTGCCTCATCATCCAGTTAATGAAGATGTTGAACAGGATTGGAACCAGTACTGATCCCCGGGGTACGCTGCTGGTTACTGGTCTCCAGCTAGACTTCATGCCACTGATCACCACCCTCTGCGGTTCCCATTCAGACAGTTTTCAACTCTCCTCACTGTCTGCTCATCCAGCCCATACTTCATCAGCTTCTCTATGAGGTTGTTATGGGAGACAGTGACAAAAGCCTTACTGAATTCACAGTAGACAATATCCACTGCTCTCCCCTCATCTACCAAGACAGTCATTTTATCATAGATGTTTATCAAATTGGTCAAGCATGACTTCCCCTTGGTGAACCCATGCTGACTACTTCCGATTAATTCCTTGTCATTTTTGTGCCTGGAAATAGTTTCCAGGATTAACTGCTCCATCACTTTCCCAGGGATTGAAGTGAGGCTGACCAGCCTGTAGTTCCCTAGGTCCTCCTTCTTGCCCTTTCTGAAGGGCCTTTTCCTCAGAAATTTAGAGAAACTGTCTTCTTGGTCAGCTAGAGATAGGAACAACTACTGAATAGGTATTGTACGGCAACATATAAAAAACACCCAAGCTGCAGCTACAAAGACAACTTGTGCCTTGTTTCATCTCATATTCTGCCAAACACTGTCTCTATGATTCTGTGATTCTGTCTGCTGTTGATGCAGGTGTTCTTCTTTCAAAGGGAAGGCAATGGCTGATAAGAGCAGAGACAGAGTATTTTTTCATGTCATAGAACATGAAAAGACCTGAGCAGCTCTTCACTCAACCAAAAATGTTTCTATGGGATAACCTCTGCAAAATCAGTAAATCTTTATTCAATTATTCACCTAACTTGAATGATCAGCATATTCATATGCTGACTGCGCTCACAATCTAGCCAATTCCTCAGTGCATGTCTTCCCTGCCATACCCAGAGGTATTGACCTTGCATTATCTTAATCTGTTTATATAATACATTACAGAGCTGGGTATATACTACCTATGTTACCATCCCTTTCAGAAGTGGAAGGAATTACTTTCAAGTTAGGAGTATTGCTTAGAACATTAATCAGCTTTTGGGTTCCAATTAACTACATAGATCACATGCTTGATAATTACCAGGACCAACTTATCACCACTTTTTTTTGCGGCAGAAGCAAAAATAAAAACATCATGAGGCATTCCTTATGTGCATTTTGCAGACCTATGTACCTTATGTGAGAAATAAATATAATGATGAATATGCATGTCAGAGTGCAGTAAGAGAAGGGCTGCTACAAAAGGGAAAATGAGTGAGAAGCCAATGGTGATCATGGCACAGTGTCCTCACCAACAAGGGCACCATCCCACCATATCTGAATAGGGTGGGTAGAGTAATGTGCTGGTAACAAGGTCCACTGACAGTCCCAGAAAAAGTGAGGTGATGAACCAGGTCCAGGGTCCATTCCAGGAGTCCAGTTAGGAACAGCAGGAGATGGAGTCAGATACAGGGCTGGAGGCAAGACTGCAACATGGGTTCACTGGAGACAGAACTCAAGGCAAACTACCTAGAAAGTAGATCAATGCAGAAAACAAGGCCGGAGGCAGGACTTGAGACAGGCACACCGACAACATAGTTCAGGCAAGGACTAAATGTCCAGGCCTGAGCTTAAATGGAGTGCCTGAAGCAAGGAGCAGAGAGTTGCATGGGTGGGGGTCCAAGGCTGGTCAGAGCAATTAAGGCCCAGTGGTGCACTCAGGGCCCTCACAGTGCAGTCTGTAACTTGAGAAAAGATACATCTGAAAATCTGAGACCAAGCCAGGCCATACAATTAGTGTCATAAAGAAAGATGAAGCTTTACTGCACCATGACTTTAGCCACATTTTACTGATAAGCGAGGAAGGTCCACATCAATGCCTAAAAGCTTTGCAGAAGATCTGAAATCCGCCTTGGGGAAGAAAAGCTTACACATTCTAGAACCTCTCTTCGGAAAATGACTCTTTGGAATGAATCATGCAAGGGAAACAGCAAACTCCTGCTGCAGAAACCTGGACAGCTGATTTTTCTCAATACCAGCCAGTCATGAAGATGAGGGTAATTCACATAACTTTGCCAGTGAATGTGAGCTGGTGCTACAACTAAGTATTTAGTCAATATTCTAAATGCATTTAACAAAGTGAGGAGGACAACACTTTGAATTGATAGTTTCCTCCTAACATAATGAATGAAAAAAACTTCCTTTCTTCTGGATGTTTTAATGCACAGAATTATGTAATCTAAAAGTGGGAAGAAATGAGAAATTTAAGGGATCCAGACTGGTAAAACAGAATTAAAAACTGTTTTGTGAAACTTAAGTGACATATGAACATATTAAAGCAGCTGGTATTTAGTCTAGTCTGCCATTTTGGGTTGTTATGGGTTTACTGTGTGAGGAAATGGAATTTTCCTTAATTCCTAAGTTTCTACACTCTTTCACTCTTTCTATGCATTGGTTTTACAGCACTGGGATGCCAACATATATCTGTCTCTCACTGCCCTGTATGTTCATGAACATAGTCACTAAACACAGTCAGGACTGGCAGATAAGGAGGCTTAGTGTATTGGCATTTTCTAATATATCTAGCCTGGGCAATGTATGACTCACCAACTTCTGTCATTCCAATCCAGACTTTCCCGAAAGATTAAAATTAAATGGTGGAGACAATAGGTACAGATTCCTATGGATCATTGCTAGATTCCTGATTTCAGAAGGAGTTGTGATGTCTCTAAAATGCATTCAACAGAGAGACAGCAGCAGGAGGTAGAATGGTAAAGTTTCTTGTGTCTTACAGACAATTAAGAGTCTACAATATTTCATCATAAAGAACACTTAAACTCCTTCAAAAACTATAAGTATGCATCAACCTTTTGTACCTCCTGATAGTTAAATGTTTGTCTGACTCTTTCTTGATAATCCTGAGACTGGTAACTGTAATGTTCTTCTCATTCAGATTCCCATTGCACCTAAGTCTAACTCCTGTGTTTACTGCTTCCACCTTGGACCCAAGAGAAAGTACTTTTACTTGTTCTCCAAGTAGCCATTCTTTTAGACAAGATAGACTGAAATTGCTCTTCACAATGTCTTGGAAGTTGGTCAAAGGTCATTATCTTACCCTAATGCATGTATTCATAAAGCCTCATAGTTCATTATCCTAACCTGGAAGAGTAGCCAGAGTTGGTTCTTCTTCCAAAAAGATCTATTCTCCTTGGTTCTTTATACATAAGTCTGTTTTGTAGATTGCCTGGAGCTTTTCTTAGCTACAGTTATAAATTAGGAGAATGCAGGATAAGTATAAAAATATTCAAAATCTTCAAATGAAACTTTACAAACCCATGCATTTCAAAGCAAATGAAGCAAGAGTCTGAGTAAACCCAAAAGTCACTAGCAGTGTCCAAGATTCCTTCATTTATTGGCAAGATGACCTGGCTGTGTGAGGTTGGCCAACAACATCAGAAAGTTAAAATACCTTTCCTTGTACCACCTTCAGAGGAACCCATGAGACTTTCTGGCACTCTCTGAAGCAATCTTGGAATGCCTCCAGACCATCAATAGTGAAAGAGACAGACAGATTCACAGTTTTATCCAGTAAGGATGATGAAAATGGAAGTTGCAAAATACTCTCATCAACTTCAAGAACAAAAGAAAAAATAAGTTAAATGAATTTTCACTGGAAAAAAAAAATGTAGTTTGATAATACAGGCTGAATGGAAAAATTCAGAGCAAAAAAATCAATATATTCAAAACCTATAAAGCTGCAGGCCAGGATAACATGTCTGAAGATTTACTCTAAGCAAAGATCAAAAAAGAACCTGAGCCTTCTGCTATGATTCCTTAGTCAATTATGAGAAAAGGAATGCATGTCAGAAGAATTAAAAAAAGGAACCATCATCAAAGAAATTGAATAAAAGAAACAACTAAGAGTCCCAAGGAAATTGTGCAGAGTTACTCTGAAAATTATTTCCCATGCTTTCAACTGCAGCTTTCAAGAGCACCATGCTGGAGGGTTTTTTTCCTATTTAATCAGAATTTCGTATTTACATTATTATTAAATAAAGTAACAATGGCTAGAACTCATTAAGGGCTACAAGCAGATTAAACAAAAGCAAAACAGTTTTCACTGTGGATGTCTAGGGCAAATATTTAGAACAAAATCAACAAACAATAAAGTTGAGATCTTGCAGTTAGTGTTACTACCCACAACACTGCAAACAGTATAAATGAGAAGGTGGACTTACCTTTGCTATATTTCAAGAACACTGGACAAAGATTTCACTAAACAAACCCTATTCTGGCAAACCCAAAGCAGAAATAAAGAGAGGCCATTCCAGAGGGACCATTCAAAACACAGTAATGGCTGATGCACCAACTTTACAAATCAACAACTTTAAGAGATTAAAGGTACTGGCCCACCATAAGATTGTTTAGGAATTAATCTCTCCTGTAAGCACCCAACAGTGCAAGGGATGGACTGCATTTGATTGGACAAGACCTATGAACAAAAAAACCCTGAAGTTTTCAGTCTGTGTAACTGTATAGTAGACCTAACGCTTCAGTGGAGACTTGTTCCAAGTTCAGACAGAGCTTTCCAAACTCAGCCATTTCAAATTTATTTATGTGAAAAACACCTGGTGAACACATTAGGAAAAAGTGAACAGTTTTCTTCCTTATGAGAACCCAAGAATAGATTTTAAAATACGGAAGACTTAATCTCTGGTCTGAGCAGTGAGAGAAAATTTCATTTTTAAAAACTGGGGGGGTTTCCCTCAAAGCTACTAGCAAGTGAAAAATAATGACTTATTTTCTCTATTTCTTCTCCACAACAGTTACTACCATTGATCACTGTGTAATGTGCAACAAACACACACATACACATAATACCTAATAAGCACCCTTAAAATATGTGTCATTAAGGACTTGAATTACTTTTTTGAAGTTTGGCTAATAGAACTCAGTGGACACTAGAATATGATGACTTTGCCAAATTAAATATAGAGCAAGAACATACATAAATTATTCCCCTCTTCCCAGGACATATTCATTTAATTGATTGCCCAGATTTTACACTTTAACTATTTTACCATTCACCTGCTCTACTTATATTAGTATTTAGAAACAAAAAGACAGATAAGTGATCTGTGAAAAGCTTTCTACTTTTTCATTACTCTTCAGCAACAGTTTGAGCCGCTTATTAGAAAAACATAAGAAGGTAACAGATTCCAACCCCAGCAGTCTCTAGTTTCATTACTTTCTGACATTCAGTGCAGGTAATACAGCAGTGCTTTTGGCAAGAACATATATGCCCCCTATAGGTTTAATGTATTCTTACCACGGAAAGATGGAAATAAATGAAAGGATCATTAAGCATTTCCTAAATAGAAAATTCAGTACTAGAAAAATAATATTACATCTTTCAATAAATATATGTTTACATACACACAAAGTAAATACAAAATTATTCTTTAAAACTTAAACATCCTCCCTGTCTAAACCCCTTTTCTTTTAAACATAATTCTTTTAGCCTGCACAACAGAGATTGCCCCAAGTATTTCCTTTCATGAGCAATGTTCCCTCCCCGCCGCTCTCTCCCTTTGTCCCACAGCTTTCCCAAGTACAACACTGAAAGGTTGTACACTGAAAAAGTGTAGCATTTTATTCTGAGTTTATAACATATTATGCAAATATATTGCACTACATCCATGATTTGTAATAATGTTGTTACAGTTACATTTGTATTTTAAAAGTTGGATCATAAATTTTACCTCCTTTAGCAGTAATGACATGCTGTTTTGGAAATACCATTAGCATTCAGTTCAATATACTATTTTATATATACAATTAGATCTACAAAGGTAGGTAAGACATGGGTGATAAATCTTGACCATTTAATGGCTTCCACATAACTAACTACAACTGAGGAACCAGCATTTTGTTTGGTCTCTTAAAATTAGTAAATTCCAATTAGCCTTTAATTTTCTTTTTTAAAGGCCTGACTGTAGTTCTGATTCCACATCCAAATTTCTACTGGTATATCACAGCAAGTATGACAATTTTGAATAAAGATAAAGCATGGCTTTTTATTCTGAGGTACCTAATTCAGCCTTACCTTAGTGTTCTTAAATCCCACAGTTTGATGCCATCACCTGCAGCTGTGGTCATGAAAAGATTGTAAGCTTCATGTTGCTGAGTGCTGAATGATGACCCCTGTAAAATATGAAATCAGTTTCAGGTAACTGTTCTCATGGCACTAAATATTTATAGAATCATAGAATATCTCAAGTTGGAAGGGACCCATAGGGATCATCGAGTCCAACTCCCTACTCCTCGCAGGACTACCTAAAACTAAACCATATGAGTAAGAGCGTTGTTCAGATGCTCCTTGAACTCTGACAGGCTTGGTGCCGTGACCGCTTCCCTGGGGAGTCTGTTCCAGTGACTGACCACCCTCTTGGTGAAGAATTTAGTCCATTCAAAAAATAAAAAATAAATGTTTGTTAAGTTATGTGATAAAAAGCTTGTCTGCACACACACAAAGGAGCACAGAGGAAAGTTGGCGTGTGGAGGAACCCCCATAACACAGTCAGAGAAATGAAGCACTGCCTCAGCTCCTCTCAGTGTTGTCCCAGGACAGCCGTGAGCCATTTGGTCCAGGGGTGACACCCACCATAATGAGTCAACAGGAGAGGCTCTCTGGGTCATCTCACAGACTGATGGGGATTACTACTTATCAGGGTATGGGATCCATT
>NW_008825216.1:6480255-6489372 GCF_000699105.1 Pygoscelis adeliae | reverse complement strand
ATTATGGGATGTTTAGGGGAGGAAATAAGGGCGGGGAAAGGGAGGGATCAAAGTGGTTTGTGGAAGAACAAGTGGAGAAAAATAGAGGGGAAAGGGAATAAAAGGAGCCGATTGTGTGTAAACAGACTGCTGGCCAGTGCCTTTGGCCGTGCCCTGTAACTGATCATTTCTTGTATTCCTGTTGAACTCTATTTCTAACTATTTTCCTGGCTGAAGGGACTCTCTAATCTATCAGCATATATGTATATGAAGGTCTAAGAGTCAGCAACTGGATAGGGGACCACGAGAGGCCTGTGTGTCCTGGAGGGACTGAGGGTCTGGATGCCACCAACTGGAGTGGGACCATAGATCAGACAGCCTGTTGCTCTGAGTGCCAAAAACTGGAGAGAATGGAGTGAGTGAAATTAAATGCCAGCAACTAAAGTTGGATCAAGTGTCTGTGGTCGAAACAACTGGAGCAAGTGAGGGGCAAGTGATGGTGCATAAGCCAGTATGTGATCATTAACGAATTTCAAGCTGGATGAGTCAGCAAGTAGGTGAAGTGGCTTGGGAGCCAGGTACGTGTGTGTGTCTTGGGGAGTGAAGCATCTGGAGGAGCCGGCTACCAGAGGAGACAGGGTCCAGGCCAACTGCCAGAGACACATAGGTTCACACGCCCAGGTGCCAGCAGCTGGGGACTGCAGAGATCCAAGGCCAGTTACTGCACTGTTTGTGTCTAAGCCCAGCTTCTGAAGCGATACACATTGTATTTATGTATACATTTCCCACTAATGGATCTTCATCCCAATCAGACAAAGAGGGGAAGAGGATGAGGCTGTTGATGATGTCTGTGTTTGTGTGAGTGCTGAGTGTTTCTGTCTCTGTTGATCCATATGGCCAGCTGCGTGTATATGTACATATGTGCCAACTGGGTATCCAAGCTCAGCCTCACTACTGGTTGGACCCAGGGGCAGGGAGCTATAGCAGCCTCAACTCCATTGGGTTACTGGATTCAGCTACTCCTAACAATATTTTATCAGAACTTCAGAAGTATTATTTGGCTTTGCGTAGTCAACAAGATTCAGTTCACACAAACTTCCTGGACCTATCCTATATGGTTACTATTAATCATTTCTTCAGAAGGTGGCCCTTCAAAAACTATCATTCCAAAAACCTCTCCCTATAATGTGCCCTATCTTAAGCTCACATCTGTTTGCAGTCATTACAAGGTCTTCAAAGAAAGGTTGAGGTTACCATCATCAAAACCCTTTAAAAGCAGTAAGAGCTCAATACTTTCCCAGATCCTTAAAGGAAGGTTCAGATTATATTTTCTATCTTCGTTCAAGACTTTGTTATTACTGGGGGGCAGCAAACCATACCAGGCACTAATATTGCTCAGCTTCATGTCGAGGAAGTTTCATGTTGTCAAGACAAACTAAATATTTTATACTTTTTCATAGACGTACCCAAAATATTGATCAATTATCCAAATGTGAAATGGTCTATGGCCATTCATTAGCAAATCATAAATTCCACCAGCTAATTAGAAGACTGTATCATTCAGAGAATGACTATTCTGTTAAAAATATGTTCACATTAAAGCAGAAAATACATATATATAATGCAAGCTGGGAACATTCTAGCAATTTCTTGTTTAAAGTTACTTTTTTCAGATTGTTCAATATAATCTTCATCTACATGAGAAACAAGAAAAGTACAAATATAAAACCTTATGGAATTAACTATCTTGACAAAGTCAAAAAACATAATACAGACAACCAGAGTAATCCAACATTTAATTGTAAGCCATGTTTAGCCCTGGCATAACTGGGCACACTTTCTATTGACTTCAGTAGCAACTGCATTCATTCATAGCAGGACTGATTTTGGCTTTGCATTTTTAAATAATTAAATGCAGTCTATCTCTAAACCTCTGATTTTTTTAACATCCACATTGGCAAATCCTGGCCTTTTTGCTGGCTACAAACGTCTTTCTCCAGAGAACTAAATATAAACAGTTAAAACTCCTTTTTTGCTTTCACCACCATTCACATTCTTGATTTGGCTGAATACATCAGAGAAACCTCAAGGCCATTTCCTGCAATCAGTGCTTCACTGCCAGGAATCTTCTATTTGTTATAAAAACTGGCGTATAGCTGGAAAATGCTCTAGTATTTAGTGAACGGAATTCCCCAAACGGCAAGACAAAGTGGGGCACCTGGCATTAAAAAGACTGTAGGAGTTTTCTCTTTTTTTGCTTTAAGCAGGTTTCCTTCCTAAACTAAGGATTACCAGAGTCTGCTCTACCAGATGAACTAAAATGCACTGTGCAACAGATTTCCCAACAAAGTCTACACATTCTTGCATTAGCTGTGTTTTTTATTAACTATAAAAAAAGAGTAATTGTAAAAGAGAAAGACAGTAGTTGTCCAAAGGATAGTGTTCATTAAAAGTTACAGAGCACCATTTCTTTTTTCTGTTTTTGAACCTTTTACTCACCATTCCCCCTTTCTTCAGTCAGTAATGATCAGAGAGTCCAATATAAAAGGTTCTACAGACACATACACATTTACTTCGTGCACTACTCCTTTACTTTAGAATACACTAACAGTAATACAGGTAAGAAGAAGTGTAATCCCTTTGTTCCTCCCCTGCCCTGACATTTTGTTAGTAATATACTTTACTAATATAAAGCTATACTTGTATCTTCAAACTACATTTGCTACTGAATATTGCTGTAGAAGACAAGAAAATATATACTAGTTGGGACAATATGCAAGCTGAATTTTATTTATCCCTTTGTGTTTTTATAGTCTTATGATAATCTATAATTTAGGAGAATCTAATGCAAAAACTAGCATATTCCAACATACTCTTCAAACTATATTCTTTCATTCTGACAGACAAATCTCTTGCCTATGCCCCATTATCTTCCTCATCCACTACTGTAATCCCTTCTCAGCTTCTCTCTAGACTAACTACAGTGCAACTTCCACGTAAAATTTGGCCCCAAGAAGGACATGGTTCAACAGAATCCCTATCTCATTCACTAATTCCTATGAACACCACTGATTTCATCCAAACAGTGCAGCTGGCTTATGCTAAAGGCATCAATCAATAAATGTCTCAGAAAACACTCCACATCTTCCAGGCAAGCACATACCTTCAGACAGGTTTGTCATTATGGCTAGGAAAAAGTTAACTGACTGAAACTTCTGAGTTTCCTATTACGTTTTTCAGCCTTCATATCATGTACATTTCCTAAATGGACCAATGAATTTTGAAACAAAAGGGCCTGGGCAGAGAACTAGAAACTTTGATGTTTCTCTGAAAATTAATGTGATCTATAACTGTGTTTGCTAGCAGAACATAATACCATCCAAATATTTGTGGTTGATACTGATAGATTCCTGTTCAAAGAATATGTTTTGCAGCACTACAAATGTATTGCTAACTCTAAAGCTCTGAATCTTTGTGGTCTGATCTCAAATTGCCATCTATTTCTGTATCTCAGAGGTTCCTAAACTCTAAGACAGGAACACGATTTTGATATTTCAGTCAATTCATTTTACTGCGTTTTTTAAAAGTTAGTATGCAAAGCAATGGACCATGAAAAGTCACATAATACTTTGATAATCATTAGTAATCAGTTTTCATTAGGTGATCTTATGTATCAAACCAAAATCATCAAGTTAGAAATCACTGGCTGATAAAACAACTTACTGACAGTGTAAATCCATTATTATCAGCTTAGGATATTCGCCTTGTCAGGCTTGGTATAAGATGGCTAAGGACTACGTATTAGAGTGAGGTGAAGTTACTACAGCCAGAAGAGCGACATTTGCTCATTGCCTCAGAAGGAGCTTAATGACATCACTTGGGTCTAGTAACACCCTGTGCTAAAATATCATAAGCAGTTCTGAGAGCAGGGTCTGGAAACCAGACACAGGTTCAGGGAAAAGAGTGAAGGGTCCCTCAACACCAGTCTATCACTGAAAAGTGGGAGATTTCCACCAGTTTCCTCAGGCTGAGGAGAACAATGAACCTCTTTCCCCCAGCTCCTAAGTAAACACGGAAAATTAAGCTATTACATGAACCTGCAGCAGCATCACCACATCATCTTCACAGGACCATGTATTTAGCTCAGTTTCCTGATGAAATGATGCTTATGCAACTGTGCTGTCTGCTGATTCCCATCCAGAATTTTTAACCTGCTTCACTATTTAAATCCAATCTGACAGAGAGATAAAGGTCTTATGATAATTACGTTTTCACAAGATATGTGTAAATGACTAATTAGCAGATGCAAATTCAAACCAGCACAGCCATTAAGGAAAGTGATTTTGTTTGACAAGCCATTAACCAGCCAACACAAGAGTAATTTGGAACAGGCATGCAGTATGGCACACCTCTCAGTCAACTAGTAATAAAGACATGACAAGACGATAAGGTTGTGATAGGGGAGGAGTGTTTAGCAAACATAGGGAACAAAACCAAAAGTGCATGTGGTGGGGAGGCAAAGGTTATAAAGAACACAATAGTCAAATTGGAGTTATTGTGGTGGGTTTGGAAGGTGATATTTAAGGACACAGGCTTAAAATCCTTTAGAAAGGATGCTTAATTAGTTTTGTTACTGCTGGAAGAACCTGTATACAAAGAAAAACAATCTTTGTATGGTCATTACATCGTATGCCCTGAGCACTTCAGGGGAATTTGGTGCCAAAACGCTTTTTAAGGAAGCAAAAATACACTGAGATTTGGAATAATAAACATTAATATGCTCAATTAAATCAAGATTATAGAGATTCTAAGCAAGCAGTATAAGGCCTAAAGTTCTGCAAGCAATTTAATTGTGTAAGCTTTAATCATATATGGAGCTTCAAGAGCTAGGCATGTCTTTTGTGGTTTCCTCTCCTGGACTTTGGTAAGCTAAGTTGCACTATTTTGGATCCAGGACTAAGGGTTCTTTATATATCAAATCCTAAATAACTGTACTAATCTAAAGTAGATGACAAATGGGAAGTACTGTGCCACAAGTAATACAAATATATAAGCAAGAATCTGGTAGTAAGCACCCTACTCAGAACAACTTCTTCCCTAGGTGAGTTTTTTTTCTGTCATGATTTTGCCCAGTTTCCTCTTTTCCTTCTACTGTTTTTCTTCATCCAATACTTTAAATTTGTCACAGCCTCATAAGTCTAGCTCTAAAATGGCCTTCTTATAAGTTTCAGAATATCTGTCTCCCATCTGAGAGATGCTTGCTACATTCTTGCTCTGATTTCCCTTCCCTGATGTTGACAAAATAACGAAAATTCACAACACAAAATACTGTTCTGTAGAATATAAGGAAAGACCTGAAGAAAACACAAGCAAGTCACTGAAATACTATAGATGGAAAGGTATATTGTGAAAATATTTATATATCTATTTGCATACATATATATACAGTGTATATATAGATATATGGTACTTTCAACCACTGTTGCAATCTAGGGTTTTCAAATCAAACAGGGTAGTATTAAGGTATTTGACTATTCTTACAGTTAACAAAGATAAAGAAGGAAAGATTAAGTACAGCAATATATACTTTCCAAGACGATGCGATGCTAGTGTGCAGATGTATTTTCACTGTATTCATTATTCTTCATCTCACTCTAAACATGTAACAACATAGGGCAGCTTCTTACCTTGTGCAAATATGGAAACTACTGTCTTTAAAGATTCACCAGCCTAGATTTTTTTCTTACATTTCTCTCTGCTCTGAGTCACAGTAACAACTATTTTTTCCCCAGCTTCCTTGCAATTCTTATAATTTTTCTTCATCATTATACTATTGAATTTTTCATTTCTGAAGTAATCCTTTGCATTAAAAGCCGAGTTTAAAATGGGAAGACTTTCTAACTGTGCTACTGCATTTAATTTAAAGATGTTTGGAATTATTCTTCATACTAAAGCAGAAGTCCCAACCTTCTGGGAGTGAGCTATACTGATGCTGCTCTCTTCACTTCCCTGCATCCTTCTCCTCCCTCATGGCCATTACCTCCCCAAACCTAGTTTCTTCCAGTCCTTGCGTCTGTCTCCTCTGGACCCTTGCAAAACACTGAGGTTCAAGGAGGTGAGAAGGAAAGACATAATCGGGGCAAAGGAGCTCTGGGAACAACAGTACTCTACATGGCTGTGGATGGCTGGAACAGTATGGGGCAGGGGGCAGGATTCTACTAGAGTGAGGGAATTAAGTACGAGAGGAGGAGAAAGGAAAGAGGTTGTAGGGGGTGGAGAAGTGAAGACTCATAGCTGCAGAGGCAGAGCACCTGTAATGATATAGAGAGATACAGCCTAGCTTCAACTAGTGAAATAGGTTTGGAGATGTAAACTGGCCAAGCGGCACAGGATCAGAGGAGCAGGCTTCAGCCATAGGTTGGTTATTCTGGAGCTCCAGCAAACTGTCAGGAAGCTTGAGGCAGTACAGTCATCACAGAGGTTGCCAGTGAGAAGGGAGAAGAGTGACAAGATAGAAGACGAACTGGAAGCCCTATCTGGTTGCTGCCACTGTTCTTGTCTCCAGGGAAGAGGGAGAAGAGCCAGTAAGAATGGGCAGAATCAACACCAGATTCACACCTCACCTGAAAAGAAGGATCACTGCAGCAATTTGCTAGCCTACAATAGCAAACACTCCATGTACTTATTCTATATATGTACACTGTATGAGTAGGTGCTCGACGTTCATCTGCAATGTTTCACAAAGTGTTAACAAGAACAGAGATAACCTTGCATAATTCAAGCTTCAGATAAGGGACAAGTTTTCAACAACTGTACTTACATCTGTACAGACACTGCAGATTAAATATCTCGGGCAAGGATACAGTCTGATTTTACAACCTAATAACAGTCAGGAAGATTCAAAACATACCTACTAAAGAAAGATAAACTGTGGCAAGTAATGACTCAGTAGGGTGGTTTATCATCTTCAGCATGCCATTACTGGATCAAGGCTTCATCACACTGATAACTGCCACTGCAACAAGGGATGTGCTATACTCTACTAAATGTAAAGTGATGGTTCTGACCACCTACAGTCATTAGAGAATTGGGGTGGGGACAGGGAGGAGGGGGAATTCAATTATTTTAGCCAGTATATTTTGGGCAGATTTCAAGAGGAGCAACTATAAAGAATTCTACTCTGGCTTCATTGAAATTACTGCAGATTTTGGTAAGCAAAACAAGGGTTTCTTGATTCTTGAGAGACAGAAGACTTTTACATTAATTTTATTTAATAGGCCACAGAGAGAGATTTTCAAAATTAGACAAGAAAATAAGGCAACCAGCTGTTAGATTCAGCTGATATTTAAATGTTTGAATGTTCCTCTGAACATTTCCCTATAGCGCATTCTAAATTTCTGTAGTGTCATGCAGATAATCTGAGTATCTTTACAGAAACACTGATTTAGCAGCAGCTTATATGCACATACAAGTACTATGACAAGTTTAATTTTCACTCCCAGTCTGTGCTTCTTGATTAATACGTCACACAGACATAGCAATGCTTATTATCTTCTAAATATATTTTCACTTTTAGAGTACTAAAATTCTAAAAGGAAACAGGAATTACAGACACCCATTAAAATGGGTGTCCCACCCCATCATCTTCTAAGAGATATACTTTATAACAGTCAGTGCAGACAAATCTTTTATATGAATATACATCTATATATATATATTTGCAATATTTCCAGTTAAACTCTTCTGGAGGAAGATTCAGAATACTGTTCTGTTATACATCAGACAATGTCTGCTGTTCCAAATGATATAATAAGCTTAATCAAGTAGACTGCAGGTTGAGATTAATTTCACACATTGCCAATTCTTGCAAACAATCTCTAGAACAGACCAAAAGAACAATTTAAAATCAAAGTCATTACATTACCAATTATATATACTTGCTTACAGCTGCTGCTGTCCAAAACCAGAAATAACAGAACGACATGATGTTCACCTATGTTTCTAGAATATCCTATGTATTTAATAACTTGCTAACAGGTTTCTCCCACACTTAATTGGAACATATCTTCCTTAGTGTTTTACAAGACCTTCTAAATAGATTTTCTTTTTTTATTTATTTAAAGAACAAATCTGATCATCCCCACTTACTACTGTCCAGGTAGCATCACAAAGCAGTCTTGGAACATGGGAACCGATTTGAATGAATCTAAACCAGAAAATGCACTTCAAGAATATACATATTGCAATCACTAATAAGCATTCAGTCCACAAGACAAGACTAGGGCTAGTCCAAAGGAAAGCCTTCATGAATTTTGTTGTGTAGGCACTGGATCTTCAGCATCAACTGTTTCACTCCACGGATTTTGCTCCACCCCTCATCACTACCTAACCTTAGATTCCAATGTGTTTCCCACTTTAAACAGGATGTAATTTACATGCAGCATTCTGCATATTTTTATAAGTCTATGAAAGTTTTAGCATATTATCTTAATGTAAATGTACTGAGTTATATTTACTCTAACAGCTTTAAACTGTACAACTGTATAGTTGATGTGTAATTTTCCTATTGACTTATCTAAAGTATTAATTTTATATAACTGAAAAAAGAGAACCTTGATCCACCATTTTCCCCCCAAATGATCAATTTTCTTCGCTATACCACATACCTCTAGGTTTTTTCCTAAGTGAATACTTGCCCACAGCTTTAAAGTTTTTCTTGATTAAATAACCTGAAGCCACTAAGCTGACCAAGCAAAAAGAAAAGCCAGAACTTCAAGCCTATGTGTGTTACAAATAGTACTGAAATAGTTAGCACGATTTTAAGCGTTTTACCAGATCACATCTCTCAGGAAAACCCACAAAGAGTTATGCAAAAGTAGTAATAAGGAACTGTTTTAAACCCACAGAAGCAAGGACTTTCCAACTGAGAATGAAGAACCATACTCAACCAAACCTAACGCAGTAGGCATTCCGGCATATACGGTATCATAAGACCTCCAAACATTCAAATCAATCTTCAAGTGAAAAAAAGAGCAAGGATGAGGGGTTTTAAGTCAACTATTCTGTTGCAGTACTGAGCAATTTTTTTTTTTTTTTGGTTGCTGTTTCTGAAGTTTCCAAAAAAAATCAGATGACTTT
>NW_008825216.1:6464190-6480194 GCF_000699105.1 Pygoscelis adeliae | reverse complement strand
GCAAAGGGTAATATACACTTCTCTAATAGCAAACTTGTTCAGTCATTCTCACTGCTCCCTGCTTTCCACTACAGAACAAATGAGATCTGGGTGACTTTATCACACAGACTTATGACCTTGCCCATCCTCCCCAACATATAAAAAACTCTATCGATTACTATCAATTGTATTTTTAGCCTTCAATTTCTTTGTTGATGGAGTTGTAGTGGTACTACAAATACAATTCAGTAAAATATATACCTTATTTTGGCAGATCTGATGGACTGATCTAGTGTGAACTTCTGGTATCACTGCTGTGCTGCAGCCTGCATTGAGGTCAAAAACTTCCAATGCTCGGTTGCTGCCAGCTGTAAGTACAATATCTGTACAGTTGTCTGTGTTAAAGTTAAACTGATCTAAAGGAACAAAAGCATATAGACAGAAAAAAAGACAGATAAATAGATCTCAAGACTCTGTTGTATTTAGTACTCTATGAGCAGCACCAAAAGTCTTACAGTCCTAAAAAATTTATGTCCAAGGCTGAAGTTCAGTATCACAAAAAAATACAGCATTTTTACTCTAATAGAAAAAGAGTAGTAAAGAATCAAATGCTAATTACTTTAACTGAAGTTATTTCCATGTCATTAAGTCCAAAGAACTATAAAGAAAATAAGAAATACAAAGGATACAAGAGTAGAAATCATTTACTGCTGAAAGGCTGGTAATCTCCATTGTTGAAGCCATGGGAAATTTCTGTACCAATTTGCAAACACTTCTCTGTTTGTATCTGCAAAAAATATCAAATGAATGTTAGTGTTAATGAAATAAGTTATGATTTGTGGCCACCAGTAAACTTCCATTGGAATCACAAAACAAACCAAAATGCTTTCTTTTATTATTAAAATTTAAAGCCACAGACCTTTTGACTCATTGCTGAACTCTATTAAAAAACTTGGTAATAAAACTCATTTGGATGAAAAGAAACATGATATTTGTATGCCCAAGATAGATCTTCTATCAACATGAAACACTAAAATAATCCTGCATGTATATTGAAAATGTTGAAGAGAAAAAAAAATTGTCAAGTAGCTATGATCAAAAAACAAAAATACCACTAGTTTCAGTATAGCATTTCATGTGCTGATTATAGGGGCAATAAGAAAGAGAACGAGGAGAAAATAGTGAGGAAAGAATAATTTCCACTTAGATGGGAACAGAACAAGAGGCTGATCACACACTATCAAAGAAATTTGGCTTCCCAACATAAACTCTCCTGTGGGATATCTTCCAGCTCCATGCAGATGTTGCAGATGTGCCAAACCCTTTAAAATGGCTTCAGACTTATTTATATCACACAATGCAGAACTGTGTTGTGATTCAGTCTGATTAGATCTTTCTGTTTACTGAAATATGTCAGCACAGACAACATGGATCTGATCTTAAATCCACCAAAGTCAACAGAAAACATTCCTCCATGGATATGGATATGGATATGGATACGGATATGGATATGCTGGGCAAGAAAAGTGTGATTTCCATAGACATCACCTAAGGAATATAAACAGAGTGGTTACTAACTGTACTGGGTCTGGTTAGGGTGGAGCTAATTTTCTTCATAGTAGCGTGTATGATGCTGTTTTACATTTGTGACCAAAACAGTGTTGATAACACACAAGGTTTTTAGCTATCGCTGAACAGTGTCTGCACAGCATTAAGCTATTCTGTGTTTCTCACTGTGCCCCCAGAGTGAGTAGGCTGGGGGAATGCAAGAGGTCAGATGTGGACGTAGCCACGACCCCTAACCTGAATTATACAAAGAGATATTCTGTAACGTCTAATGCCAAGCTCAGAAACAAAACTGCGGGGAGGGGAGTTTTTTGAAAGTAGCCATTGCTCGGAGACCAGCTGGGTATCGGTGTGCTGGTGGGAGCTACTGAGCGATCACTTTTGCATCACTTGTTTTTTTTTTTCTTTTTTCTTCATTTATTAAACAGTCTTTATCTCATCCCATGAGTTTTTCTCACCTTTGGCATCACTTGTCTCACCCCCATCCCACTGGGGGATCCCACTGGGGGAGAGTGAGTGAGCAACTGGGTAGGGGCTTAGCTGCCAGCGAAGGTCAACACACTGCAATAACTCAAAATTTCTACATTATATTCTAAATTAAGACACTTCTTTGCAGTAAAATAATTCCAATGTAACTGTAAGTATTATACTTCCATTTTAGCATGTCTGTCTAATGACAATACAAAAGTCCATGCATGACACACTTGTAGGAATAATTTACTGTTTCTTTCCAACAATGCTAAAAGTTTGCAAATCTGAGAACATTTGACAAAAGCAATACGTTTATAAGCTGGATCAGTTCAAAAGAAAAATGGTTAATGATTTGCTTTTCCTTTCTTTGTTACTCTCAAACAATGATCTGCTGAGCTTTTCCAGGTACACATTAGAGCTACTTCTGCAGCGACGGTGAAGCAGAAGGTAAAATACAGTGTTTTGCAACTTAATCGAAGAACATTTTGTGGTTTCCAGAAGTATTTTATTCAAGTAAACTACAAAAATAAACTGCTCTAGACTTCAGGAACAACTGATTTATCTCCATTTTTGGGTAAAGATATCCAAGCTAACTTTAAATAAGCTGACTGAGACAATAGGAACAATATGATGGAGGCAGCATTAAACTTCCTCTGGTCTAATTTACCCTGCTGAAAGAGGCTTACTGAAACAAATTGCTCCCAAATGCAAGAACAATAGTTTTGAGTTAGCTGAAGTATCTCTCTTCTACAGTGCAGTCTGCTACATAGATAAACACTTCACAGGGTGTTTCCCAGATAGAATTTCACCTAGAAAGCAAATCTTCAACCAACACAGTAAACTGAGATTCATGAAATACAAGTTAGGACAAAACTGAACCAAAGTAACGGAGGAAAAAAAATAGAACAAGAGTACCCATTAGCAAAAAAAGAGGAATTTTAGTATATTTAAGACCTTATATTTTTTGGACACAATGCATTTGCCGCATGTCCTATACACATTCAGTTCAAAGCACAAGTCAATTAAAATTCAGCCAGGCATTGTGGACACACTGAGCTGGACACTGTGCATTAGTTCTTGCCTCTTAGAGACGAAAGCTTATACAACCATTTGGGTTACCTTTTTATTGCTTTAACAATACCTCCATAAACTAAGAATTAACAGGCAACACAGAAGGTAGGTAATCAGATTGTGGAAGACAGGTATTACGTAATTCAAACAGACACAAGACAAAAGCTTAAATGTCACTCACTTGTAATATATAAGAACAGAATTTGAGAATAAAAATATATGTTGAAATGTAAGCAAAAGTTCACAATCTACATTTTAAGTTAAAATAATTTCCTTTTTGCTATAGAAAAGATTGTTAGATATCTTACAAAGGGCTTGTTGAGGAATTAGTCAGAGGAATTAATCCAGTAAAGGTCGGAAGGTGTTGTAATATTTATCAAGACAAAGGTGTGAAGAACACGCAAAGGAAAAGCTTTTTAGATTGTTGAAAGATATTACAACTTATCAGTAAGAAGGCACATTTAACAAAATAACTGTGCTTTCGTCTGCAGAAAATCAACAGATTTCTGTGAATATAACAAGGGTTACTTTGTAAGTAAAAAAAGAAGATAATAACAAATAAGATAAGAAATCTTCAAAAGGAAAGAAAAAATATTTTTATTTTCCCATCAGAAATGAGTTCTGAAAATAAAATTATATACAACTAGATTAAGAATTCCATCTCAGATCTGGCCACTTTCCATAGATAAATTTGACAGTCTGCCATTAGCAAAGCTAATTCCTTTGTTGCAGGGTTTCCCATATGAACGCACTGTCACAGACAGTTGTGAAGTTGTTTTCAGCTATTACGAAACACTACAAGCCCTAGAAAATGCTGCACAGATGAAGGCCAGGAGTGTGAAGTCAATATAGGCAAAATTCCATCTCACAAGTCAACTGGAGAGGCTATTGTAGCATAAACGCGCCCTAAAAATTGTCTGAATTAGACCAACACCCCCTCAAGCCACAGAAAAGCTTGTGATGGAGGCAAAAAAATGGATGAATAATATCTTCCTATTACATTTTTTCCAGGTCTCCATTTCTGTGCATGGGGCATAATCTCAGCTGACAGTCCTATAGATCAGGTATCCAAATAAAATCACATTTGTGTTGATATACTCAAAACTACAATTCTGTCCTCCTTTAATGCCTTCAGTCATTAGAATTCTGACAACAGTGTAAATGACTAATCTTTGTAATCTCTTCTATCCCGCATACTTTTGGGATGTAATAATTTTTGGGGAATACATTTACAGTATATAGTTATTTTCAGGAGACTGGTATATCTTCAGAAATAAAATATAAAACCAGATTCTAAGATACAAACGATTCCTGCAATGATTGCAGAGACTGATGTGTCTACTTCCCAGCAGATTTTGAAGTCCTTTGCTGAAAGCATTTTTCAGGAAACTCAGATAAAGTAGCAACATTTTGATGACAGACAAAAAACTTCCATGTATGGAAGTATGTCACTATGTTAAAACCAGAAGACAAATAGGCACCTAAAAACAACCTCCCAAAAAACCAGCTTGATGCAGATCTGACATTTAAAATTTTAAGGAAAATGGCTGTACATGACAAAGTCAAAACTAAGTGACAGACCACAAACATCATCAGTATAACAGATCACAAGGTTTCAGGCTATTAAAAACATTTTATATGTGCACTGTAAAAATTAATCTTCAAACAGTAGTCGTCTTATACATTTCCAGACACAGCCTTGAGTTCAGTAAAATAAGAAAATCAGTAACATGAAAAGGAAAAGAATCACTTCATCTTCTGAAATGCTTAGAATTCATCGTAACTGAAAAATATTCTCTCTTACACTACAGAGGAGGGTGGATGTCATTCACTGACCCTATGTAATGAATCTTAGACATAAGAAAAGACAAGCACGGGAAAATGTAAAGCATTTAGAGATGGTTGCTGTTAGAATGTTGTTAGAATTCATCTTATGACTTATGTACTTCTCATCTAGTTTCCATTCTGTTTCTGACAAAAAACAAAGAGTGTTTAAGTTCTTTGATCTAATGGCTAAAGCTCAAAGGAACCAAGCTTAGAATATTCTTATTATCATACTGCTGAATCAGGTCTGTGCAGCCCATTTACTTAAGAAGTTTAAACTGGCTTAAAGTGGTTTGCATGAAAATAATTATGCTGTTAAACATTAACTTTCCAGACGTATCTGAAATGAACACTCTCCTATGTATCATTAGCATGCTAAATTTTAAACCCATTTACTATGGCCTTTGCTTTATCCATCTATAATATCTGCTGGTATAGTTTCCCATTTCATCAGAGTAGATATTTTATCATTACTTCCCTTACTGTATGTATGATTACTACAACCAGTTGCTAAATATAATGGCTTTAAAAGGCATTGTTTCTGTTACTGGAACACAATTTTCTCCTTTTTAAACTCCTTTCAAATTGCTCATGCTGATCTTTAAAACAACACATAAAACTATAAAAATGAGATAACAACCCATAGATGTTTTGTTCTGCTCAAATTCTTATGTGACTTAAAAGTAATTGAGAATTAAAAAAAAAATAAACTAAGAAGCAAATAGTTACACTTCATATCAGCATGCACAACTGCTGATGAGAGTGGAAATTCAATAGTTAGCAATTTTGGAGAAGGTAAAGAAATTTGTTTAGGTTGTGAATCATTTTGAGATTAATCATAGAAGCAGAAGTCAGGAGAGCTGTATTCTATTCCCAGAACTGCAGTAAACCTCCTTTATGGCATTTGTAAATAAGGATATGTTTAAATAAGCCAATAAGGAATATAACATTCTTTTTCTTATTTCCACTTCTCAGTTTCACCTTTAAAACTGAACCAATGTTTAACCATTTAATTAAGTTGTTGTGATGCTTAGTTAATTAATACTTATGGGGAGTTCTCCAAAAACTGCACAGAGAAACAGTGATATGATTTGTCATTCTACGTCCACACCTCTGAAATACAGTAGCAATCTATTGGTTAGCCAAACTGCATTGCCATGCCTTTCTAATTAAGGGTATAAAGCATGCTTAGATCTAGCACCTTCAAGCATTCTTCCAAATTTGATTCAGAAGGCAGAATGAGAGAGTTGTGAGAAACAAAAGGAATGATGCAGTGTTCCATAAAAGAAAGAAAAGCTGGGCAATGAACTGGAGGGAATTCAGAAGAAAAAGTCAAGGCAAATTAACCCTTAAGACCTTTTCTTATAGCTATATATAACCAGGTCTCAGACTGGTTTGTGGATTCGTTGTAATGTCTACGATAGTGTGTTTGGTCTTTTGGCATTACACTAATATCCCAGAAAGTCTAATTGCATATTTTTGACTTAATGCATCAAGAAATACTGACAGCATGGTAATAACAAAAATCTGCTATAAGCACAACCCTACATACATACTTTAACAGCTTTAAATCAGGATGCTTCTAACAAAGTAATTGGAGCAACACAGAACACAGGTGAAGTTCAGTGCCAAAGTCCTTCCAAAGTTGTTTGAGTGGGTTCTACAATTGCATCAAGTTCCATAGTACCTTTAGTTTCTGAACTAACTAGCTTGAAAGTAGTTCAGACCAGTCTTCTACAACAGTAACTGCAGTATGGATTTTCTTCAGGTTACTGGATACTTTCCTCTAGGAGGCATGGGTATTTGTTTTTAAAAAAAAAAAGATACCTAGAGCCAGCACATCATATACTACAATAAAATTTCCTTACTAAAGCCTAAGCCCCCATGAATAGAAGGAAAAAAATATTTTTAACTATATCTTGAAGTTGAAAGCAATCAGAAGAGGGAAGGATCTAAAAGATCAGAGTTTTGTTTTCCATCTTCTTTTTCAAGTTCCTCCATGATTGCCTGTATAAAGTTGAAGAGTTAAGAATGGTATGAGAGAAGCAGTTGCCTGCCTCAGTTTCCAAATATTACTTGTTTACGCTATGAATATATTTCAAGCAAAACTGGGAACAGGAATCACTTTTCTTGCCTTCCAGGTTCCTCCTGTACTATTGCACTTTGCTACAGGGTAAGCACTTCAGAACAAGAGATCTCTGTAGAACCAGTTATCAGAAAAGAAAGTCAAGGGGGAAAAAAATCTATTTGCTATATTCCCATTCCACATAGAGTACATGACTAAAATAATACGAATAAGAGCCACAGCAACACCCTCCATTAAGGATTTTGACCAGAAATGGAAGGTAAAAAATCACAAGTAACAGTGGATTAACTGTAAAACCAAGCAGGTGACTGAAAACCACAATTTATTAACCATTTTGAAGAATTTCTAAACAGAACTTGGATCATAATCCATTAGCTACTTTTCCAAATAAGAAGGAATTTCTGTTCTTAAAAAAGTGTATTTTAAAAGAGTGATAAAATTTGGCATTTTTTCTCTTTTTGTTTCCTATATGGCTGTTTGAAGTTTCAGTGAAGTTGCACCTATCAGGTTCATGCCCCAGTCCAGGAAAGCTAGTGGCAAAACTACCAGGGAAATAGGCCAGTTTCTCCCATCTAAGCATGCACCCCAATACTACTTAATACCATGAACAGGACACAACATTCACGATATCAACTAACAGACTTCAGTGTTGTAACCCTAATTCTGTTTGTCATTCCACTCAAAATATAAAGTCATAACATCAGACAAAGAAAAATGTCTCTTCAAGGTTTTTTTAAATGCTATTATGTCTAAACATATACATATATACATGCATATATATATGTAATGTAATAAAGTCTTACATACACAAATACTGCTGAAAACAAGTAAAAGCAAATGAAGAGCAGAGAAACTTAGTAAAAAGATACAAGGATAGTTTTAGCTCCAATTATAAACTAAAAGAACAGAAAAGGTATATCAGACATTTAATAAAAGAAATTATTCCAAGTCAGAAAGAAGGATGCCTAACAATGAAGAAACACAGGGACAAAATAAGCTAATAAGAAAAGTAATTAGGTACAGTATAACAGTTGGAAGGTCAGTGAAAATTATGAAAGTGATCTGCTTCCATTTGACAGAGAAGGAAGAAAACAGACCTTATTGCAGCCTCTTAGTACTTAAAGGGGGCTTATAAAAAAGATGGCGGCAAACTTTTTAGCAGGGCCTGTTGCGACAGGACAAGGGGAAATGGCTTTAAACTAAAGGGGGGTAGATTTAGACTAGATATAAGGAAGAAATTTTTTTACGCTGAGGGTGGTGAAACACTGGAAGATGTTGCCCAGAGAGGTGGTGGATGCCCCATCCCTGGAAACATTCCAGGTCAGGTTGGACGGGGCTCTGAGCAACCTGGTCTAGTTGAAGATGTCCCTGCCCACAGCAGGGGAGTTGGCCTAGATGACCTTTAAAGGTCCCTTCCAACCCAAACAATTCTGATTCTATGATTCTATGTTGGAGTCTCTGAAAGGAAAAGTATATAGAAATATTCCCAGAAGAGAAAGATTTGCAATAGCTTCTCAAATGTAACTTAAGACATTAATGCACACTGCGATGTAAACAGGCAGAAGGTAAAGCTCAGAAGGCCCCAAATGGTAACAGTAATAGTAAAACTGTATTTGCACCAGGTAAGGTATGCACTATAAAAAATTATTTGACATTTCAATTTTTTTCTATCGTGCCAGAACAAAGATATTTTTACAATTAGCTTTTACTGTTTGTTCAATTTTTTTCCTCTTGCCCTCCACCCCGCACCACCTCATGACCCAAAAAATCCCAGATCAAACAGTACAAATACTTTCACTGGTCTGTTAATGAGAAATTTTACTCACCGTTTGAGGTCATCCTTGGTTGTGTCTAGATGGAAACTTAATAGATGAAATTCAGCTCCACAACACAACAATATAAATGCATCTATAAAATAAAACTGTGCAAAGCGTACAGTCTTATGGAACTTCTCTTTGCCCTGAAATGCAAAGTAAATTATTAAGAATGGATTCTAAGATACTGAATTTTTTTTGTCTGAGATTCCTGGTGTTAAGGCATAGTCTCCCTGTTATCCTGACCATATGTCAGGAGGTTAACCTACTATGTAGTTGCCCTTCCTATTTTTGACATCTATTAATCTCAAAATAAAGTTTTAATTCTACTTAAATTAGTTGGCAGTAAAGTTAATAGTATCATAGTCAATCAAATCTAATACAATCTAGCTTCACACTCTAAACTTCCATTTGAATTGGGGAGTAGACTATAAAGTCAAGCAGAACTGAGCCAATGAAAATAGAATATAGAGAGCAGACAATAAAACCAAAACTTCTAGACATGCCCACTAGTTTTGTCTACCAAGATTGGTTTTCTTCTTTTCATAAATTGTCATGATAAAAGCCTAATCTGAAGTCAATGGAGACCACCCAGATCATAGTATCAGTTTGAATCACCACCACTCAGTAGCTCTGAAAATCAGGCTGTATGTTCTTTCCAGAGAGCTGTTAAAATGGAAGTAGATGAAAGTGCAAAATAGTGTCCTCTGTGAACCAAACCGACAGGAGTTTCTAATTACCAAAATTAGGGCAGGTTCGTTATTGCAGACTGACCAGACCCTTAAAGTTCTGTCTTCTGATGCAGAAACTAACCACTTCTTGTCATGACTCCAGCCAACAGAGTTAACTGCACCATCAGGACCTAATAAAAATAATAATGAAAATATCATAAAGCTCATTTCTTGCATTTATACATTTCTCCAGAGTTAATAGTATTGTTTTAATATAATTATACACAATATTAAAATACATTTTAAATACAGGCTTCAAACGGTTGGATTAAAACTGGTAACAGTAAACCAGTTATTGATTTTTTCTTCCACCAAAAACCATGGAAAAATGTCTCTCATTAATAATCAAGATTCACAAAATTAAATAAGTTCAGAGAAATACCAAGTTATTCTACCTGAAATCTCATATGCATTTGTATGACATTGTCTCCCTTGCTATAAGGGAGTTTGTATGAAAATGTTATAACAAATATAAAAGACACATTTATCTTTTACAGACATTCATATTCTAAAAGAATAAAAACTAGTATCTAAATTTTCTTTAGCTTTCTGCAATTCAGATTTGACTCAGCTAGAAATATAAAATAGTTCTAAACAAATATATAACAAACAAACAAACAAACAAACAAACTTCAAGTTAGCAACAAAAACACATTCACAGATCTTTACTGTCGCAGTAATATTAACAAATTCTATCTCCACACCAAACTGAATTAGAAGCACAGAAGCGGTTGTAAGGTGGTTGTCATTAATAGTGAGTTTTGCTGTTAACAGTTGTGTTTCTGATCTTTTCAGTAAATACTGTCTGTCTCAGAGTGAAGTGCTGAACTGGATTAAAATTATTCCAAACTGTAGCAAAAAATTCCACAGAAAATAGAAGTTTGGCCATCAACTCCTAATGCTTCTAATCAAGCTTCTAAGGTTTGGAAAAGCTGTCTTCTGATGCACAGAGGTCCAAACATCAGTCTGAAAAAGACTACCCAAAGACGGATATTCAGGGAATAATTTCACCTGACTTCATCTTTTCGTTGGTAACAGAGTGATGAAAACAACCATTACTGACAACATGGCTACCAAATATTTCAAAGTGCAACTGGGATGGTTAAGGTCCCGAGCCCTATGACTTGCTACTATACCCAAATGGCAAAATAGTATGGTTGTCATGCAAGACCACAGTGCTCTGTCTGCTTGTTAGCCAGTATTTGGCTCATGGAAAGGCCCAAAACCTTTGGGCATCTAGCCCACAGTGTTGATGATCATGAGTTATTTTGCTCTGACTAATAAGCTGTCCTGAGTGTTTCGTCCTAGACTGCTTCGTCTCTGCCCATCCCTAATAACAGAGGGTTGGAAGTCCAGCAAAATTGAAGTTACCACACCAGAGCTTGTAAAGACCGGTTTATTTTTCGTCATGGGCCTGCATGAAATGTACTGGTGCAGAAAGGTTCAGCTCAAAGAAAAATCCTGAATCACAGGATGGTTACTCTAGCATTGAAGGCCTTCAAGATCCAGATCAGGCTTCATATGAACTGCATTTTGAATGCTTAACTTCAAGTGCTTAGAAACTGATTCTACAGAGTTGTAAAGTACCATATATTCCAGAAGAAGTCAATCGATAGGATGATGCTTTAAAAGGAAGGCAAGGCTACTGAGATCCAGAAGGATTTTATCACATAAAGCAGTAAGGGAACTCACCACAGCTATGGAGCTATGGCAAATAAATACTTATTGTAGAAGTCTCAGCAACAGAACACTCAACTTTGACTGTCAAAGTTCAGTGTTTTAAAACACAAAATGTAAGCAGTTACAAAAGAATCACCAATCTAATTTACCTACAGATAATGATAATTCTGACTCTAATTTTTGAAAGTTATTGGAAGAGCACTTCCAAGAAACATCCTTGAAATTCTATTTAAGAAAAGATACAGTATTACTTGAAAAGAGAATCCAAGTGTTATATTATAATGAAATTTTATATTAAACATGGTCTGGAAACCACTTAAGACCTTGCAAATAGTTGCAATACTTTATTTTATTCATTAGGTTTTTATTACTGAGCTAGCTGTTTTTGTAAAAACACAGTGAACATACCACTACAACAGCTTCTGCAGGACTGTCTCATTAGATTAAAAAAATGTAACTGCCTGTTTAAAAATCATAGTTTAAAGTATTATAATGTCCAGTTAATAGCAAAAAGCTTCTACAAGAAATAGACTTTGATTTTGGTGTCACAGTTAAAAACAAGATTAAAAACTTACAAAGAAAGAACTTCAAAAGCCAGAAACACCATCCAGAAGATAAAATTATTAATTTGATCTAAAATTATATTGAAGCTGATCAAAAAGGTCAAAAAAAAAGAAAATATGTCAAACAAAATGAACAAACTTTGGCCCATATTATTCTAATTTTTCCAGATAAAGTCTGATGAATTTCTCCTAGCCTTAAAACATTCGAAGTTCTTATGCTGCCCTCTTGTGCCCATTTTCTCTTTAGTCAACTGAAGTTTTATATAAAAAAATTTGATTGTTTTAAATTACAGGAAGGCTAATCAATTTATCTCAGCAATTAAGATCTTCTATGATAACATATATCTATAAAAAGACCTATAAACAAGATATTTTAATTCCCAGTTACCAAAAACCTGTAGAATTTTCACCAGAAAACTGCATAAGTACTGGATAAGTACATATGTAAGTGCTATACTTATTTTATTCTCAACATAAAGATTTATTTCGGGGCTTGGGTTTGGTAAAACCATTTGGAAGCCTTGAATTATCTGCATTAACAAAAAAAAAAAAAAAGCACCAAAAAAAACCCTTACCAGAATATACAAAACAGTTTTCCAAAGTGGTAAGGTACATAAGAAACTTTAGGACAATCTGAGGTTTGGAAAATTGGAAGACCCATGCAAAAAGCTTAAGAATCTCTGCACTCCAGGTCCCCCAATCCCAAAGCCCAGTGAAGGAGATGCCAGCTGGCTTGCAAGAGGCCAGTAAGCTTCAAAACAGGCGTTACTCAGGGATCCCCAGTCCTGAAGCACATTGAGAAGGACAGCAGCTGGTTTTGAAAAAGACTTCTTGGAAAAGGCCATGCTGGCTGTAACTCTATTAAAGCTGGCCAATATTACCTGCACTTCACTATAGGACACAGACATCTGAAGAGCCAACATTGAAGAGGAATGCAGAACTACTTAAAACTGTAACTGAGCACTTCAGGGAACAAAACCGAATAAATTAGGCTTATAGTAAAATTGCTGTTGTTATACCACTCCTCTCTGATGGTGCACTATTAAAACATGATTTTCAATAATCAGCTGCATTCGGATGTTAATGCTGCCTTGAAAATTAATTTTTTCAACAGAATAGATATTATGGCCATTCCTTGAAAAAGGAAAGTTTTACATTACCATTGATTGCAGCTCTAAATAAGAGCAATGCATCATGGTTTTTAATGAAAAGAAAATACATTTATTATGACACTTCAACACCGAAGGCATCTAAAGTAGAAAATAAATATGTGATTTCATGATAATCTGAACTGTACAGAAGAACTACATGAATGAAATAAGCACGTAACTGATGGTTTGCAGCTCCTACTCCCCTACAGTACAGTATCTGACAGTTTCACATTTATGTTGCTTTTGAAAAGAATTACATGCCCAGGTTGCATTCTTATGCTACCTAAAAAGCCTGAAGTAGAATGTGGTTTACACTTCTGTTCAGACTGTGCATCATAAAAAGAGACATAGAATAAAGGATGAAAGGTATCAACGAAACAAATTAGCTAGTAGTTCAAAACCTAGGAAAACTAGTAGAAGAAAGTCAATTGTTAGAAGAACAATTTAGTAATAAATCAATTTTTTTTAAAGCAAGACAGAGAACTAGTATTTGACATCTTAACTACTGGCACCAGAAAAAGCTTCTCTGTAGTAGCATGAAGTTTGGTGCAGGTCACTTTACTCTTCTCATCACAATAAATTAGGCTGCATTTGCAGAGTATTGCACTATTTTAGGGAGCTCTGAATGTTGAAATATCTTATAAAATCATCATATTTAGCTTTACTTCATAGAAAAATAAAGCCTTTCATTAATAATGTGTCAAAACCTAAGTAGTTTCCTTCATAATTTAGAGTAACATGAACTAAGGTTTTCTTTCAAATTTAGAAGTCTCTAAATTCTAACCCTTTTTTTCTGCTTTCAAATATGTCTACTTAGATTAATATTTTTTCTTATTAAAGTCTATGTTTTCTGTTATTGCCAGTATCAAGCCATTCCTTAGATATTATTACGTAGCAAGTATATGAAGGTATAGATGCAACAAAGTCAATTAAATTAGTATCTTCCCCTGAGATGAAACAAAGATAAAACCCACCTATTACCAGTTCAAAATCAATGAAGCCTACATAAAAACAAACTCCAGTGAAAAAAAAATCCAAAAAAGAGTATTCCACAGAATTGAAATGTCACTTTCTGCAGCACATAATCTCTATATACATTCAAGTAAAACCCGCCTGTCTGACTTCTTGATAGTGGTTCACATAAAAAGAAGCTGGATCTGCGATGCAAAAGACAAACTGCAAAGGACAGCTACAGAACACATACTGTACAATGAGAATTTCTAGACTCATGGAATAATTTTGCAACATTTATGTTCTACTTCATGTTCAGAGTAGCCCTGCTACCAAAAAAAAAGACTTTAAAGTTCTTGAAAATCATTTACATCTTAGCTGCTTCAGATTACTGAAGAAAG
The DNA here is from genome assembly GCF_000699105.1 of Pygoscelis adeliae. Lineage (NCBI taxonomy): Eukaryota > Metazoa > Chordata > Aves > Sphenisciformes > Spheniscidae > Pygoscelis > Pygoscelis adeliae. The sequence continues at coordinate 6,465,906 of NW_008825216.1, read as the reverse complement.
ATGTGTTAATAATCTGAAGAAACACTGAATTCTTTGAGCACAACTTTTTTAAGCTGCTATGTACCAAATACTGTAGCAGTACTGTATCATTATTTTTATAGATGCCTGTAACAAGTAAGGGAAGGAAATACAGAATTTTGATCTCTTTTGGTTAATTGCATTTTTTAGAAATGCTGATCTTCTAAAACAATGTTATACATATTTCAGATATATGGGGTCCCTTTGGACCAAATTACTGCTTTTATTCCATTACTACCTAAATAACAAAATTATGTCAATAAAACCTCAAAATGCTATTCCTGCCTGCAGTTTATATGACTTGCACTATGAATTTGCTCAAATTAGTTGGTGATACATGAAGAAAAACATTTTTTAGAGTTTATGAACTTTCTATTGTGGAAAAGAAAGACCTAATTACCCTGTCCATAAGGCATATTTTCATCAATTTCATGACACAGAGAGGAAAATATCAGTAATGTTACCTCCATTAGTGGCACAATGCCACAGCTTCTTCCACAAAATACAATGAAAATTACTCAAAAAAACCCCAGTTTTCAGAAATCAGTTATCAGAGTTTTTACTTAGAAATAATTTTCTAAAATAACTTAAACCAGCCTACTTTGATACCGGTTAAGTCCTGCTAGTAAATGACAGTCATCTTCCATTATGAACTTCCACAGTAAATCAGTCCTGCTATATGAATTTTAAGTCATAACATTTACTGTTATTAAAACTTTAACAGATAGTTCTTGTAGAAATTTAGAATTCTTTTTTTTTCAGGTTCATTTACAATGTTAAGTAATGCACATGTGTTTGCACATGCATACACTTTTGCAGATATGGATTTCCCCATAGGAATAGTCCCTTTCTTTTTCAAAGAGTTGTTCTTTAGAAGTCTGGAGCTGCAAACCAAACACATTTTTTGCCAAGTCATCGCGGTCAATTTTTTAGTTAATAATCTATTACAATATATTACTGCAATATACACATGCATTATCATTACAATATATTGGCTTTATTATTTCTATTTAATTATTGTAATAAACATACGCAATGCAGACTACAATATATATCGTGATACATTACTATTTACCTCCCAGAAAATTGAGAAATGGGAAAACTGGTAGGCAGTTTAATTTTAGAACAAAATGAACTAATCAGAGAAGTAACTTCTACGTCTTGAATCAGCAGTACCCCCTCTCCCCCATTCTTCTCAAAGTGATGAAAGTGGAATCTTTTACTTACTCTGCCATTTTAGGTTAAGCTCAATTATATACTATTTCTTTAATAATGTAATTAATAAATTTACCTGAAAAAACTTTGTATGTATCAGTGAGATTGGAATTGAATATCAGTACAGTCTTGTCAGCCAGACCGCAAGCCAGCATGTCTCCATCTCCTATAAAGAAGAGTGTCTAATGATTTGTATTTAAAAGCAACAAGGACCTAATATGCTGTTTCCTTTAATCATAAAAATCATATATGTCACTACAATAAAATGCACACCAGGCATTAATTTCATATGTTTAACACATAGTTTGTATGAACTCACAAACTCATATTGCAGAATTTGTTAGGAATTTGTGCACAATTCATTTCTTGTCCTGATATATTCTCAAAACAGTTATTCATCACAAGGCAGAAATTCACATTTCACCAAAAAAAGTGCTACAAAATTTAAGTGCAGAAATGTTTAGAAATCATTCAAATCTACTT
>NW_008825216.1:6463165-6464167 GCF_000699105.1 Pygoscelis adeliae | reverse complement strand
ACTCATTTTTTTGTATCTTTTTATAATATATTTTCTTATATATTAGAATAAAAAGCACGAATTAGTCATTCTGGATCACTTCTTAAAGATGAAAAATTTCCTTCATAAAGTAATCCTAAAAACTATCCAAGTGCAGTCAGATTGTTCATTTATATTGGTAATCAGCAGGGGCACACAATGGCAGGATAGTCTCCCTTAATGTCTATGTAATGGTAGTGATTTGTGAAATTTAACTGTTCACTCAAAAACTTTTCCTGAAAAAACTAAAATAATAAAGAGTGGATAAATGAACCAACGGGAAAAAATAAGGGAGGGTAGAGCAAGAGAAGATAGCAGTGAGAGAAAGTAAGGAAATGAAGCGCAGAATTCAAATCAATGTTACTAGGTTCACTGTGAAAAGTATTTTTAAAAGAATTACCACCTGAACACACCCTTCATAAATCTCCTGAGCACCTTTACAAAGGGAGAGGGAATATAAGTCATGCTTGACTTCACCATTACCCACTGCTATCCACTGTCCAAGTACCACCCACACTGCACATTCAGAATACTATATTCCACAACATATTTTTTTCCCAAATTAATCATGGCAATATAAACAGATAAGAGATCCATATTTCTAATCTCTGAGAGTCATCTACTAGAAGTTAATTTTAAATGGGACACACAATGGGGTAGATGTATATGTTAAGAAGAGGCATTCCAGAATCTTTTTTTCTGTTATCAGTTATTAAATGCACAACTATACTAAACTGGCAAAGAACTACTTTATAAAAATATTTTTTATTTTATCTGACAAGCAATATTTCAGCTGACTTTTTCCTCCAAATACTAGTAATTGCACATACTAAATAATGCTGTTAAATATTTTCATCACAAAAATAAGATAAGTAGTCCTGGACAAAATATTCCAAAAAATGCATGCCCCACAAACTCAAAGGTATCGAAGTCTTTCAGCTAAAGGGTAGTGCTCTTCTGCAGATTTCCCCCCTTTTTCCTAAA
>NW_008825216.1:6442945-6463149 GCF_000699105.1 Pygoscelis adeliae | reverse complement strand
AGGAGAGATGATTGGTAAGTATATCAGGTGAGTGATGTAAGCTAAGTCACACACACATAATTAACAATATATAACTCTTCTTGTGCATATAGAATGAAGAAAAATAATTTTGCATAGAATTTTGGAGGTTTGTTTAATGGAACGTCATCTCAAATCCTGAAGAAAATTGTTTTCTAACAGAGCAAAAAATCATGACTTGTAACACCTCCAATACTACAAAAGGATGTTTAATACATCTAAGAAGGTTTCCATTAACTCATTAATGCAACTGTACAACCTCTTAAGTTTTACTTAAGTTTTCTATTTAATTTCCTTTCTACTATGTTAAAAGATGCACATAAATATGAATTATTGTGATTCATACTTTACAGGAACCACTTGAAAGATTGTTCCAAGTTGCAAAATTGCAACAGAAAATATTTTGGAAAGCTAGGAACCATCTGGTCAACACAGACTACAACAATAACAGAACACCTCTTTACAAGCTTACAATAATATGATTTTTTTACTCCAAGAAAAAAAATCTCTGCGATTTTCGTTAAACCTTGTTTTGCTAAACTGTGGTTGTTTAAGCCTGTGTGTGCATGTGTGTGTGTGCGACAGACAGAGACAAAGACAGAAACAGAGAAAGATGTTCCTCAGAGTAAGTAAAAGAGGATTTATATTTAAAATGTATTATCGAAACTGTAGCAATGCTTTTCTTTGCTAAAAAAGAACCTTTACTTTTAAGCTTACATAACATTCCCAGAAATAAGCTCTCTGCAACCAATTTCTTTCGGGAGCCATAGAAATAATTTTTTCCCATTCTTTAGGGAACACTTATGGCTGGAATATGTTTTAGAAAAGTTACTGATTGCATCCAATTGCTTTTATTTATTGAAGATGAAAGTTGCTCTTGTCCCCAAAATATTTATAAAGATAAACATTTTTAAACACTTTGAAAATATTGTGGTTTGCAGAGTGTACATTGTGATAATTATATACTTGGTAATACACTTGATTGTTAATCTAAGAAGCGGTTTCTGTACAATAATATTTATACGGATTGGAAATTACTAAACCTGTTACAAGACTCATTTCTCCAAAGCAGTTAAGAAAAATACCCTTCTCTGGATTATATGCAAGAATTCTTTTTTTATATTTTAATATACAAAAACTGAATAATATTTATATAATAGGAGTATTCTGATTCTTTTGAAACAGAACTTCAGCTTTTAATACACCTTAAGGACACTAAGTAAATGTTTCAGAAAATAAGTTCCTTAGTGAAAGAACTTGTTAGACTACTGATTTTCAAGTTGTAGTGGGAAAGTCATAGAATAAGTACAAAAGGCAACAAGACGTAAAGTCAGAGAAAAATTAGAATTCTTTTGCATACATGTTAGCAGCATGGTTTTGCAAGTTAAAAAATTATGATCTAACAGTATATGGTATTGCCAGAAAGTTTTCTGGGAATTTACCTGGTAAATCCATGGCCTTAATAAACCATGTCACACAAATTTTGTTTTTATTTCTGCACACTGCCACAACTGTACATTTTATAAAACCTGTACATACCGGAATACTGAATGCAACATATTGGGGTTGGTTTACAAGTAACAGATATTTCTTTCTCACGTTTGATTGGAGGAGAACTTTCCAAAGGATATTCTTTACTTTTACTTCAAAGAAGGAAAAAAGAGAAAGAGAGGAAAAATATTAAGATATCTAAACCCACTACATTTTCATTTCAGTTATGAAATAAATGTACTTTGGGAGATATTCTAAATGTCATTATATAAATATATCCTGGAAAACTTATGTTAAATCCAAGATAAGAGGCAGAATGAATTTTAAATTGTCATACTTAAATTACTCCTATCACCAACTGTTATGAATTCATGAGATCAAGAATTAACATGGACTTGTGCATAAAATCAAACTTCTTAAGTTGCATACCTATCTAATAAAAGTATTTAAAGAATGCAAACTCTACCTTGTTGTGGCAATAAAAAATATGAAAAATATCTCCATATGTAAAAATAAGAATTACATTGATGATCTATTTAACAAGATACTAAAAAAACCCCACACAAAACCTGAAGTGCTAAGTAGCTTAACCTATCATAAAATAGCGCAAACCAGTTTTGAAATTATCTGAAGTGCTCATCTAAAGGCTCGCCTATGTGTGCAAGGATTACAAAAACTTAGTCTTGAGCTATTAAGCATTTAAGAAACAGTTTTTTAAAAAGAGAAAAATGATGGCATTAATCATTCTTTACTTTTATGTTTGTACTACATAGAACAAAGGCTATATACTACTAAAGAGAAAAAATGTGTGTAATATCCCCATTTAACATACCACACCAATTAACATGAAAGTGCCAGCTCTAAAAAAACATTCATTCTTTGTGTCCACAGTGATGATGAATCCACTGGTCAAATTGTACAGTTATGTATACTCTGATTAAATGCATTAGAGTAAGCTTGTATTAGCTTAAGATAACATGATTTTAGGGGTGAATGAGGCACATGATCTGAAATCACTAAGTCTCACTGTGCCACATTCAGTTATTTTTCTGACTAGAATTGCAGCTTAAGAACATGTTACGACTATGCCTCCAACCATATTTAGCACCTGGTCTGCTTTCTAGCAACAAAAATCTAAGAAAATAGATGTGTCTATTTTCTTTTATATGTAAGACATACTCAAATTTAATTGATAGTCTGGTAATCTGAATCACTTGCTGCAGTCATTTTATAGCAAATTTACAAAGCCTTTTAGTTCCAGTGATACTCCTAACTAAAAAGTTCCAATGAGAGAAGCAGCTACAAACCATATTTCCAATAGAACTGTATTTATCCTCATTTTAATTTGTTCCTCCTCTAATGGAGTTTCTAGATTACCTACCATTTACAACTGGTCTTCCACTTTGATACCTCATTTTTCTTCAGGTTATTATTTGGAGAAAACATGGTCATTCTACAAGAAAGAACACAGACTCTTCTATATGAAACATTAAATGTTGCATGAGAGAAATAATTTATTTCAAACAAAAACCAATCCTACTTCCTTCTTATTACTTATGTCTACTAGTAATGTCAGTAGGTAAGATAATGTACACATTGATGGCAAGATAACTTTCTAATGATCTAATGCTTGAGTTTGCAACTAAGTTTTGTGTTCTGTGAGTTATTTGTTGGATAATGCATTCTGAAGGTCAAAATCCATTCATATAAAGTTCTCAGACTTTCTTTCTGCAAGCTGAAGAAACAAGAAGAGTTTAATCATATGAAAGAGACAGGATGCCTAATATAGATTTTGAAAGGAAGTTGAACACTGACCAGAAGCTGTGAAAATTTGGTTTTACAACATATTTTTAATTTTTTTTATTTCTTTCTGCAAGCTGAAGAAACAAGAAGAGTTTAATCATATGAAAGAGACAGGATGCCTAATATAGATTTTGAAAGGATGTTGAACTGACCAGAAGCTGTGAAAATTTAGTTTTACAACATATTTTTATTTTTTTTTATAACATCATATCTGTTTTTGACAGGTGATTAATTTCACAGTCATGAGACTACATGGCTCTATTATGTGATGAAATAACACACACCAATAAAACAGACAAAATAGTAATGTATCTACTCACTGTGGTGCTGCTGTATAACCCGATGACTTAATTTTATTATGGAAAACCAATGGCTGATCTTTCACCATGCTTTTCACTCCTATAGCAAAATAATTTAATTCTCATTAAAATGTTTTTTTGACATATTTTTACAGTTAAGGTAGATATTTAGTTAAGTTAGCACAGTAGAAATATTTGATGTCGCCTTATGTTACAAAACACATTTATGACCAACCACTCTAAAATAACAATTATTGAGAAAAGGAAAGAAATATGAAGTGTTACGCTGCATAACAACCCTCTTCCAACAATATCAATGAGTAGAAACTTCTTTAAACTTTGAATTAACAAGAATATTGTTCTGAGGAACTTTTCTCATCATTCATTCACAAATGTGTTTTGTAGTTGCCTATTTTATGCTTAGACTTCATATGTACTAACTATAATATATTCACACCTTATATTTGGAATGTGGAATGTATCTAAAGATCATTAATAAACTGGCTGGTGGCTACACATAAATGTTTGGGGGTTTACGTGGCTTAAGTCATTAATAATGTCTGCATTCACACTGCTCTACTAAGAAGCCTGAAGGGCAGCCTCCAGCCCAAAACTATATATGAGCATTTCATATCAGCAGAAACAACCTAATTAAATAAATGGTGTAAAGGGGGAAATCTTGTTGGTATTCCCAGGGAAAAACTTCAGGTGCACTGGAAGTAATCTTGTGGGCACATTTACCTACGCTGAGGATAGAAGCTCCTTCAACTCCCACCAGCTATCCTTTCTCCTTATGTAGCAATGAGGCAGAAACAGGTCCTTCCTGGGAAGCTCCCAGTACCACTTGCCATAAGACACTATAGGATTTCCTTACAGCACCCAATCTAGCTGAGTATGAGGTGTCAACAAGGGTAGTACAGGCATCAGTGCTGGGTTTCCAAAGCACCCTGGAACTCTAGCTAAAACACTGTAGATGCTTTCTTGGAATATCATATAACACTAAAGATATAACCTTTGACGTTCTAACAGGTCCAACAAGGACCATCAATACAGTAAAAATAGATTATTTCTACATGTCTACAGCTACCAGTATTTTTATATCTTTCCTAAAGAAAAAGTGATGATGAAAAAATTATCTTGTAGGCATTTTTTGGACTTTGCTTTACTGTTGCTAAACAAAGAAACTACAAGTGCTTCAACAGCAACTGGAAGTCAGACCTTTTTTTTTTAAACAGTAGGGCATTGAGGCAAAAATTAACTTCCTAAACTTGCAGCTATTGACAAAACACTATTGAGGACAATAAAATTAACGAAACAGGTAACCAAAGTTGAGAAAGAAATGACAAGTTATACAGAAAAATATATTGCATGCTATGGAAAAAGAAAGACCTATGAAAAAAGTAAACAGTCTACACTCTTTAACTCTTTTAAAATCCACAAAAAGTTCTCAGAGAATTGTTTTTAAAAGAAGAAAAATAACATATTACCATCATTTTCACTACAAACACATATGTAGGATATGAAATACTACTAAAAGTATAAAATTTTTCCTACTAAAACAAAAATATCATGCAATATATACTTAAAACAGAAATCAATATATTGATTGTATTAGGTACCAGCCAGTTGTGAGTCAGTTACTGTTATTAAAAATGTAACTTTATTAATTCATTTCAAGGTTGGTTTATACTCACCAAGTGTTCTACTAGAAGGTTCTTTCATGTTTTTCTTTAAACCTTTACACAATGGAGAATTTGTCAATAAAGAACACCTAAGTTATAAAACCAAGCACAAAAATCAATCAATGCAATGGACAAAAGTATCAGATTAGGAAAAGGTGTCAAAACTTCTTTTTAGCTGTTTGTCTGCATGGCTGTATGTATATGTGTGATACCAGTGAGATTTTCATAAATACAAATCAGGCAGAGTGGATTAGTTATCAGCTCAGATACCCAGCAGCACAGACAAGCCTTGGCCCTGACTGGATTCACAGATCATTGCATTTACATGATAAATCCCATTTCTGTGAATATTAACTGATGATTTTATTATAAGCACTGAAATCTGCACTTCAGTGTATATTGTAGGGGTTTTTTATTGTCTTCAAGATGTCAGTGTTTTCCTGGAAATCTTTTAACAGGCACATGAAGGACAAGAAAATAGTAGTCAGCATGGATTCACCAAGGGGAAGTCATGCTCGATCCACTTGATAAACTTCTATGATAAAATGACTGGCTTGGTAGATGAGGGGAGAGCAGTGGATATTGTCTACTTTGAATTCAGTAAAGCTTTCCACACTGTCTCCCATAAGATCCTCACAGAGAAGCTGATGAAGTATGGGCTGGATGAGCACACAGTGAGGTGCACAGAAAACCAGCTGAACAGCTAGGCCCAGACAATGATGATCAGTGGCACAAAGACTAGTTGAAGGCCAGCAACTAGTGGAATACCCCAGGCACCAATACTGGGTCAAATTCCATTCAACATCTGCATTAATAACCTGGATGAAGGAGCAGAGCATACCTTCACCATGTTTGGTGATGACACAAAACTGAGAGGAGTGTCTGATGCACCAGAAGGTTGTGCTGCCATCCAGACATCCACAGGCTGGAGAAATGGGCTGACAGAAACCTCATGAAGTTCAACAAAGGGAAGTGCAAAGTCCTGCACCTGGGGAGGAACAACCCTATGCACCAGTATATGGCTGTAAAGAAGACAGAGCCAGGCTGTGTGCCCGGTTCCCAGTGAAATTTTTTTTTCAGGCAAAAACTGAAATACGGGAGGCTCCGTCTGAACACCAGAAAACACTTTTTTACTGTGAGGGTGACTGAGCACTGGCACATGTTGCCCAGAGAGGTTGTGGTGTCTCCCTCCTTGGAGATATTCAAAAGCCATTTGGACATGGTGCTGGGCAACTGGGTCTAGGTGCCCCTGCTTGAGCAGGGGAGTTGGACAAAGTGAGCTCCAAAGGTGCATTACAACCTCAACCATTCTGTGATTCTGTGATTTTTCCCACTCAGTACAACTAAAGCATGACAGGAAAACAAGAAAAATAAAACCACGTCAACAAATAGCACTGTACAAAACCATCTGATGCACTTCAGTGTCAGGAAAACAAATGCATAATCCAACTCAGGGGAAAAAAAAACATTTAAAATTATTCTGTACCTGGCAATAACCGATAGACTGTTCTCATTTCCACATAGGAGAAAATCACTCTGCTGAGTTCTCACCAATGCAGCAAGGTTAACTTCCAATACAGCAGTCATATCTTCAAACATTGAGGTGATCAAGCATAAAACCTGCAGCAATTATACCATAAAATAACACTCCATTTACTTCATAATTTAAGTTCCAACACTGAAGCACGTATAAAGGAAAATGAAATCACTGTGTCGTTTATGAAAATTAGTCAAAAATATCTATGGGTTTAGTCTTGCAGAGCATTAAACAGTAAAAAGTAGCTAATGCTGTCCTTCAGAAATATGCTTATGTTGCTTAAATATGTGTCTTAACAGACTTGCATACCTAACAGTCACAGAAATTCCAATACCTTCTACAATAGAGATATTTCTGCAGTAAGAGTTGTGAGAAAAGAAGCACACATGGAAGAAAGATTGGTTTCAGAGACATGCTGAGAACATGCTAAGAACTGAATTTAAAGCAAAATCCTTCTTTAAAACAAAACACTGCTATATTAAATATGTAGAAAGGCCTAGATTCAGCTCAGTTCTGTAGGAAAACTGTAACATCAAAAATGGAATATGCAAACTAGAATGCCTTTCATTGCCTTAAAAGCACTTTTAGTGACTTTCCACAGAAATTTTCTCACAACTCAAATAGTTTTCACAGATTTCTTGGAAGGATTTACAAGCAGTTCATCCTAACATTTGTTTGAGAAACAAGGTGTAACAATGCTTGCATCTTTTTTCCCCAAAAAGATTGCCTCTGCTCCCCTAATAGCTGTTCTTGACATTCAAGGTACGTACCGAACGCTACAAAAAACAATTCACCTTTTTGCTTATTAATCACTTTGGACAGCATACAAACTGTGAAAGCTTTAAAACTACACAGCTATTTAAAATAATAGATTCCATAAAGAAGAATCAACCCTCTCCAGAGAAACTAATGTGTAATTCATATCAAGAAAAACAAATGTGTACCTTAATCTGCAAATAAAATTAATAATTAATATTTTTTGAAAATAACTGGAAATGTAAACATTTGTTAAATCAGTGCTTACTGTATACCCACCTTTCCGTTAACTGTCTTCCTGGTTAATGCACACGATCCGGCAAACCGAATGCTGAGGTCACTATAATCTTTACCAAAAAGAACATAGTGCTATAAAATTGTATTTGCATTTCAAAAGAAAAAACTATCAACAAGACAGGGAAAAAAAAAATTACTCATACTAATTTGACACCACCATAATCCACTGTCTTCAGTGTATATCCTTCTAGCTTACCCCCACATTGTAAATTAGGAGTAGAATAATATTCCTTGTATTTGACACTCATAAACTGCAAAATCGGATAAAAATTCATTGCTAGCCACTAGAGAAATCTAGTGCTGACACAACTTCTGAGACAAGGCATCAATGCCAGAAAAATATACAAAAATTAATTAGAAAAACCATTTTTTAAAAAAACACTTTCTACTGTAGTCTGCTATTTCACAAACTAATATTTATATCAGATAACAAAGAAAAGCAGTCACATTATGATGTAGTCAGATATTTTATAACTATACCTTTGTAAGCTAAAGAAGCTTCTAATTCAAAGTTTGCCAGATTAATTATTAACAAACCAGTAGAGCTTCCTATCCAAAAATAGCTGGTATTCAGGGCAGAATATCTATTAAAAAAAGGAGAAAAAATTGTCTGAGTATGATAAAGAAGCTATTCTTACTACCATACAAGACACAGCAATTGGGTTTTTTTAATACTTGTTACGGAATTCCTGTACAACAACGTAATAAACAACACCAAAAAAATATTTTAAATTTACAGGATTTTTTAAAATCTGTAGCTCAAAATAAAAAGTTTCAATCAAAATTGGTGAAGTTTTGAAAACTAGGAACAGAACATAATCCTTGATTTTATGTAAGTGCTCATGGCAAGTCTAAAACAGCATAGGAAGTACTTTTCTTCAAAAATGACTGTGGTTTGTAATAGTTGGGAGATGCTGTAAAAGCACTGTATTCACAAAGAGTAAATTCAAAGAAAGAGGCAAATGCGTATATGTTCTTACTTTTACCACCTGTAATATGAACACACAAAAAGCAGTGAAATTCTAAGGTGTGTTTGTACATAGTTAAAGTACAAGAGAAAAACCAGCACAAACTAAGGGGGAAAAAAAACAGGCAGGCCTGGAATATGTGTCTCAGTCTGTTCTTAGTGGCAATAGTATTGCAGTTGGGTAATGAAATCCAGACTTCGTAAACACCACAGAGCAGACCAAGTGGTTACAATTTCAGTCAACACCCTCACAGAAGAAAAATGTTATCAATCATAAGATGATTATAACAAAATAACAGTTGTCATTCTCAAAAACTAAAAATGTTTTGATGCCACAGTAAATAAAAATTGGCATCAACATTTTAATAATTTTTCCAAATAAGAGTGAGTAGAATTACCGGTTTGATTTGTAAAGTCAGACCACAAGTGTTGAAGTAAGGGTATGGAAAAATATAAAGCTGAAACTTGGCATGAAAAGAGTCACCGCAGTGGTTTAATACTTTTTTTATAAAAAAAACCCAAACAAACCAGAAACAGTCAAATACTTTAAAAAGCAGACTGGGAAAGACAGTTTCAATTCTGGTTTGTGATACTTTTATGAGCTCTGTATAGTTTTATTTGTGGTTTGCACTACTTTCATGTACAGCAGTAACAGACTGATTTAATTTGTGAATTCTTTGAATTATTTATAAAGAAGTGGCACTATCAAGTTATTATGAACAGTGATATCAAGTGATATATACAGGAAGTTGATCTCATGCCCACTTTACAATAATAAAATGCCATCCACTGTGATGAAATTACTCAACTTCAAAAAGCTTAGGGCAGTATGAGACCCATCATTTTTTGCACATCAGTGTTGCAAAAATGTTTCATTTTTGCATTTCATTGCAGGCAGGAAAAGTGGTAAATCAGGGATTGGTCAGTTGTTCAGACAAATCTGAACGACCTGCTAAAACCAACACAGTAATTTAAAAATTAAACAGAAAAATATTTATAAATACAAAACTCTAAAACCAAAAGATAATGGAACTGGATTAATAGCAAGAATTTAATGGTCATGGTTGTTTATAAGCAGAACAAAACCTCCAACTGTGATGCGATAGCTGAAAGGGTAAATAGTCCTTAGATGTACAATGCCAGGCAGTATCAGATGAGTATTGGAAAGTGATGTTATCTCAATTCAGAAAATTATTTCAATTAACCTATTATTGTGGATCCATTTCAGGCAACCATGTCCAAAAAGGGCATTGAAAAAGAAATGAGATTGAATTTCAGAAAAAGTTCAAAAACAAATGTTAAAAATGTTACAGAATACATGCCTTATACAAGGTGCAAACTATTTTATCCAGAAGCGTAGAGGGAACTTAATAGTAGCTGGCTCTAGACTATCAGAATAAAAAACATACTAAGAGCCAATAACTACATGAAAAGAGGGTAATTCAGATTAGAAGTAAAATGGAATGAGTCAGTTGCTGGAACAACTTAACTAGAGACATGGTGAATTCTTCATCACTGGAAAACTAGGCATCTTTAAAGATGTGCTGTAGTTCAAATCAAACCTATAGTTTTGATGAAGACAAAGTTTTGATGATTTGAAAGTGGCATTATACAAGCAATAAGACTAACTGACTGCAATAATTCATCTTCTGGCCTTAGAGTTCTAACGTTCCATTAAAGTATGTCTGAGATGTACATCTTAAAAATCACCACTTCCTTCCTCTCAGTGCTAGTCCTTCTGAAAATGTAGGCATCATGAAAATAACTGTTTGTTAATAATTACTTCAATTTGACATAAAGACAAATAAGATGATCCAGGACTGCTCAGTATTTTTCTTCTCTGTTTATAAAAAATTTGTTTATATATCTAACCAGAGGATTAATCAGCTTTACCTGTACAACCCACCACAGGGCAAAGGGTGGAACAAGTGTTTCCTAAAACATGATGTGGCTGAGAAATTTATCCAAATGACAATTATAAATAACAACAAAAACAAATTGTTCTGTAAGACAGTTCTTGTGGCAGTATCCTGAACAGATCCCCCGGTGTCTGATAATATGGTTAAACTTCTTTTCAGGAAAGAAATGCAATATAAGGATTATTTTAGGTCTCTCTCCTCTACCTGGCCAACCAATTCCATGGGAAGGAGTGAAAACATCACGCTTTGAAATGTCTGTCTCTCTGAGAGAAGTTGGGCTAGAACAGGTTATGTAGTTCAAAAGTTATTTAAATTTGGAAGGTAAACTGACACAGGCACACAGTGACTGCATCAGACTTATTTCCTTAGGAAAGCAAACTAAAAATAAATTCCGCTTTTTAATTGTAATTGGCTTCTGAATTATTTTTTTAACTGATCTTCCCTGATCAACTGGTATCAATAGGCACTAAAATGGATATTCCCAATGCCGTTTTTACAAAATTATTTTTCAGACTAGAAATCAGTTTTAACTTTGTATCACTTTGTGTATATTATCTGCCTAAGAGTAAGCCACCAAAACTTGCAGATCACTAAATATGTTCTCTGATTTTTCCCATTGCATTTTTAAGAAAATAGTAAGCTGCAGTGAAAATAATCCAAGAACCAATAGGAACTCCTAGGAATAGATTCCCAGCTAAATCCTTGGTGGTATTTTAAACAACTTACGTGTTTTCTTCATTCTGGAAACATACTAAAAAGTCACAGTGTTCAATTAAGAGGATAGGCAATGATGTTTCCACTGATCCTTCTGGTCTCATGTTGTTTGTTTTGCAAAGTTTGGAAGTATTTTGCCCTTCACCTAAGAAAGACAATCAACAGTACTAGCTATCAAAAAACAATGAAATAAGGGAAACAGACAGGATTTAAGAGGGAATTAGAAGTAGCAAAGTAGCTAAGTGAACTAAGACAACACACAAGAAGTTTCTATTTTAAAAGATTAATATATCCTAAGATCCAGCCCTCTTGAAATATCTTTCCTCATTATTATGCTATTTTTAGTACTGTCTTATTTCAAATACCTAGAGATAAAATCCAAAGAGCCTACTTAAGGACTGAAAAGGATTTGGCACAATTTAGGTGTGTTCATCTCAAAAAGTGACACTGAAAGCCATATTCCAACAACCCTTAAATACTCTGGGTACCTTTCCACTTAGCCTGAAAATTCCCTTGACACTAAATTTACAACATAATCTGAAAACAAGATGGAAAGCCACCTCAGTTTCATCTTCCCAAGGAGTCTCCAATCGGTTATGAATGTGCAGTTCACACCTAGGAGCTACTAGCACCGAATTCAGCATTAGGCACAGACACGACATCACTCTTTTTCAAACATCCAAAGATGAAAGTGACATCCATATATTTTAAATAATAACAAGAAATGTAGCAGTCTTTCTCATTAGGTTAGGACCTTAGAATTATTGAAGCTGGACCACTAGGCAGTTAAGAATACAACAGTCACTGAAGCCAGAAGAAGAGCAAGCAAGGGAAACCAGATCTCCCTTTCCCTAAAGAAAGCTCCCTCTTGCTTGCCTTTAGGAGGACCTCAACTCATTTCAGCTAGTGTGCAGGTAGTCTGAATGCCTCATTTGGGAACATGGAATCACCTTGCTGAGGTTACCAGTGCAGTCTTTAAAGACTTATAAGTAGTCTGTGTTATACCACTAGAAATACCACAGCCAGAGAAATATCGTATCATGGAGGCACTGGTATGGATTAAAATTAAAAAAAAAAAAAAAAAAAAGATTCCTAGAAGCTTCAAAGGTAACTGAGAAATCGTACTCCACTTAGACAATGGATGAATTTTTAGGCACTGATTCTGTTCTCACTGAAGCCTGAATTCAATAAAATTCAAATGAATTCAATAAAAAACAAATACTTAATAGTTCACATCATGCAATGTTTTATAAGCAGATACATTGGCCAAGAGTTTATTACAGACACATATGCATAATTCTTTCCAGATATGTCAAATAATTCTTTCCAGATATGCAAATACCCAACTTCATATCAGCTTCAGTAAGAATTCCATGCCACAGTCTGAGACTCATAACTCTATCACTTATAATAAATTATCATGGTATAAAAAGCACACACTCAGTAGCCAATAACAACTAGAATATACCATAAACAGCATTCTAGAAGCACTGTGATACCTATTTCTTTTCCAGATTTCCACACTTTATTACAGAATTTCTCTTGCTTTTTCTTTAAGTTGATATGTGCCATGCAACGGTAATTATGATCACTGATTAAACTGAAGATCCAAAGCTGCAAGAAAAAGAAAAAGCAATTGCAATAACATTTTGACACTAAACATAAAGCTTACATGAATACAAACTAAAGATCCAATATTTAAAACTGTTGATGTAACTAATGAATTTTTGTATCTGGAATCTCACCTTGGACCAGAAATTGGATTATATGCATTTCCAAGATTATCAAAGGATATATTCAATATTAGCAAAAGCAGCCATTATCAATTTGAACTGCACATCTAACTCCCACATTTATGTCTGAAAAAAACTCCTCATAGACTATTTCCCACATCTAAAAATCACAGGTAACCTGCATGTAATTGCTCACTGTGTCACGTACATGAATTTCATTTATACCTTTCTCTTTTTAGGCACCATTATAGTTAAATCTTTAATTTTCTTCACAATTCACTGAACGGCAACACTGAAGGAAAACAGCTGGAAAATCTCATGTAAATATATTCTTAACATTAAATTAAAGAGGAGGTAAAATGCATATTCACATTTATCACATTTTGATTAGAATTCCAACATGCTGAAATCATAGTCTCTGCCATTTATTGTCATGTGTTTCATTCCTTGGCCAAAATAGGAGAAACCTATTTTTCACCTTTTTTCTTTCAAAAACAGATATATTTATAGCATCTCAGTGTATTCATCTTATATAATCACTGATTGTGTACTTAAAAACTTTCCTGGTTTTCAGGAAAAAGTTTCCATTTTGGAATAGAGGTCTTATATACCATATATGGTTTACGCTCAAAGCATTGAATTATGCTTACTAAAATAACTGTTGTAACAGTTCAAAACATGTATGCAGATTGTGAATTTTTTTATAGATAGATACATTAATAATAGTTGACTGTTTTGACATAGAAACTAAGTTTAATGGGTAATTCTTACCTGTCCCTCAGCACATCCAGTGATAATCTGTTTATTTTCTTCATCAATTAGCAGACTTAGCAAAGGAAATGCTGCTTCAAAACAGATAAAATTATTTCCACAGTAGACACAAATCAGATATTTAATTAAAACACATGATTCAAAATTGAATCCTCCTATTCATAAAGATGGGTGAAAAAAACCCTTATTGCAATTCTTACGGTTGCACAATGCTTTGTGTGCCTTAGCCTTCGTGTTGCTAAGGGCTTTCCATTTGCAGGTCTGTGGCCTGCCTTTCACCCACACTGCCGTGGCAGTGGTTTTCTGCAGCCTTTCACCCAACCTGCTGCGGCATGGTTTTCAGAACCCCTTTTTTTCCCTTGTTGTTTTCCCAAGTAGTTTTCCCTTGTTGTTCCCATGCTGTTATTCTCATGGCCTTGCAAATCCTGATATTGCACTTAAGGCAGGTTTTCGAGGGAAGCAATTGCCACGGGCAGCCAGGGAGGAATCACCCCTTCTTCCTCTCCTTTCCTACCATGTGGTCTTAGCTTCTAGTTCATATGAAGTCATTCAATAATATGCATACATGAAGCTTAACAACCAATCTCCATGCAGCTCGTGCCCCCAAAGCGTGCTCCAATCACCACTAACAGCACCACAAGCAGGAGCAACCGACAGGGAGTTTGAGCAGGTCCTGTTGACAATTATATGGTTCCTGTAGGAAAACTGCTATTGGAGAAGGGGTCCCTGCTGCACCGGAGACAGCGCTTGCCCTCCTCTTCTCTCCTTTTGCTCTCATCTTTCCACAAAAGTAGCTTTCACCCTTAAAGTCAATATATGTCATCAGCTACAGACACTGCTAATAAATCTACATACGGTATACTTAAAGTATTTCCTTCCATGTCATATACAAAACTTGAAAGAAAACAAGTACATAGTACTCAGACAGTGGAACTGTATCTACAAAACAAGAGAGCTTCATCTGCATATCTCAGTAAATGGCAAGTTGCACACACACCCTGTACAAAAAGAGCTGTTTATGAAAGAACACTAAAACTATCTACCCAGAAGTACACTTTAAAGGGAAATATATTTACTACCAGCTTTAAAGGATAATATGTTTACTACTACCTAGTCTACTAGAACTATTTTCACTAAATCAACTAAATACTTCTATAATAATTCTATATTATTGTTTAAAGAGAGGATTTTTTTGCTATGAAAAAGTATATATAAAAAAGAAAACTTACCCGTTAATACTCCTGACTGATACATTAACTGGCTGGTAGAATAGTCCCACACCTATAGGAAAAAAAAATAAAGATAGGCACCTACTTAGATCTTTAAGGAAAACACAAACTTCAATGGCCATCATGTGGTTAAAACAGAGAAATGCAGCCATTGAAAGTGATGCAATATGGTTAAGGATTTTTTTCAGCATTTTTTCCTAACTACATAGGGCTTTGTTTAATTGATAAGTATCCATAGTGAAAAAGGTGAAACTCACCTGGTATGGATACACAAAGTACTTAGAAACACTTATTATTATCTTTGCTTAGGTTGATCTCTTAGTGACTTAAGCTAAATTAATGTAAAGACATACTTGAACTGGTTCTAGATTTCACACAGGGAGCTTGCATAATTTCAAAATTTTCATATTGGGCTCTGGGATAAGAGGCCATTATTAATAATAATGATACTTATTATGATCTATAGACCCACATACAAGTCAAATTTCATTATTGACATGACTGTTTCTAAATTATGTATTCTATGCTTAATAGTTGATTAAGAAAGCTAAACAAAACCAAATTTTTCCTCTCATGTTGCTACTTTTTACTGAAAGAGTAGTTAAACATTGGAACAGGCTGCCCAGGGAAGTGGTTGAGTCACCATCCCTGGAAGTATTTAAAAGGCGGGTAGATGAGGCGCTTAGGGACATGGTTTAGTGGGCATGGTGTTGTTGGGTTGATGGTTGGACTCGATGATCTTGGAGGTCTCTTCCAACCTTTAATGATTCTATGATTCTATGAGCCTTCCTCTCCACAAATACTTCCACTACATTTATCGTAGCTATCACAGCTGGGATTGAAAAAATCACAGCCAGACAGTCCCTGCTTTCTAAACATGGCTGTGAGCCTTGTTTAGCTCCCAAGTTTTTCTCTTTGTTCATGTTTCATTTCTCTCTGAATATAAACATCATTCTTCTGAAAAGCTGTTTCCAAAGGTCGTGTCACAAATTTATCTGAAGAGATTCTCACCTGTTTCATCACTTCTTTAGCTAAGTAAAAGGGCTAGGGGAGCATAAGGTTTTGGACACTGCAAGTCCTGCAATCACAGGAGCCAACTATCATAGACTCCAGCATGGCTGCCCTCAGAGAATTACCCCTGATCTGCAGAATCAGGCAGAGAAAATAAAACTTGAAGACTTACTAAATTATTTGAGAGACTTGCAAAATATTTTCATTTGATTGTCATTTTAGTCCCAACATTTATCAAGGTTAAAAAAAAAACCAAAAACTTATTCATTAGGATTTTGTATAATTTATCAAGTCTTCATTAAATTAATATGAAGAAGCATATAGATCTTTTCTTTCAGTCATTTTTACCTTGATTTAGTGCCTTCGATCAACATAAACAAAATAAGAAACAATCAATCAGAAAGTCAGAATTATTATTATTTCCTAAAATTCCAATTCAATCTTTGCCTTTTTTTGTCCAAGACCAGGACAAAAATCAAAATCACATTTTCTCCAGAACAGTTAGTTACATAAAAAATAAATTTAGGAAAAAAAAAAAAAAAACAAAACAATCAACCTTTGATATAGCAACCTTTAACTTTACTTTAGCTTGTAGAAGCAAATGTTGGGCTATGTTTAGAATCATACAGAGGACAATCAGTAGTAGACTAAACTGTATCTAATCAAGGTACCCACCCCAGTATCTCCTGGAAGATACACCTGGGTTCACTCAGGCTTTTTGTTTCCCCTTACTGTCTGAGTTGTCTTCAGTTGTCATCATGTACAGCAGCAGCAATCCATGGTGTCATCATATAAAATGTTGTCTGGCAAAAAATCCTACCAGCATGCAGTAGCCCAGCCATCGCATGCAATAACCCAAAACAATATTCCCGAAAGGGAAAATTCCAGTGAATGTCAGCAGACTCAAAGTTAAATGCTTTCATTCAGTTCAGCATACTGAAACACTTCAGTTACAGCCAAACTGGTCAAAATATTTTATTTCCATTTGCCAGATTATAATAATCACCAAAGGTAACACTTCTCTGTAGAAAGTTTTGGATATACAAACCCTGCATTGTTCTTTTAAAAAGAGCAATTAATTTTTACAATAATTTCCCAAGCAACTCTAAGAACAATGTCCCGATCTCTATAAAGTCAAAGATGTTTTTTGCTTAATCTTCAGAAAATATTTAAAGGGAAAAAAAGACTACTTCACATATTCACTAAATTATATTTTTTAAAAGTGCAGGTCTACAATTTCCTTGCCTTAAAGGTTCTGTCTTCTGACACTGATATAAGCATACTTTTCTCCCATGTGCAAAATTCAGCAGCAGTCACTGGAGCTAGGTGGCCATCCAATTCAGCTAGTATAGCTTCGTTCTGTGATTAGTCAAGTCAAAATAAAAACAGATTAAATTTCAAACTAAAAATTACAATTAGTTAAATGTTTTAATAATTAATAACTGTTGCTAAAAATTGTCAAAATAAAATTTAAAATCAATTTAGTTTGGATTAAAAATATTAATTAAATAAGATTTTTCTTATTGAAACTGCAGCCCTGTATATCATCCTGCTGGCAAAACCACTACAGATTACATTTGTTTCTTCAGAATGAATGATACAGGAGTAAGTTTTCAGATGTCCTCAGAGTGTTTTCTTCTTCTAAGTTATTGAGATATTGTTTCACTTCAACTTTTTTAATCTAGTCTTCTATCTGGTATATGATGCATTATCAAGCATTAGTTCATACTTATTTTCATCTATATGATAAAAATTAATGCTTTTGCTTAATTATTCTGACATTTCTGTATCATGATTTTATTTGAAAGTGATTAAGTTAAAGAATACCAGCACCATGGCTACAAAGAATTGTATCTCACCTTTGCACTTAACATGTAGATCCGATTTCCAGCACATACTGCCACTTGTTGATCATCCGGACTAAATCTTACATGAAGCACCATTCCCAAAAGAGTTCCTATAACAATTCCTCGAGGTGTTAACCCTGCAGCAATTTTATTGTTATTGAAACTCAATGAAATATAAAACTCTGGTGCAGTGAGATTCTTAGAAACTTTGCACAGCAGTTATCTAACCACAGAGCTACCCCAGTTTCTGTCAGGAAGAGGTACAGAACAACCCACAGTTTAATTGTTCCAGGCTATTGGAAAGCAAAGCACAGAACTATGCACCAGCAGGATTCCTCCATCTGCCTTGTTGCCTAGACATGATCTGGAACTCTTTGAGGTACTAATAATAAGTCTGCCCATCAAATCGTGCTTCCATCAAAGACTGCCAGGGACAGGATTTTTGGAGTAGGGTGATGTGCCGAAGGAACCCAGTAGTGCCACGTTCATTTTGGAGGCAAGAAATCCTGGCTGAAGCCCAGCAAAACAGGGGTTTGAAAAATGCTTCTTCCAGGAGAATATCCCAGCCCCTCAGCCATCAAGCAAGGGGGACTTCCCCTCTCTTGGTTTTACTTCTTCTGTGGGAAAGGGCTGAAAGAGGAAGTACACCACTGAATATCATTACAGAGTCAGATGACAAGACAAGCTTTGAGAACAGGCTCCTGTTTCATCCCTCTCTTCACGACTTCATTCTGGTCATCTCACTGGTTCAAGCAGGCTGGTTTCTGCAGATCCCTATTTTACGATGC
Organism: Pygoscelis adeliae; assembly: GCF_000699105.1. Classification (NCBI taxonomy): domain Eukaryota; kingdom Metazoa; phylum Chordata; class Aves; order Sphenisciformes; family Spheniscidae; genus Pygoscelis; species Pygoscelis adeliae. The sequence goes on along the minus strand of NW_008825216.1, from coordinate 6,444,287 downwards.
TACCTTTAACTATATGAGGAGATTTTGGACATCTCATTAAATTTTAGGATTTCACAGGCAATAAATTAACTAGGACACAGGCACAACAACTATAGGTGTCCTTTTCTAGGTTTTATCCTAGATGCTGTGGAGTGTTTCTATAATTGATTAACCTGTCAAGATCTACCAGGATGGAGAGATGGATCACACAAAGAACTCCTTAACTACCTTGATATAGTTGATAAGCATATGGTCAGAGAAAACATGCCAACACCGTGCAGAGCACATTTTGGGGAGAGAAACACTATACAGCATCTGCTGAAGAGCCTGTGGATAGAGACAAAAAGAGAAAGAAGAAAATCGAGCAGCAGAGAACCTGGCTCTCAGATGTCTTTGTATTCAAACTACACATACTCTTTATGTGTCTGCTACTGTCTATTCCTAACTTCCTTTTTTTGTTTCCTCCAAATTCATAGCCCCATTTTATGCCCACTCCTTGAAGCATTCTTTGATTCTCTATGTTACTCTTACATGGATTAAAATGTAATAATGACATTTATTATAAAAGCACTTAAAATGTTTGCTTCTCTTTACAACATTAATTTTCATAATATGTAGATTTGCAAATTCAGCGTGGAGTAGAACAAAAGAGGCAACTCCCACACATTAAATCATAGGCAAATCTCTAACTACAGGTAACAAAGAGGAAACTTTTAATAGGTTGGACAATGCCATGCGATTCTCAATAGTGACACCAAAGGGGGACTGCAATACCTCTCAGTTATCATGCCATAACAATATATTTTGGACAGAGTGCCATTGGGACCCCAGTGAGTCATGACTCTGGGGGTCTTGCTCCCTTTCTTTCTCTTGCATTATTTCTCTACTTTCCAGCTGATTTAAGCTTGAAGAGGAGTTTAGCACTGCTCCCTAGAATCTAACTCCATTGATTGAGGCTGCAACCCAAGATGGTGGTCAGGATACCAGAACTTCTCTGCTTTCTTTGTGTTATGTCATCATAACTCTCTTTCACTCTTGCACTCTCCTCCCAAATCAGAGACTTGCATTGCTCCCACACACACATGACAACAGTGTTCAGACAGAGGCAGGAGAGGCAGGACCCAACAAAGCAGGATGTAAAACGCTAGTTCTGCAGATATTCCAGAAAAGGTAGCATTTAGCTATTTTGGCCTTGCATGCTTAGTTATGCAGTGCAGCTACGATTAAAAATTTTGCAGTCCCTTTCATTCCACAGTGGTAGAACTTAACGGCCTTTGCAGTGCTTCTTGCGTTTCCCCTGAGGTTGCCAGCACTCGCCTATTCCCGCGCAGCACCTTGGCCAGCTCCCGGGGCCGCCCCGGCA
>NW_008825216.1:6441101-6442827 GCF_000699105.1 Pygoscelis adeliae | reverse complement strand
TGCGGGGTCTTCTGAGAAGGTATGTCCGGAAGAAGTAGTCCAGACTACTGGCCTGATTCAGCTTGGCATTGCCCAAGAAGAGCAACAGAGAAATAAAGCACTATTTGTCACCGTTAGGGCTGCTGAATCTGAGTGGCTAATGCATGCTACTCAGAAATAACAACCTTTTTACAGAAGTAGTAGTGGAAGAAAAGGAGGTGTTGGGGGGGTTGTCTTCTAAGGTGGCCGTTGCTCGGAGACTGGCTGGGCATTGATCTGCCTGTAGGAGGTGGTGAGTGATTGCCTTTGCATCACTTCTTTTTTATATGTATAAAATATGTATATATTATATAGACAATACTCTACCTTCTTGCACCTTCTGTGTGCATTCATCAAGATTCCACACCACCACACGTTCACGAGAAGCAGAGCAGACAAGAAGTGGATTGATTTTACTTCCAAACGATAGCGCAGAAATTGAGTAATGGTGTCCTGACAAACGTAATGGCTGACAAATGTAGATGAAGAAGAGTTAAATGAGTCACTTCAAACTAAGATTATGAGAAACACAAAATTGCAAATGGATAACGTACATGCAATTAACAAAACAATAACTGTTTTTTTCTTTATTGTTTCAAAATCACTTCATTGGCTACAATGTAGCTGTACTGGGTTTGGCTAGGACGGAGTTAACTTTCTTCATAGCAGCTTGCATGGTGTGCAGTGCTTTGGATTTTATGATGAAAACAGTGTTGATAACACACCAATGTTTCGGCTGTTGCCAAACACTGCTTGCACAGCATCAAGGTTTTCTCTTTTTCCCACTCTGTCCCGCCACCCTCCCCACCCCACCAGCGAGTAGGCTGGGGGCACACAAAAGACTGGGAGGGGACACAGCCGGGACCGCTGACCCCAGCTGACCAAAGGGATATCCCATACCATATGATGTCATGCTCAGTATATAAGGCTGGGGTATTGGATGAAGAAGGTGTTGGGGAACTGGGGGGTTGTCTTCTAAGGTGACCGTCACTCGAACCCTGTATGGGGATTGGTCTGCTTGTAGGAGGTGGTGAGCGATCGCCTTTGTATCACTTCTTTTCTCCTCTTTCCTTCACTCGTTAAACTATCTTTATCTCGACCCGTGACTTCTTCTCACTGTTACCCGCTTGATTCTCTCTTCCCCCCCCCCCCCCCCGGGAAGGAGTGAGCAGGAGACTAGGTGGTGGTTTAGCTGCCAGCCAGGGTCAACCCACCACAACAGTTTATATTATTTTCATCACAATAACAAAGCTCATAACAAATGCTAGTATCTTCCCAGCATTAAAGTGAAACCTGACAGTCCTACACTACCCTCAAATATTTTTTTTTAATATCTTCCTTTGAAGTCGTCTTCTGAAATAGCAGCCTATGAAGGGATATATTCTGGTTTTACCTGAGCAGTCACTGTATTCCAGATGCATAGCTCATTTTGATTCAAAGGGAAAGCACACTGATGGTGACTGCATGCCAGCTGAACAAGGGACTCTGACAGTTTGGATTTAAACAAGTGTTTTTCGCAGACAAGGTCAGGCTTGCAGCTTCCTCCAGAAGAACGACGGTCCCCGTCACTTTCCATGTGAAAAACGGCTGAAACGGGCTCCGCGGCGGAGCACCAGAGGGGGCCGGCTTCGCCTTTCCGGCTGCGTCCTTACTGCCTGACAGCGCGGGGGTCCCCGGGCCACACAGCCTGCCGCGGGGCCACCCTTGC
>NW_008825216.1:6437019-6440592 GCF_000699105.1 Pygoscelis adeliae | reverse complement strand
TCAGCTCCGCTCTCGTGGGACCCCACCTGGAGCACTGCGTCCAGCTCTGGCGACACCAGCACAAGACAGACATAGGACTTGTTGGAGTGGGTCCAGGGGAGGGCCACGAACACCTCTCCTATGAAGAAAGGCTGAGAGAGGTGGGGTTGTTCAGCCCGGAGAAGAGAAGGCTCCGGGGAGACCTTATTGCAGCCTTTCAATATATATAAAGGGGCTTATAAGAAAGTTGGAGAGAGACCTCTTACCAAGGCCTGTAGTGGCAGGACAAGGGGCAATGGTGTTAAACGGAAAGAGGGTTGATTTAGATTGGACGTAAGGAGGAAATTTTTTACAGTGAAGGTGGTGAGACACTGGCACAGGTTGCCCAGAGAGTTGGTGGATGCCCCATCCCTGGAAACGTTCAAGGTCAGGTTGGACGGGGCTTTGAGCAACCTGATGTAGTTGAAGATGTCCCTGCCCATGGCAGGGGGGTTGGACTAGATGACCTTTAGAGGTCCCTTCCAACCCAAACAGTTCTGTGGTTCTGTGATGCAGCAGGGACAGCACGGACATGTGCATGGAGTAGCATCACTGAGAAGAAAAACAAACCTCTTGCTCTCACCAAGTTTGTGGACGACACCAAACTGGGGGGAGCAGTCACCACAGTGGCGGGCAGGGCTGGCAGTCAGAGGGACTCATCAGGCAGGAGAAACAAGCTGATGAGAACCTCATGGAGTCCAACAAGAGTAAGTGCAGAGTCCCTCATCTGGCACAGAGTAACCCCCATGCAAGAGGACAGGCTGGAGGATGGCTGTCTGGGAAGCAGCTCCATAGAAAAGGATCTGGAGATCCTGCTGGACAGGCTGAATATGAGCCACCACTGTACCCTTGCAGCAAAGGCAGCCAACTGCATCCTGGGCTGTATTAGTAATACTAGCCAGCAGGTCCTGGGAGTGATCCTTCCCCTCTGTTTGGCACTTCTAGGATTACATCTGCAGTACTGTGTTCAGTTTTGGGGTTGTTGGTACGAGAAGGATATTGACATGCTAGAGCAAATCCAGTAGAGGGCAACCAAGATGGTCAGGGAGCTGGAGAAGGTGATGTACAGGGAGAGGCCGAGAGAACTGGGTCTCTTCAGCCTGGAGAAGGGACAGCTGAGACCTTATCATTGCCTACAGCTACCTAATTGGAGGATACAGGGAAGATGGAGCTAGACTCTTCTCAGAGGCGCGCAGTGATAAGACAAGCTGGAACCTGGGAAAATCTAGTTAGATGTCAGGATTTTAATTCATTTTTTTTTTAACACCATGAGGGTGGTTGAATACTAGAACAAGTTTCTGAAGAGAGGTTGTGGATCTCTATCCCTGGCGTTGCCCAAGAGTCAGCTGGACATGGCTCTGAGTAATGTGATTTAATTAGACCTGTTTTGAACAGGAAGTTGGACTGGAGGAGTCTGGAGGTCCCTTTCAACCCGAGTTACGATTCTATGATCAAGTTTTCGATCTGCACCAATTTAATCCTTTTTGATGGACATCAGTCTGTGGACTCAACATCCACCTCAACTGCATTTCAAACAGATACTTTCTACAGGAATGTCTTCCTTGTGCCTGTCTGTAATTAACACTACAAGCATTTTTGCCCTATATGAGCATCTAATATATATTATGGATGACAACACAATCTCCTTGTGTTAGTTTTGCCTGGAGAAAGTACCAGTCCAAATTCTCTTTCACGTGTCCTTGTGAATCTGGATAAAGCCACTGTACTGAGCACCAGCTGCATAGAGGTAACTCAATGCATTGCACATGACAGTCTTTCTTTTCTGAACCGTGACTCATGGCTGAGAATACTAGAGAAAAATTTATTGTAATATGCCGATGACAATTTTCATGAGTGATACAGTCATGAATGTGTTATGACAGTTTAGTCATCAGTAAAGAAAGATAAATGTTGATACAGAAAAAAGGTGGTGTTCAGACAGGCAAACAACCCCCAGGAGTAAAGAACTTGTTCTGAAATATGTTGTGTCTTTGTCTGTGTTTCTAGGCAATTTAGTACGCTTTTTTCTAATTCTTTCCACTGTAGTTTATTTTCATCTTTCAATGTTTGTAGCTACAATACTTTCAACAACCTACTGTCCGTAACAACTAGGGAACTAGTAGAAATCCAGGGAAGTATCAGAGATCTCGGACCAATTTCTTGACTGATCAAGCAGGAGTTAGAACACCAACTCCTTTCCTGCAGCTGGACCCTGAGCCAGTAAAGTCAATCTGACGGAGACCGGTTCAGACAGGTGTGGACCACCCTCCTTTTTGCCCTTCCAATGGGTGTTGCTGCTCCTCAGCGGCTGAGACGCCACTCATCCAGTAACATGACAAGAAGCAGCTTTCTGCCCTGTTGGGACGAGGTGGCAGTTGCATGGGAACACTGGTGACATGTAAGTGTGCAGTGAGGTCTTTATACCACACCACACACCCATGAAATATACCTCCTGGTGATGTCCTGTTTCTGTGCAACACAATGCTAGAAGACCTTTCCCACAGCTTGGGTATCCACCCATTTCAAATGGAACTGACAGCCTCGCGGAAAAAAAAAAAAGACTGTTAAAATTTTAGGGCATTTTAGGGAAACACCAGTTCTTTATCATGTCATGCTTTTGTGTCCAGTAGTATATTTCTATTGGTCTCAATATTCAATCATTGTAAGAACAATTTTAAATGATGAGATTTATCAGCTTTAATATTTTAATGTGTTTTAAGCAGCTGATAAGCCTGTTTATAAGATTGAAATTAATTTTAATAAAGCTCAAATTTAACAGAATCCCCATTTGGCGGGTTTATGCAGCCTCTTTGTTTGAGGTAGGAATGAACAGAACAAGTTACATGGGTTTTATGAAATTAGAGAGCTATGGTTTGAAGAACATTAGCTCATTCTTTTGATACAGGACCCTTGCGGTACCTACACAGAGTCTCTTGAATCTCTCAGTACACAATAACACTCCATGCAGAATTTCTTTCCGTTTCAATCCTTCAGTCTTGCTTACAACTTTAAAGAGCTCAGTCAAATTAACTGTGTTGAAATCAATGGGTATTCAAAAGCGATGATTTTTTTCTCTCTTCACACTGTGTTTTTCTGTTCTGTTCTGTGATCTTAGGTGAAGTTTCTGCTGATAGCCACATAGCTGTCACTAATTGTTGAAGGGCAACCTATCCTCCAGTAAGCGTATTACATCCAATTTCAGTGCAGTTAAATTAGATTTCTCTAATTTTAGGATTTCATTGTGAAAAATGCTTAGCATGTTGTAGAAAAATCTACATATTCAGCCACTCAGTGTCTCACCATCCTCCTGGAATGTGTCGTCCTTGACTTGGAATTTACACGTAAGCAAATCTTTCTTTACTGGACTTAGAAGTGTCTGGTGCTCTGAAGCCGTGCTCCCCCCACACCCCCAAGCACATCCCCTCTGACAACACAGCAAAGCCTTCCCCTTCCCCGGCCATAGTCCAGGTAGCTCCTGAAGGCCAGGGTGGCCGCTGCCCCGACAGGACACGGCAACCAGCGGCAGGGCCGGGCCGCTCCCGGGGAAAGCTCCCA
>NW_008825216.1:6417935-6435649 GCF_000699105.1 Pygoscelis adeliae | reverse complement strand
GTTGCCTCCGGGGTCTGTCGCGCCCGCGGGGCGGGCGGGAGTTTGCGGGGGCGGGCAGAGGCGCTCGTGGCTCTGTCCAAGGTCTCCCGGAGTGGCCGCTCCGTCCGAGTGCTGTTCCCGCGCCAGAACGCTTCCGTTTGTCCCTAGGTAACTTCGTCATTTTCTGCTCAGATGTGGGTTTTTTCCTGTTCCTCCGCTCGGAAGTTTCATCACCGCTTCGATTTAAAAGCGGTAGAGGCAGTTCCCCGATGCAGGGAGACAAAAGGCAGAAAACCTTTTTTTTTTTTTTTTTTTTTTCGCTGTTGAGGGGGTTTTGTCAGTCTGGCAGGTTCTGCGAATGCTGTGCTTCCTTCTTTTATGCTGTCTTTGCAGAATCGTGGCCTTGCACAGTATAGAGGCCTCTGGGGCAGAAAACTTGGAACTACAGAAATATTTGTACATTTTTTTCCCTGGATCTGTTTAACTGTAAAACCTGTAAGGTTTAAGTGACGTCCCAGTGGAGGTAATGCAGTTTGTTTTGATGCTAGCAGGGTACAAAACAACTTAGTGGTAGCTTTCATGTTTAAGATAATTGTAGTGTCCTTACGGAAGGAATGGGAGGATGAAAATCTTCATCTGAAACATGTGAGCATGTATACTTGTGGCTTCTATACTTGACTGCGATTTGCATGTCACATTGTCAGCTGTATGCTTTGGAAGCCTTCAGCAAGGTTCAGAGCTTGCTTCTTTGCACACACACAGTTAGTGCAACTGCTCAAAGGGCTGGAGTGCTGCAGGTGCGCTCGGGCCGCCTGGCTGGGAGCGCGCAACAAGGAGGGAAAGGGTATAAGAGCCTTAATCTCGCAGCAGTCCTTTCCGTCCTCCCCTTGCACCGGTAACTTCAGCATTCTGTTTTGTAAGAAGTGCTGTAAAGAGCTGAGCATTTGTATGGTAAGTAAATCTTTAGGAAAGTAAATGCTTTTTTTTTTTCCCCCAGGAAAAGCATACCAAGTTTAGTCCTAGAAACAATCTACACAGCAGAATCATAAATTAATGTATTATCTCACTAGGTAACTTCTTTTTATTTCTAACTGCCTTCCCAGTGTAAGTCAGAATGCATACTGCTTCATGCGTACATCCAGATTTGCACCTTGACTGTCTTCTGAAGTTAAGCTGAGAGGATGGGAGAACAAATAGGATGCCCTAAATACCTGATACAAAGTTAAGCTTCTTCAAGCGTGCAAAAGCCGCCTTCTTTTAACTGTTTTTTTAAACTGAGGCTAAAATCGTTACTGGGTTTCATCTCTTCTGGGTATCTGTCAAATTTGGCATGTATGCAGGTAGAATGAAACTAAAGTCTCTGTGTCAGTTCTGGATGAAAGAACACCCGCTTGATTAATTTCTGTTTAATTTCCTTAAGAAATTCAAGCCATTTTAATCATACGGAGCTCTGAATCTTAGCAGCGGTTTTCGTTACTATTGAGAAAGACGTTAATGAACATACTTAATTGAAGTTGCTTAACTTTGTACGGACTAGAGCAGACTTCTAAAAATTACCAAATTAAAAAAAAAAAAAAATCAGTTCCTTCTAGGAATGGAATATGCTAAAATCTGAATTATGTTTTGTATTCACAAGGTAGCGCACAGGACACAGGAAGAGTCTGAACATAACGTAAGACCATGGCAGCACGCTGGAGAAGAATCCTGATAATATTTGTGGCAGCTCAAGTACTATTTGTGGTAAATACCTTTGAGGAAGAGGATGTACCCGAAGAATGGATTCTTCTTCATGTTGTTCAAGGTCAGATTGGAGCAGGAAACTACAGCTACTTGAGACTGAATCACGAGGGAAAGATAGTACTTCAGATGCGGAGTTTAAAAGGTGATGCGGACTTGTACGTATCTGACATGACGCTTCACCCCAGCTTTGACGAGTATGAGTTACAGTCCGTAACTTGTGGCCAAGATGTTGTCCACGTACCCGCACACTTCCGCCGCCCGGTGGGAATAGGGATTTACGGTCATCCCTCTCACCTGGAGAGCGAGTTCGAAATGAAAGTCTACTACGATCGAACAGTTGTACAGTATCCGTTTGGCGAGGCTTCTTACAACCCCGAGGAGATGGAGGCAAACCAGAAATACTCGCAGTCCACAGAAGATGAATCTCAGGATGAGGAATCTGTTTTCTGGACTATACTTATTGGAATCTTGAAATTAATACTTGAAATTCTTTTTTAAATTGATACACACTGGACTAAATCACACTTCAGCCTGTGAAATTGAACATGAACGACTTGCTGTAATATTTAATACTCTTTGTAATGTTTCCTGAAGAGGTATTCAGGTTACTTTTCCTAAACCAGAAAGGAAGTGGGGGAAAAAGCCATATTTAATTTTATATTGTCAATCCTCCCCGTATGTAAAATGAGCAGCAAGCACAGTATTTGCAGTGTTCTTCAGAGATCAGGGTTTAAAAATGGATGTACAGTTGGGATCTCATTAAACTCACTTTAAACAGGTGCTTAGGAAAATCAATTCAGTATTTTCTATCGGTGTTTTATAAAGAAAAGTAAAATAAACTGCTGCACTTCAGTGCCCCCTCTCAATTTAGAGCATATTCAAAAAGAAAATCTACTCCTTTTCTGAGCAAGTATCTCCAGTAAAACCAATCAGCAATGGCTTTCGAGTGTATTCAAGTTGAGGAGCCGAGGGTGAAGGAAGGAAAAACCAGTCAATCACCTAAGGGGAGAGATGATCTATATTTTGACTGCTTGTGCTCTACATCAAGTCAGCCATCTGTCAAGCAGAGGTCTGTCCAGTCACTCATCACCTCTGCACATCCATGACCTGAATCGAGTGCATGTTACTTCTTCACTATTACTGCAGGGAGAGTAAGCCTTCAGCTGTTGTTACTTGTCAATACGACATTTTCATTCCTCGTTAAAAGCAGCGCAGCATATAGTATCTTGAACCTGAGAGGCGTATTTACACCTCCCTTTATAGCTTTTTGTGATTGATTTTTTTTTTTTTAGTACACCTTTATGAATAAGTCACTAGCTTGCAAAGAAAATTTCTGCTGAAAAGAATTTGCGGTACATTGTAAGAAGGTCAGGTCATGCCCACTTTTCTGTGAAAGTTAGTTTTTCCAGGAGTATTTTTTGCTTTGGTTGAGTCTTTCAAAATAACCAGTTGCTATGCAAATAGTGTATATTTAAATTGCTCTGTAACTTTCTTTTCACAGAGCTTACTGATGAGTGCGCTGAAATAAACAAGTACGTTACTATAATTTTATACAAATGGTGCATGTACAATTTAAACTTCATTACTGAAAGCCTTCTCAAATTTTTAAGTGGGAATTTGGCTTGTCTATCTCTATCTAGACATCTGACAGGACGTGATTAGTCACTTGTATCACAAAAAAAAAATCATTATATAGCCAAAATTTAAAGTTTATTTGGTAAAAAGAAAAAAAAAAGTGGTATTGTTCCTCTTAAGAGTGGTTGGTTAAATAGCACCAAAGTGTCACTTTAATTTGTGCAGTTAAGTTTTGGACAGCAAGTTTTTGGGGGTTTTTAGCCCTCCTTGCTGTTTTTTCCCCTTCTTCCTCCTCTTCTGGGTACGGGAGGGTCTTTCTGACAACAATCACAAATCCAGCGACCTAAGAAAAGAAAGTTATCAATTATTGGGAAACTACTTTTGTTACTCACTCATCTAGTTACACACCTTTCACCATTCTAATAGGTGCTCATCTATTTGCAGTACTTCCTTTAATATAAACAACCAATGCTTTTCTTTAAAATGCAAGCATCTTTTCTAAAAGGTATAGAAAGCAGCATATAAAATTCACCTTCCGTTGCGGTCTCATGACACGTAACAGCTGGCTGCGCTAATCTTCATGGCCCTCAAGAAGTGCCAGCAGTGCTAAGGAGGTGGTTGTTAGGAAAGAACTTGACGAACTATGTTTGAGTGGGCGAGTTACATTTTCACGTGAGCGACCGCAGTTTGAGGTTACGGGCAGTTACTCAGAGCAGAGATTAGTGGCAGTTGGGGCATGTTGCTCTTCTGCCACAGGTACGGGGTCCCATTCCCCAGACCAGTGTTAGTTATTCCAGTGCAGTCAGGCGGCAGCAGATTAAGCTGCTGGCAGGGGTTCGTCACCAGACCTCGTACTAAAACTCATTTACTGAGGGAACAATAAAGGGTTGAGCGAAGCGCAGAAGCGTTTAACTGTTTATACTACAACAGCTGCAATCGTAAAGGCCGCTTTGGTAATTTTATAGTTTTGAGACATATGATCTATTTTGTTTAGATTCTGTCCTTAGGTCAGCCTGAAACTTAAATCAGCCACAGAACCTGTACTGAAGTGACAGCTAGCGCCAGTGCTTCCCAAAATGGTAGTGTGCAGTATATTTGAAGTACTGTAGTTACAGGGAATACTGTCACTGCAGAACTTGCAGCCACTGAATCCTTACTCATGAACTAACTTACCATGGATTTAGCACTACATGAAAAGCAGCAGTGCTACCAGTTACTTGTGTGTCTGGAGGTTGCTTTACACTGCCTTGCGCTGGCCAGGTGATATGAGTGACCAGGTCATTTAAAGGTACAGGCTGCCTGACATCTAGGTACTTCACTTCCAGCATTGATGTTTAAGAAAAAAATGGGGAGGAAGGAGTTTAAAAAGGCGTTTACAAATATTAAATTGAGCGTACTTTTTAATATAGAACCTGAAATAATAGCACAAACACTTTATTAATGTGAAAGCTATACTCCAGCAATATGCAGCAATACAGCCTCTTTACAGGCTTCTTTCATGAAAAGAGGTAATTATTCTCAGTATTCTGTGGATATGGAAAAAGAAACCAACCAACCACCTAGTTCTGAGCGAGTCTGTTCAGATTCTGTTGTAAAAGCCAATTATGTTTCCTATACAGGAATTGCCAGGTTAAACTGTGCACAACCAAATATACAGAAATAAAGCTTATTAAAAAAATTGGGTCCTACAGTCTCAATGCTTTCCTACAGTATTGCTTACTCCTACCCTTCACACTTGCTTTCAACTATTACTTCAAAAGCAATGCATATATTGATTCTGACAGAGAAAGCCCAGGACTCAGAGGAGGTGAGAAGGGAACAATTAACTCTTACTTTATTACCTGAAGGGATAGCATCAAGCCCCACACAAAAAGTGTGATAACCACGGTCACATACGTCACAGAACATCATTTCTTCTTCATGGTGAGGCTGCCCGCATATAATGCATGTTTTACACTCCATACATTGCCAAGGGTAAGTCTTAATCATAGCAACAAGCTCCGGAGTCATATCAAGGCAAGAAGGGTGGCCTAGATTAAAACCAATATTATTACTCTTACGTCTGAAATGAAATTTAAAATTAGTTAGGCTGTTTGCTTTTACAGAGGCTGAAGCTTAGCTCACCTCCTGGTGAGATCCCACAGTGCACTGAATATGCTAGTACACCTAACATTAAGCAGAGATGGAGTCTTAACGAAGGACAGAAAAGGCAACTCAACCGTTGGTACGCAAGCGTAGTACACCAGGTATTTCCACAAAAAGATGTCAAACACACTCCCTCAGGAATCCGCTTAGTGTATGCAGATACTCACCACTGTTGTCACACTGGGAGCAATGTATAAGAGCTTCAGCTTTTCCTTTCTTGTTGGACTCCTTACCCTTCAGACAAATTCCACATATAGCATTTGGAATGACCTTTGGCTGGAAGGGTAGAAGAGGGCTATAAATTCATTCCAGAAGAATTTACAGGTTTAAAAGGAAATGTCACGTATCTCCTTAACTCTTAAAATTAATGAGCTACCTGTTATGATGTGTGAACCTTAAAACACATGACAATAACTGACAAGCAGCGGCACTGAAAAAAAATCGTAGATTAACTACGTAAAATTTTGCATTTGGCACACATGGCGAGTTATATGTAAACCAAATTGGAGCAAAAGCATGTACTCGCTTCTTCCTGTGAATTCCTCAGCTAACATTCCCCTCAATGTTAAATTAAATGTGACATGGCATTAAAAATGTCGGTATTTTTTTCCAATATAGAATACTTCTTTATGAATCGCCATGCAGATTTCCTGTTTATGGAAGAAATGAAATACAGTTTTCCATGAGCATGACATTGAATACAGAAAATTAATTACAAAAGCAATAAACCTGATTTTTGTATCTTTAGTTTCAAAATGTCTGGTTAGCTACGCTGTACACGGCTGTCTGTTCTACCATTCTTTCTCGTATCCAGTCGATATTCGCTGTAAGAAATACACACCCTTGCATTTAACTGCAGTCTTACGTTCATCACCTTTCTAAGTGATCACCTGGAGTGTATTTGGGTCCATGAGATCCATTTAAAAGGCAAGAGAGAAACAGCAGGCTGTTACAACAGGTAACATTTGTGTGCGCATTCTGTGCCCCAACCCAAGAGGTACACCAACAGAGCTTTACCCCGATGAGAACCAAGGAAGGAGTAAGGCGTTACGGATCTCAGAAACATTTCAGTAGTTACACTGATGAGCTTTGACCTCTGCGTAATGAGATGAGTGAGAAACGCGGTTTAAAATCAACATTGTACTCACTGATGTTAAATCGACTAGTGCCAGAGTTTTAAAAAAAAATAACGGTGCTGCAAAGATGCAGCTAGTAGAGGGAGTTCAAGGCATATCCTGTTTTCTAAGGAACTGAACGGCTTGTCAGTAAGCAAGAAGCGTCCCAGTCAACTACCAACCACGTGGGGAGAAGCATGAATTTTAAAATAAATAAAAGTGAAAACAGAACTAGATACATACATATATATATATATATATATAAAAAAAAATAACCGACATCTCTTCCAGTACAACTTCTCTTTAAGTCTGTCTATTTCCCCAGACGGTTTTTTCTAGCACCTAGCAAGATAACTAATATCTTGACTTGTTTTTAAGTAGTCAGGACGCATTGCTTTAAGTTTTCTGAAATTTTCAATCTGCTTTTTAAGTTAAAACATGGCTACAGTCTGCTTCAAACTGTCTGGTCTGAAGAGTTTTATTTAAGAAAACAACACTGTACCAGATGTTTATAGGCAACTTCCTTCAAAAGATGACAGAGGCGTTCATACAGACTTTTTTTTTTGCTTATTTATTTTAAAAAAGCAGAGTCAACCTGTTTTATACATAAATATAATAAAACAATAAAAGAAGTCTAACATTCACAAACGTCTCTACAAAATAATAAATATAATGGGAGCAAAACCACACACAAACTCTTTTACTGTCAACTATTCTATGTGTCCTACATGTATACCTTTATACCCTGCTCCTCCCAACAAAAGTGGCACATGCTTAAACCTCGTCAGTGTTGCAGCATTTACCCTTCCGTTGTTTAGGCTACATTCTAATTTTTTTTTTATTGTGTCTTTGTCTATTTCTACATAAACCAAGCCTTTCTAGAATAGCAAGTGCACTTTTCTAATCAGACTTCTAGTTCGTTACGGATTTGTGTTTTACTGCCTTTAACGTACAGCAGCATACTCCCTTGTACTCCAGCAAAACTAAAGTGAGCTGCTTTTCGGTCACTGTACCTGCGTTAGGGTATGTGCAGTTAACACTCTGATACACATAATTCTAAAGTCAGATGCTGATATAGATGCATTTATTAACAATGCTTCCATCTATTCTTACTTCACTAAATTGTGTTTATTAGAAATTGTGCATGTTTGGGGGGGTGAGAGTCACAGCCTATTAATAATAAAATTCCAACAGTATGGAAGTATTTTTACAAAAATGGAAAAAAAAAAAACAAAGCAAGACTATTCACATTTGAAATCAGTTCAAGTTCTACCACCACAAATGCCTTTTAGAAACACTATGAAAAAAGTCTATCAAATCCAAATGGGAAGTCTCAATATCCCATCTGATTAGATTAAATTTTGCTTTCTACATCCTCATCTTATTGGGATGACGAAGGGAGAGAAAACGAATGCAGGGTCAATATGATGACTGTCTGCTCTCTAAGTTTTCATTTCCATGCTGCTGTGCTGCAGCTCTCAAAGTAGGCATTCCAACTACACCATTTTTATAAGGTCCTATTCTGAATACAAAGTGTTCCATTTTCATATATAGTGACCTGAAACAGAAGTGTTGTAAAATATAGTTTCTCAATACATTTCAGTTTTATGTGCAAAAAATCTCCTGTACTTTTAACAGTACCCTGTGTGTGCAATTGTAGTAGCCAGTCCTGCAGCAACAAAGACTCGCTACTTGTAACATGACAAAATGTAAAACACACGCTAACCGTTCTTTGTTAAAGAACTGACAATAAAAATGGCTCCATATAAAATACATTATTTCTTTTACTCAAAAATAACTCAGCGGAAATGTGTGAATCCTGTAATACTCATCATGTGGCTATAACTATACATTTGCATGTTGATGCCATAGCAATTATCCTTCAATTTTAACTACATGTAACCAAAAGATTACTGTCCTACAAAAATAGTCAAATATTAGAGAACAATACAGAACAAAAGTATTACAAAGATTTAGAATTCACAGGGACAACATTTTAGATCAGTTAAGCCTTCAGCTCAAAGTGCCTTAACATTTAGGCACATACGGTGTATCATTATCTGGTGTTTTTATAGACTAACAAACGAGAATCTTTCTGTCTTACCAGTTAAAACAGCTCATGTAGTTGGGTTTACTGAAAGCGCTTAAACGTTCCCACAAACAAGAAAGCCAATCCTCTCACCCTCCCAACACAACATCACCACTTTTGACTTGTCCACAGCCTGATGGCTGATGCAGGCAGGGTACGCTGACATTGCAAAGATGTGGCACTGTAAGTTTACGGTAATACCTTGTTACTTTTGACCCAGAAAGTAATTGCTACGGGAATCCATTTTCAAAGTGCAATGCTGTAGGCTACCATTATTCTTCTACAGTTAGAAGTTCCGAACTTCGCAAGAAGTTCTGCTCCATCAGCCCTCTCTCTGTGCATTCGTAAGACCGTTAAATAGATTGGGCTAATCAACCACTCCGGCATCTCACAGCTAAGCGAAACTTCTGTAAACCAGTGGCACACAATCTCTAATGTCAAGTTAAACAAAGCTAAAAAAAAAAATTTCAAGCTCCATCTTTGGATTTCGTGTTTATGGGAATACTGGTATGCATTCTGCGTCTACAACAATTCGCAACGTTACATATAAAAAAATATACATATGGTACCACAGTCTAAATCTCCATAGTTTGCATATTTCTTAGTAAGTTCCTGAAAAGAGAAAACGCAGCTGGAGCTTGCTATCTGTTACGAACTTGTACAGATACTGCATGTAGAGAAAATTTATCAAAGCTGTTCAATTCTTGCTGGAAATTAGCTTCTTAACGTAAGTTAAAGTTTATTTACTGTTAACTTGGTAAATACAGACAGTAAAAATTTATGAATATAAAATGCAAGCCATCAACAGCTCACTTTTGCTGAGACAGTTTCTCAATATGTACGATCTTGTCACTGACGACAATGTTCCTTTTCCATAACCTCTCTTAACAAGCATTCCCCGTTGCTAAATACTAAACCCTACCTTAACGTAGTGTTCTCCCTCTTTATGGGTCTATTCCTGCTCCCACGTAAGTCAATGGAAAATTCTCATTCCTTTCAGTGGAACAGGACTAGGCAATAATGTGCTTTAAAAGTGTTACATTATATTCAGACCCTCTCTTAGTATGCAGAATAACAACAACACATAAATAATGCATGTCAATCCCCATTTCTTCTGGAAAGCATTTTTATCTTATTTTTATCTTAATTTTTGAAATTACTATAGAGTAATACTGATGATTTGGGTCTTAGGTTTGGCAATCACTGCTTGCCAGCTGAAATGTCTTAACATCCTCACCAAGTTTTCAGCTTGGATAAAAGCATATTGCCCGCAAACGTTTCTACATAGTATGAACTACATAAAAAGCTGTTTCCCATATACTGTTAAAGTGGTTACATAGTGTTGCCTATACAACTGTAGTAAGCTTCTTGCCTTCCATCCTATACATCGTAACATCTCAGGATGAAAGACTGTATTTAAAATGAACGTCGTAACAATATGTTCAGCCACATAGCTGCACTTTACAGCACTGATCTCTTGGTATGCTGCCATACTAAATAGTAGAAAAAAAAAATGGATACTGAATGCTAGTTTTGAACTGGCAAGTAATTCTGACTGCTCTGTTAAGGCAGACAGAAAGATGGAGAGTTCCAATGATAAATCCACAATGGATTTTTCTGATGTTGCTGCCTGGGAATCTGAGAAGTTAACAGAAACAGAGGCCACTGTATAGCGAGGGTAAAGGAAAGCCCCACATGAAATAAAAGCAATAAGGAAGTAAGGAAGCAAACAGATGGAGCACACAACAGGAGAGCAGCTAGTGAAGTACAGCGAGCAGAAGTTCCATATTATTGAAAAAACAAATATTTCGGGGAGAGGCTGGTCAGTAAAGAAGTTCAGTCAGGGGCTTTTTTCTTCTACCTTGTACCCAGGAACTGATTTGGATAATACAGAACGTTTGGAACCATCTTTTCTTGGAGTAGCACTTTTGTCTCTTGTTTTTTGTCTTCCCTGAAAAGAATCCTCCTGGTTGTCTGTGGCGCAATCACCTTCAGATACATTGCCAGACGAATTGTCCTATAATAAAAATACCATAGCTATATTTTTTATTTTTTGGATAGACAGACAAGTCTTTCCTATGCCCCTTAGAGCCAGCTAAGGTAAGAGAAGGATACATCTTTCCTTCTGCAAAAGCATGGGGTGCATCACAATCTAGAACACCTTTGCTCATAACCTTCATTACCTATTATTTCTCATGCTAAGAGACTAGCATCAGCAATAGCAGTCATGTTTTCCAGGTTGGTTTTGATACCAGAGCGGGGAGCACAACAGTGTAATTCTTTGAACCGTTTTCCTTTAGAAGTCAGCAAGAAATCCACTATATGCAAGATGTTGTTTACAAAGTAAAGGGCCAGCAAAAAATTAAAGGTGCCCTTGCCATGCATTTGAAGTGTACTACCAAATAGCACTGCCTTGAATTAAACATGTGAAGGTTTTTTCTGCCACCCTCATCTACTATTTTCACCAGGAGCAATCTAAATATTTCATTTGGATTGCAGCAGCAGAATGCCATCAAAGGCAAAACACATTTCAATATTTAACACAGAACCAAACAACAGAATTTATGCTGCAGTTAAAGCTTTTTTTTTTTTTTGAGGAATGAGGAGGCAAGAAAGAGGGGAAGAGGTTCAAAGAGGGTGAGAGGTCAGTGTAAGCACAATTAAGAGCAGCAGCACAAGATTTTTCTCAGAAAAGTGTTAATATAGGCCTCCAAAAAGCTCCAGAAGAAAGCAATACCATTAATCACATTTATTACAATAAAAACCAAAAGGCCAAATAACAGTGGTGCCCTACAGTAAAAGGCACTCTGTACAAACGTAATAGTAATCAGCCTATGCCCCAGAGCCTACAATCAAAACAGACAAAACAGACACAGTGCAAAGGGAGGAGTATAACACAAAAGCAAAGCAAACCACGTGGCAACAAAAAATGGTATGTGTCACCGTTATTTTAGGGGAAGGGTTATTTAGGACAGGCCCATTAAAACACTACAGAACAGGAAAATTGCTACCTGACTCCAGCAACGGGGAGGGTGAAAAAGGAAAAAGCATAAAGCATTATTGTAGGACTCACCAGGGAGATCTGATGAATAGTAGGTAGCCCAAAACTCGGGAAGAGGCCTGACAACTGCCCACCCTAGCGTTCAACAGACAGTTTTTTCCGAACAGTATGCCCCAATGACTAGCAAAGAACCCCTGCTCCCATAGCCAAACCCACTTCACAGGAATCTCATTTTAAGTTTTCCCTACGCTTTTCCAACACAAGGACATTTTCCCTTCTGCATTCTGTCACCAAAAAGACTTCTGAACTTCTGTGAAAGGATAGTCTGCTCGGTCCAGTTACTTTTCTTTACCGTTAAGGGGAATGGAAGTCAGTGGAAAAGGGAACTGGGAAGAAATGGTTAAAGACCAACTGTAAAAAAGCTGGAGTGTGATTAAACCAAAATTTTGAGTTGACATTTAGCACGCTAAGTTTATAGGATTTCTTTTTCTCCAAAAAAATGCAAGCAGAAAGGGTGTATTAACAGCCATCTCTCCCTTGTTATCCTACAAGCTGACCCTTTCCTTTCTTCTTCAGTTATGAGTAGCTTATGAATATTCAAACAAAATAAATGTTTATATGGCAAAATTTAGCATTATATATACCCACCATCTGACATGTTCGTCAATTGAACTAGAAACTGTTAAATGCACCTGTGATGTTACATTCTGTTTCTCTTAAAATTAGGGTTAAACTTCTGGAAAGCGGTTGTCACCAACACACTACCTACACCCGTATACCAATGGTTCAGTTGTACTCAGGCAGCTCATCTGAAGCTCAGCTGCTCTTGAACACTTAAAACACTATCAAGGTAGGCATGTGAAAGTTTCCCTTAACTTCTAGTAACAGTTAATTTTGCATTTGTGTAAATAGAGAGAACATAAACATCTTTTTAAAGATGTATTGTAAAGCAAAAAAACAGTGCTTTTTACTTTATTCCAACTTAAAGAGAAGGTAACTGTTTCCGTATTGAATACTCCCTGTTTCTACGTCACAAGAAGGAAAAGTTCTCAGGCCATCAATACCTTTGCTTCAGTGACAGATTCTGTGGGACTTAAACAGCAAAATATGCCATGATCTGAACTACAGTGTTCATTCCCCTCAGAAACGCTAGCAACTTCCCCTTGGGGAAGGGGGCATAATGAAGAGCTGCGGCTGGGAAGATTCTTCAAGATTTCTTTAAGAAGAAGGAAGAAAGGGCCTGGAATTTCAAGTATTTGTTTGATTTACTTTAAAAATGGATCAAAACAGAAAGCTGGAGAGCAATGTTATAAAATAAAGAGAAGTACTAAAAAAGGGAGTACACTTTTAGTTTATGACTCTCCTCCATTTTGCAAATGTTGAAGATTCTACTAAGAAACTCGTGAAACTAACAAAAGTGAAAGGAAAGGATTTTTTTGTTGAATACTTTCAATTTGTCTCACCGAATTGCCTTTGGGTTTCCGTTTTTCATCACCTCGCCCTTCCTCTGCATCATCTGAATCCCCATCGCTGTCTAACGCAGGCAGCTCTGGATCCAAAGGAGGTTCATAAAGAGCTGTGTTTAATGGCAAGTAACGAAGTTCATCTGGAGAGTATCTAAAGTTAATAAATAAATAAATGAATTAATTCACGTGTACTTTATGCATAAATATTAAGTCACACAGCATACAAGGACTTCAATGAGAAAGAGTAAGAAAAGCTCCCTTTTTTCAGAAAGGCACATAAAAACATGCAGTTCTGAAAACATCAGAAACACGCTAATTTCTCCTCCCAAATGTGATACCATCTAGTACTTGTCTTCTTTGTATAGCAGATATTTGTGGAACACAGGAATGCACGTTTGCACTGTTCCAAACCTACAAAATCATAAGAGGCCATGGAACCCCTAGAAATTTTTCGCCAATGCACATTACTATGCCCAACAGACTATACACTTTGTTTATAAATGCACACGTGCACAACAATTCTAACTCGGGGCGCACAAACAGTTAGGGTCCAAAGCAAAGTCAAGAATACAGCTATATGCCTGAGTTCCTTGATTATCGAAGGAGAACAAAAATACATATAAAATATAATTTCAGAAGAATGCGAAGACCTAATCACATTGCTTATAGTCAGATACAGCTTAACATGTGTAATCCGCTTTTTTTTTTTAACCTTAAATACTAAGAAAAAAGTGAAAGTCCTCTTACTATTAAGGACAAGCATTGTAAGGAGTAGGATATTATTTTCATGCATATTTTGAAAGGTTGTGTCCTTCATTAAGAAGGATAAGCAGTTTCACTTGCAGCTTATAAGTGCAAAATAAACAAGATATCTAGTATTTTTAATTCAATTAATTTAATAAAATTGAAGTCCTTCAGGAATGTCCTGTAACATGCAGATTTGGGGTGGACTGTATGCACAGATGCTGGAACGAGCAAGGTAAGGCATCTGCAGAGAAAGAGCTTCTCTAAAGAAAATGGTGCACGTGTAGGATGAATACCATCTCTGTTGTACAGATGGTAAGACTTAGGCAACAATTTTCAAATCGGTATGTATTTGTCAAATGGGAGCATGACACTGGTAAAGTCTTAAATTTGAGTAGACAGTCAAGTACAAATTTTTCATGAAATATAAAGATCCAACTAGCAATACCTTTCTCTCTCACTTACAAATCCAGCATTAAACTTAGCCCACAAGACCAATCAAAAAAAATTTTAATTAAAAACTTTCTAAAAACTTAAAAAAGGACAGTAAGACTGTCACACGGAAAACAGGTGATCACAAGCCAGCATTGTAACAGTTAGATATAGCAACATTAATCTTAGCACATGTGCAGAGGCAGATGATAAGTAAACACATGAGGGTGGGAGGAGTGAAATCAATGTCTCCTTTTACCACAGCAAATATCTGAGCAGGCCAAATCTCAGGCACCGCCATACATCAGCAGAGACAGTACTCTTGCAGCCAGTACTGTTTCGTTGACAAAAGCTGACCGTCACACTATGCATCTATTAGACTAGCATGTGTCTCAAGCATAAAATTAATGCAAAACCTTACAGTAAATACACTGAAATGTTTTCCATCTGCTAGACATAGAGCAAATACATCAGTGCAACAGAATCAGCCGTTAGGATGCTTTTAAAATACCTTTTGTAGTACTCCTGGAACTGGCCGGGTATGAGAGCCACTGGATAAGGACTAACCTTTGTTCTCTCTGTAGGTAAGATTTTGTATTTTCCTTGAGGCACCTGGATAATCTGTATTGTTTAACACAAAACAATGATGTTTTTGTTTCACATACAAACTTTTGAGCCTTCCTCACCATCCACCCCCCCCAATATGAATATATGGAAAGGAGAAGCTTACACAGAAGCCTTCTTTCCCTTAGAAAGAAATAAAACTAATTATCCACTTGTCTTGTCTCTAACATGGGCCAATACCAGAAAAATGTAAACTTTCCATAATAGACCGCCATGTAATAATTTGCATAGAGAAAATTTTTGCTTTACTGTCTTTACACAAGCA
Source organism: Pygoscelis adeliae (assembly GCF_000699105.1). Classification (NCBI taxonomy): domain Eukaryota; kingdom Metazoa; phylum Chordata; class Aves; order Sphenisciformes; family Spheniscidae; genus Pygoscelis; species Pygoscelis adeliae. The sequence goes on along the minus strand of NW_008825216.1, from coordinate 6,420,474 downwards.
GAACAGTCCTGCTTCAAAATGCCAGCTATTTTTTAATTATTTTTTTTTAAATCAGGCACAGAAGCATGAAGTATATCTAATACAAAAATAATACATGACACCTAACAAAAACAAGGGCATAACATTGACAGGCAGCATTCTTTTAAAGGATGAATACTTTACTTTTTTACTCCAGGTATTGTTCAGGCAAAGTTTTGGAGGTGTTCCAAAAAAGAATTAGCCATTTATATGAATAGATACAATAGCAACAGAAGCTTCTTAGTAACCTAAACATCTCTCTCAGTTTTATCCTACTACCAGCAGATTAAAGACACGACAACAAAGTAACACTGAATTTTTTTAAAGCTTCCTGAGACAAATATTTTCAAGTTAAAAAAAAAGTTTTCACATTAAAATATTTGAGATTATTATTTTTAGCAGTATTACCCATTTAACAGCAAAACTGTTTAAGTCCCTACATGACTGAAACAAGACTAATCAAAACCCTTGATAACAAAATAGTTAAAATGGTACCAAACCCAACTTTACTAAAACAAGCAAGGAGCTACCTATTGACACTGGTAAGAAATTTAAATCTGCCTACATGCGTCTGTAAATCAAAATAGGCTCTTCTTTCTTCCATCCGCTCTCGGTTTAAGTTGCTGTTGAATTCTGCAGCTTTCTTGGCAGCTTTTTTAATATATTCCGGAACTTTACTGGCTTCTACTTTCTGTGTGTTCTGCTGCTGCATTTGCTAGAACAAAAACAATTTTATTAATTCACATACATTTCACTGTCAGTTTGAGAACAGCCTTTTCTTACACTACGCGCGTTACAGATCTGGTTCACTTATATGCTAGTTACTTACAGAGTACTCCTTATAATGATCTGTTATTCGCTGACGTTCTTTCTCTTGCAGTATAACAGAATACTCAGCATGTTTGGCAGGGTATTCTTTAATCATAAGATCAATTACTTCATCACTACGCAAAGCTGTTAGACCTAAAATAGATAAAAGCAATAATGATGCTATCTGGCAAAACTAACTGTAGGTTATTTATATCCCACAAAGATCAACTCAAGTTTTTGAGCAGCTATAGACATCAATCTGCTGTGCACAATGCTTCTCTCTCTCTCTCAAGTAGGAGTGAACTTGTGCTGTTTAGCTTTCAAGGCTGATTAGGAGTTTGCTTCTACCCAAGGAGGCAAGGCTCATTTCTTTTCTTTCTTACAGCTACAGACCCCTTCACACTGACTCATCATTGACTGATGTACTTTTTAATTTGAAAAATTACGGTGTTCTTTTTTCTAGAAGGAGAAAAAGGTTCTAAAAATTAATTTACAACATAGAACGGATTTTGCTAAGTAATGAGACTAGAGCCAAAATTTATTTTTTTATAATAAATCTGGAATGCTGATACCTCATGGCCAATTTACACGAATAAACCAGTTTTCACTTCAGAATTTACATTTTCAGTTGAGTGATTCAATTCTTCTCTACCCAACTGAATCACATTTTCAGTGTGTCGTATTTTTAATGCTGTAACAAGGAATCTAACAATTTGTTTTCTTACCTAGTGTGCACTGAGTCTCTGTGATAACATTTAGTTCTCTGAGGTAGAGTTTCTCCTTGTGAGATAGATCTCGTCTTTCTAAATCTCCAAAGAAACCAAAAAACAGCAATAAAAATGTGCGCAGTTACTCAAACTCCCCCATAAACAGTGTCAAAGTACTTTGACAATTTTATTTCCAGGCAATGAGAGTCTGTATTATACTACTATTCCTACAAACATGATAATTTTATAAATTAATTTTAAATTTAATACACACTGTAGGGACACGGTCATTTTTTCCGAGTACCCTGCCTGTAGTTCTGATTTACAGAAATACTGAAGAAACCTGACATATGAGCTCGGATGCAGAAAACAACTATCAAGCACTGAAGGTACTTTTTTTTTTTTCTTTTAATATACCTTTTAAAAATAAATTCCATGACAGAAGAACCAGATTTGACAATTCTGAATAATGAAGGCTCAAATCCTAGAACTTCCCCAATTCATTTTAAAAAATTATTCCACAGTGTAGAAATGTTGTCACAATTCAGGAAACAGAATATAGAGATATAGCTGTATAGTAAGAAATCACCAATAAAATACCTAAAAATAAAATTGAGGGCAGTTTTCAAAAAGTACTTGCTGATCTAACCCCCAAATCAGACTCGTTTACAGATTTTCAGTGGCAATACCAAAAAGTCTTAAATTACTTTGAAAACCATAGGATACATGTTCAATATGCCAGTAACAAAAAAAAAAAGTACAACATACATAATTCAGATTTGCTTTTGCCAGGGTCTTTTTTTAACCAGTTGGCTCATGCTACAGTCAGAGAGACACAGATTACATCCAGACTGTAGGAAGACCAAGATTATTACAAGAAAAACTTTAAAAATAAATACCTGGATATTTTCTTTTAAAGGAAGTCACACCCAAATATTCACTGACTTGCTCCTGAAGCATATAGTATTCTCCTGTTTCATCTGGTGGCCACTTGTATTCTATCA
>NW_008825216.1:6414900-6417921 GCF_000699105.1 Pygoscelis adeliae | reverse complement strand
ATAGCTGTATCTAAGTATAAGAACAACGTTAGAACAAATCCTTAAGAGGGATACTTACATTTTTAGAAATTCAGTAATTCCTATTTGTATGTCAATGAACAACATCTATGAACTTGGACAAGCCCTTTAGAACACTGCATTCTGTTAACCCATTTCAAAGTCACCTTGTTATGCCCCACTTCACATACATTTCTCCAAACCAGCATTCATCAATAAGCTGAGGGACAGAACATGAAGAAAGGGATATCCATGATAGCAGATAGGACACCAGGAAAAGCAGGTACGACAAGTGTCAAAATTCACTCAAAAAATATGTAATATTTCAAAAACATGTAAGCTGTGCTTCTGGATTGTAAATTAGATGCAGCACATTTTGTGTCATTTTAAAATAAAATGTCTTAAAATATGCTGGGAGAAAAAAAGACAGCTAGCTACTCATAGGACATTGCCTCCATTCAGAAAGATATATGAAGAATATACAAGCAAAGAAAGAAGGGCTCATACTTAAGCATGTCGAACAATACAATAAGACTAGCAATAAAAAAGCGGGAACTGTAAAAAATAATATTACCCAAGGTCCTGACTAGAAGTTTCACAGCTCCGAGAACTGTCCCCTGAGCCCATACGTCGTCTTTTGGATGGCTGGCTGCCGTCATTGGAATTTTCTTCTGTGTCATCCTGAAACGAAAAAGAAGATAAACATTAAAAAAAAAATTAAGAGTATTCAGCAGATAATGTAAAAAATCAAAAAATATTGCAAGGCAATCCACAGTTTAATATACCTGAACTACTGAGCTATTTAATAACACTTTTTACAAACAACTCATAGGACAGTTTACGTAGCAAATTATTCTTTGCTATGAACTAGCTGCGTGACACATAGTGGCACAGAAGGAGAATTGGATAGTTTCTCACCTGTTGCGTAGGTGGAGCACTGAATAGACAGAGCTGTGGCTCTGACCACCAAGTTCATCGTTCTTGATGTAAACTACCAATGGGATCAGCACGGCCAGACAACTGTAGACCCAGCAAACCTCCCTCACCGGTCACAGTCAGGGACAAGACTAATTCACTTAATCAGGCTAGCTCGCAAAAGTGACAGCAAGGGCAGAGCGAAAACACCAAGCCCTTGCTGAGAGCTGATGCTTATAAAATCAAGGGAAATATTACCAAAAGCAACACAGGAGTTTATGGGCATACAGTTAAAATAAAAGAAATGGTATACAGTTTACAAAAAGATAAGATTACAGCAAGTAGCAAAGACTTGTCTTTTGTGGGGGAAAAAAAAAAAGAGAAAAACTGAAGCTGTATCGCAACAGATACAGAAGACAAATTTCATCTTCAGAACAAGCTATTACAAGGGAACCTTCAGAAGTTAACTTACAGGTATCACTATTCAGATTTCATGAGATCTATATAAAGAAAAGGAATAAATGGTGAAGAAAAAAAAAATAAGAGTTCCGTAAAATCTAGCAGACCAATGTTGATCGGCCTTCTTGTGCTTTTCACTGCTTTGCTGTCTAATAACACTAACTCCTACCTAGTACTCATCATCCACAACTCTCAAAGCGTTTAGTGATCACCCTTGCATGATTATAATTGAGAAATGGAAGGTAGAAGTGTTCAAGTGAATCACCTATTGCCACCAGTAGTAGAGGCAAGAACAAGATAGCTCTTCAAGTAACCGAAACTCTGAAGTGGAGTAGCATGAAAGAATCACATTTTATAACTTTTGTGAAAAGTTTAAGAAAGAAGAATTAACCTGTCAGAAATAAATGGATCAAGCCCACAATTACACTTGCGTATTAAATAATTACAAGAACAATTATTAGGTCTACCTTAACTAATGTCTTTCATTCTAGTATTTTTACATATCACGTCACTTGAAATATCAGTAAAAAAGATTCCAGCAAATGAGAATACATTACTTTTGTTATGTAACCTTTCACAGTACTATAATCAAGACAGGCCACAGCGAAAAAAACATTTGCCTCCTGTATTTTTGGTTTATTTCTTGTTTTTCACAATTCTTTACATTTTTTTCTCTTTCTTGTGGAGTAGTAAGAGTATCTTTCATACAATAAGAACAAAAACTTAAAAGCAAAATTTAATTAAACTGTGCTTTCTTAACGCAGCTATACTTAAAGAATCAGGTAAGGAGCATCTCCACTAGTACTACTAATAGTACTATTTCCTACTATTGCTGAGAATACCCTGTATATACTTAGATAGACAAACCAAGTAGCAGTCCCCAATCAAAACAGTATCACAGTAGAGTATTTTGTGACACGGCTGTCTCATCAGCAGTGCATCCCTACTTCCCACACAGAACATTAATGCACTCCAAACATTTTCAACTATAGACAAAAACATGAATAGGGCCAAAGCCGTGCTTTGCTATACCAAAGCTACCACGAGACTTCAAAACATTTTTAAAAGATAGATCTCAACCTGACAGTTAAGAGGAAGCGCCTTGCATCAGTTTCTCCTTTTGCTTTGAAGTTTTATTAAATCCGGTATCGCTAAAAAATACAAGTACCCATACCTCAGGAGAGATGAATGTCCTCTATTTCTATCTTTGCTTTCTTATTTGCTGAAAACTTCAGCAAATTCAGTCACACAGGCTCACAGACTAAAACACTCTAGGAAATGAAACAGATCATTGCAGAGGACTTTGCAGAAAAAGTGACAACATTTGCATTGCAATCTAAGACACACCGTAGTTCAACCACTGTTACTGTACCAAAAATAACAATCAGGGACAGTCTTGTGGCTTTCTGTACATGGACAGTCAAACATTGCCAAAAAAAGCCCCTTCTTCCCTTGAAAATGCATGTTTCTGTAAAATGCCTGTTAGTCCTTACGAAATAAGGTTACATTACAAATTCCTGGTACGTCTATCAATTGTAAGATCTACGTAACTATCTTTTTATTATGTAATCGGAAAGCCTGAACTACCAAGACGTCTTTCCAAAAGTAACTGCCCATCTGCACCCCAGCGCGGGTGCAGAAACGGCAGCA
>NW_008825216.1:6407302-6413397 GCF_000699105.1 Pygoscelis adeliae | reverse complement strand
CCCGCCCCCCGGACCGCTCCCCGCCCCTCGGGCTTCGCCCGTAGGCGGCTCCAAACGCGCTCCGACCGCCGACCCGAGGAGGCCAAGGGGCTTCCAGAAGCGGCACCACCCGCGTCTGCGTTCACTCGCGTTTATTTTCAGCTCTTAACAATACAACTGGCACGGGAAAGGCATCAGCGCTCGCTTTCCACACGCGGCAGTTCCAAAAGCAGAAGCCTACGCGCTTCACAGATCTGCCAGAGGCTTATTTTTTCAAAATATAATCGTTGCTGTCCTTGCCAATTGCGGACCGCTTATCAACAGCCTCGTTCCTGACCCCATCGCCCTCCCGCCGCTGCCGTCAGAAGCCACTCGACTGAAACGATCAAACTCGCCCAATTCAGTACTTGGCCACCAGCCTGAAGGCAGCTGATCCTCCACGCCAGTTCAAGGCCCGCGGAAGCTGATGACTGAACTCACACTTCATTCAAGGCAAACGGCTGGAAATCTGCGCAGATCTCTAAGCGTGCAAAAGACGCTTGGAAGTCAAACCCTCCCAGCCAGGTTTCTATGCAGACTGGCGTTTTATCAAAGACAAAACTAGAAAAAACTGAACACTGCCTTTTCTTACAATGAGCGGGCTTTTAAGAATACCAATACCTGCAATTTATTGTAAACATTCGTTAACAACTCTAGGCATGCAACAGACAAGCAACGTTCAAAATTTTGCAAAGTTTGGCCTTACACCAGCTGCTTCAACTTCCACAGCAGAGCGTTACGACAGATGAAGCCCATATGTACTCAACCATACACATTTCATAAGCGTTTTTTTGGGTTTGGGTTTTTTCTTTTAAACAGAGAAAAATGAGCAAAATTTTCTCAACTATATGTCAATTTCAATGTGCCAACAGCATTAGGACAAAAATTAGTACTAAAATAATGACATTCTGAAAATTTTCAAATATACCAGGTACTGTGATGCACAAAACCAGGTGTGGCTTTTAGGGTATTACTCGTAATAACAAGCCGTTATCAAAGCCAGCGCAATAAACGTTTCAGTTTCACATTCAGCTGAAACCCAAGTGTCTCTCTGAACATCCCAGACCCATCTGCTGGCAACCTAAAAGAAAGAAAAGAAAAAGCTGTTTGTAAATCTATAAACAGCACAGTTTGTTTATTTTTTTTAAAAGAACACACAGCACTACATAAATACTGATACAATTGCATTCTGAGAGTTACAAGGAGTAACAACAAGTGCAAAATTACAATGAAAACTAGCAAGTCCTATCTGGTGTTAAAATACAGGCTCTTGCTTCACAGTAAAGCTGCCACCCCGATAGATCCGAAAACCTCTACACCAAAACCTCAATTGCCTCTCATGTTCACTTGTTAGCACTTTAGCGTGCTGTAACAGCGCCCCTTCAAAAGCAACGCGAATAGACATTGGTTTTGGAAACATATACAACTAAGAAGTCACGTCCCCCACTCCTCCACCTCCACCTTACTCCAGCCTACTTGTGACCATTTACTGGGCTCTCCGCTGTTCTTGATAAAACCGTTTTCAAAGCTAAAACGTGTGAATTGACTGCTGGAATAAGCCTATTCCTCAGGAGAAAAAAGTTAACTTGGACCATTTCAGTAATCCATTTCAACCTACAGCTCCTCCGTCAAAGCACAACCTCAGAGGCAGCGTAGTGCGAGACAGCACCAGAAAAGTAGGTAGATGCAGGCCCCTCACAGGCTGGCTTCATTACCGAGGCTGACAACCCTTCAAACATTGTTTCATGTAACCCACTGAAGCCAGGTATGGTTTCATCAGGTTTGAAGAGCTGATGATGAACACTCCTAAATAGAAGTGCTCTCTGACACGCGACAAGATACCTCAAAGTGTTCTGAATGCCAACGGGAGCTTGCGATACATGTAAATTTACATACAGCACAGGAAAGTCTGGAATCCTTTTCTTCTGGGTGTGCCAGGTTCAGATCACTAATGTGAATTTGTAGTGCCGGGAGCACGTTTGGTGGCAGCTACAGTTGAAACAGGTTTCAACTCCTTTCCTTGCCACCCGTTCCTTTCCACGTCACCCCACACTACAACTGCACAGCATTTTGCACTGAACGTGACGACCCAACTGGAGATCAAAGTACACTGGAAAAAGAAAATTCACTGCAGTCACGCAGTTGTACTGGTACAGCATGCAGCGGAAATAACTGGTTGACAGGGAAGAGCAGCATGGGCTGCTTACCACTGTTACTGAACTCAAACAGGACAACCTTCAGAGGGTTAGGCAGAATCACAGCACTACCTTAAATTGTCACCTGGCATACTACTCCCCATAAAGAACCCAAGGCTTCAAGAGCACTTCAAACTAGTTAAGCTGCTGAATGTGGATGAACGCCTAGGAGATAACACACAGTTCTAAAGATTATTTTCAATTTGCAAAAGATATCATGAACGATGTTTGCTCACATTTATTGCCTGACCTGCCTTTTCCACAATTAGTACTGATACCACGTACTTATAACGGTCAAAGTCCAATTCCTTCACAGCCTGTAATATTTCTTCTGAGATGGAAGCACACAAGGAGGGACTAGAAACTCCATCGTATTTGGCTTGTTGAAGTTTATTCTACCAAAAACAATTTTGAGAGATCTTAGTTTTCATCCTGGTAGTCTTCTGCAAAAAAACTTTTACAGTCATTTCCATTACAAGGACATTAGAAGAACTAATGAGTAGAATAGTCAATATAGATGATGCTCTCAAACAGCAAAGGCTGTGCTACTTTTACTCTAAAATATTTTACCTATTTTTTTTAAAAGTGACAAACACATCCAGCCAATCTCCGTGTAACAAACAGGAGTGTATTCTTCTCCATCATTTGGGCTCAGTTCACTGGAAAATAGTCCTACAAATACCTGTTCCAAATATCCAAGGCACGTCTTCCAGACAGCAGAATTACAAGAGTTGGTTATACCTGTTCAAGGTATCACCAACAGCTACGTATTATCTCAACAGATTGTTCTCCTTCATTTTTGCTTAATTTTTTATGTGGCAGTCAGACTGTCAAGGACACCAAGTATATTTTACGCAGGTCATGTGATATTAGTAGAACTAATTGAAGGAGTAGAATTCCACAGATTCAAGGTCAGGATCTTTGGGTAACTAGATATTTTGCAGATTAGGATACTTTGAACTGTGCTATAGCTCAATTTGATTTAGAAATGGGTAAGAGTTTAAGAAGCTTCACGGCCATCTTAACAGCACATGCTCAGAGGCGACCTTGCAGAGGGCCTTCTGCACTTTGCAAGACGGAGCACATTCACGTTACATTTGTGCACCAAAACTCGAAGTCTGCAAAGATTTATGCATATGCTTAAGTTTATGCAACTTACACTATTCCATTAATATAATCTTTGCAAGACAAGCTACTTTTGCAATAAAATTAGACAATTCATTTAAAAAAAATACTATACCGTTAGTATTGCTTGAGCTTTGTCTCTTACTAAATAATCCCGGAATTTATTATGTGACTCCAGTCTGTATGTATTAGCATATCTTATCTTTGCCCTATTAGCTTTGAATAGCTTAGCTTTCATTGAATCATTAAAATACTCTTCTTCCATTGGAGCCATACCTAAAGCTTCGTAATTTGACTGTGTCCTTTTTCCTTTCGTCTGTGCAAAATAATAAAAAAGCCCACATCACATGTCAGTATTTTAGCATTTAGCAGTCCCTAAATAATACTTTATGGTGTACAGTTAAGAGGAAAAAAACAGTCCAGGAATATGTTACAAAAAAAAGCAGAAAAGCTAGAAAATGAATATCTTCTTCTGGCTGTTTTGACACTACCACTTTGACTGAAAAAAAGAGAACAGTGGTTAACTTCCACTCAATTTTAACTTCTTTTCCACAGAAATCTAAATGAAGTTTGCATTTAAACTCAGTCAATCAGTCACACAATACTGGCACTCTGAATCCACTCCATTTTCCAAGTAAAAACACACAGATATTAACATATGTGTCCACGACTGTTAACCACAACTTCAAGCTTTTCATTCAAACAGCCTACACAAAACCCAAAATACATGCTCGGTTCATTTATTAAGTAATTTTACTTGTCCTCAGTCCTTGTGAAGCTACTAAGCAAATGCCTTATGTATTAATGACTTAATTTGCGCGTTAATAAAAAAAGGAAAAAATATGCTCCAATTTGCAAGCTTTGTAATTTTGCTTGGAACTTAAAAACAAAGTAGTACTTCTTTTTATTCGTCATCAGAACTCTGAAGATCCAAGTTTTCTCCCCGTCCAGCTTGTGTACTATCATTCTCTTCAACACACATAACAAAATTTGGCTCTCTGACTGCAAGCAGCAAGTCTGATGATACACACAAAATATATCACCTGTTGTCCTCCACGGCTGGCTTAAAACAGAACTGTAAAATGATAACAAAACAAGACAGAGACAGAAAAGCACATGGAACCAACGAGATCATAACAAATGCTACAGACAGTGGTACTCCATACCAGCTACCGCCTAACTAACCACTTTCAAGTTTTGCTGACTCTTCAGCCCCTTGCTCCACTTCCTGACTATAGCTAGAACTTCGGTAAGAGAAAATCATCAGTTCCTTCTCAGAAGAGCAGAAAAGAGCAGGAAGGTGACACAACACCACAGTGCAAGGCTTACACTAAGAAGTATAGAAAAAAATCATACACTTATGAATAATATAAAAGTCTAGTGAGAATTATTTGAAAATAATCAGGGGCTCACAAATCATTCAGACAGAGGAGTTTGAGAATAAGGGAAGCAATGCAGTTTCTTCTTTATGAAATCACTCACACATTAGCCCTGTCAACACTGTGGACATTACCTACATCTCTCCTCTGGTTCCTCGCTGTTAGATAATTCTGTTAAAAAACAGTGATGTTGGCAGCCCTAGTGCAAATTGGCTGCAGGTGTTTGCTGATGCCACGCCAACAATGCAAACTCTGAATAGTACTTACACTACACTAAAAATGCAAGGAGCAAACCCATTTGCACCTAGGCTGCGGACTCTCATTATCTTCTAACGTAAACTCAGATCTGTAGACTATAGCCCCTACCTGCTCATCATAGGTCCCCTAACAGAATAAAAGCCACCTCAAGTCTGCCATCTGAGCTGCTCAAACGAGCATCCCAATCCATGTCAGTGGAAATGAACCTGTGAAAAAGGTCACAATCCAAACAGCAATTCTTTTTTTTAGGAGTCACAACATCTTCAGCCTGTACCATTACAGATGGAAGAAAATTCATGTCTATAGCACGACTTCTAACAATGCTGTTACTTACAAGTTTAACTGCTGTTACTAGTGACGAAGTTTTCATAATCATTTCCAGATGTGCAAGAAGCCATTTACTAATGAGGCAACCAAAAACCTTATTGGTATCTCTACACAAACCATTAATAAATAAACCTACTTTTGTATTTCACAATACAAATACTGCGATTGCAAGTTTTAGCACAATGTTGCAACTACATTTCTATGTAGTATTTACATCCTTCTTGAAAGAATCTCAAAAATTCAAGAACCGACTTTGCATTTGATTATACAAAAGCCTGTTCTTATGCTACTGGACTCTACTACATTGGCTTAACCTTGGACATATGGAAGTAAGTATGCTGAGAGAAGAAAGCTTTTGCTATTTGAAAGAAATGCTGTTTGTTAATAAGTCTAACAACCAATACTTGCTCTGAAGTTAAAGAAACAGTTCTTGTTTATTTCTTCAAAAGAGGGCACACCTTCTGCAAACTTAGAGAACTTACAGTAGCACCCCAAGTTGGAAAGGCTCCACCACCAAAGAGAGGACCACCCTTGCCTTCTTCTTACCTTCACAAGGCTTTAACAACTTTGCCTCCCAATGCCGAAGGCAGCACACCAGCTGCAAGGTGGATGTGAACGTGACATCCGACCAAGCAGAAAGGGGACGAGCTATCCCAAACCGGATGTAAAACAGGTGGGAACAGCATTTCACAAGATCACACTCACCTTTTAACCACCCACCGAGCCTCACGGTCTCCCACACGCTGCACCGGCCTTCCTAAGGTCCCAAGCCCCATCCCTCCCTCCTTCCCCC
>NW_008825216.1:6401800-6406497 GCF_000699105.1 Pygoscelis adeliae | reverse complement strand
CGCTGGCACCAGCGGAAACCCGGGACTGGGTCACGTACTCTCCCTGAAGAAGTCAGCTCTCTGCTCCTTCTCTGGTCTGTTTTAGGCAATAAAGGGTGGCTGTGGTAGTTCAAGTTTTGCTCTGGCCTCCTGTCTCTGACAGTGAAACGTGGGCTGCCTCGAAATAAGGTGAAGGGCTGAATTACGTGTTTTATGAACGTTTGAGATTATTAATAGCGGGTAGGATACTCCTGATGGCACCTAACACTAGTTCATTTTGGAAACTGTCATCCTTGCTCTGTGCTGTTGCCGTATAAATATGTAGTCTCTCTGTGAAGCCATGAATTCAGAAATTACGTATTGCGAGGGTCAATTCCACCACCTAATTAAAGAGGATTTTTTTAATATATAATTTAATGGAATATTTTTATATTTGTTGTGATCCTTCATTTTCAGACATTTATTTGTCTGTCTTTTGGTTTGATTAATTGGGAAATGTGATTTTTTTAATAAATCAGAAGTATATTCCTCCTTGTTAGCGTGAGCAGTTTTATCTTTGCAAATTCTTTAATTTAAATGTGTGCTTCTGAATCAGAGTCTGTCTTTCTGTTCAGACTAATGCAAACAACATTTATGCTTAGGTTGCTCTACCATTACCACCAGTTCGTGCAGAATTCACATGTTCCCCCTGCCCCTGCCAATGATACTGCTGGTCATAAGGACTAAAACTCTTGGGTTTACCCAAAGCAGCATCAGTTTCCCTGCAAGCTCGGAGATTAGGCAGAACATACACGTAAACTGAGATCTTTTGCTTCAATCTGTCTTGGCATCAGTTTAGTAGCTATAACCATTCAGAAATACACCATCCTGGCATTATGCAAATAGAGCAATTCTTCCCCTCCTCCTTCCCCTCAGTTTTCCACCAGGTGGTTCTGCTCAGAGAGTTCCTTTCATCACATGCATAGATGAAAGTTGTATTGCGAAACTTAACAACTTGTTTACAGATGCTTTATTACTATCTGTATATTGTGCTTATGGGTATGCTTTAATAATAATTTTCTTTGTTCTCATGTACTTTCTTAATGCAAGGACTTTTTTTTTTTGTGTGTGTTCTAGATGGCATTGTCAGACTCAGTCACTACTTGTCTTTCTCCACCTGTGCATTATGTGATTTGCAAACTTGGGTTTGAGAAAAAAGACACCTATGATATTAATAATATTTTGTCTGAAAATGGTGAAGTATGTTGGCAAGCTGTTACAGAGCATGTGTGTTACCTCGAATCAGGTTGGTGTTTACCTGCTGTAGTAGTGATACATTTAAGACTGATGCAGAATCTCAGTACAGTTCATAGCAATCTTAGCTTAGTTATAGCATTTTATTACAGTACAGCATTAGCTATGCTGCAGATTAGAGTACGTACAGTTCATATCTACAAGGAGCTTTAAATTTTTCATCCACGTTTGGTATTTGGTTATTGCTGGCTCCTAAGATTCATGTAATCTGTGCTACGTAAGTAGCTGCTTCTTTGCTGCCTCATTCGTCTTGGTTCCCAACTTCATGTGCCTGTACTGCTTCTCTCCTACCTCATAATTGCTTTCTTCTGTGTTCTTTATATTCCTTTTGCAGTAAATTTAAAACACTCTGGGGCCATCAGTATTCCTACTGTTGCTTCTGGTTTTGTTTCTCCAACTTTAGCTGGTACAGAAGTACTGTTTGGTTTCCCTTCTGTATGTAGAACAGTTTATAGTTATTTTTTGACCAAAACGAAGTATTTATGCCCTGATGAACTCATTGCATTTTAATTTGCCAAATTGCGTCATGCAAGCTCTGTGAATAATTTCCAGAGATGGTAAAAATGATACGTGTTTCTGCCTCAAGCAATATCTTTCAGTAAATCAGAAGAATTTATTTTCCTATAAAAGTGTCCCACCAAAGAGGAGCAGTGATACCACTCTGTAAGGTACCACATCCCTCTGCGTTCTTTAAAGGGTGTAAGTGGTGCAGCTTGACTGAGCCCTCTGAGCCTGCGCTAGCTTCCAGCTTGGTTATGTGGAATTTATGTACTCTAGTAGGTTCTTCCCATTTCAACAAAACCAGAACATAATAATCCTCTTCATATTTTCTTGCATTAAGGGTTTTTTTTTATTTGGAGAAGGTACTCAATCTTACCTGGTTTCACACTGTACTTTTACTTTTCTATATCTTATCTGCGTGGTCTTTTGGACAGTAAATTGTAGCGTATTAGTCATGCTAAAATAGTCTGGATAAAATTCTCAGTGCCAAATATGTACACAAGCTGTAGCAGGTTTTACTCCATGTGAGTTTTAAAATATTGGACCTTTGGGAAGTTTGGTACTCTAATCACCTTCTGTTTTTCAATTTAAGATCAAAGTGTGGATTATATCAAAAGCATACGATCATTAGGACCTGTATGTGAATCTGTTAATTTGCACTTCAAATCTCTGACCAAGGAGCAATTTGTAATTCAGTATGCATTATGGTTCCGCTGGACAAACTACACAGAGGTATGGAAATGTCTGTTGACAATTTGTATTTTGGCACATGAACCCTTTGTGGAAGTTTAATGTAAGAACACACAAGAGATACCAATGAACCAAAATGCTTAGAATTTGTAACTAATTGTCCTTCTCTGATACGTAGTTCCTTCTAATTTTCCTGACTTTGTAATTAGATTTTGTATAAGTTATCACAAAGAGAAGATGAGGTGCTTTGGACCTGTTCTAACCTAAGATAGAAGGGTTTTGTTTTTCTAATAATCTGTGCTTAGTATCAAGTTTTACTGTGTAAAGTTATTTTTTATAATTTTTATAGATCTAAGGCACTAGATGCATTGCAACTGAAAATACAAGAGGTGCTCTAGGACAGTTTCTTTCCAGGCATCTACAGTTTTATCTCCCTGGCATGGTTTTCTTTCTACATTTGCATAGCGACTATCACAGAGGAATATTTAGGTTTCTATGTGCTTTTGACAATTTGTTTTTTCCTTCTGAGTATTTAACACAACATTCTTCCTCTCCCCGATTATACAGTTATTTCTTGAAGTATTTGATGTTCTACAATATACACAAACTACAGAAGTTGCTCTTGGCTTAATGAAACTAACATCGTGCTTGGAGCGAGCCTTGGGTGACGTAAGTGCCGGCATGAGGAGTCTATTGCAGATTTGGTTTTCTAAGATGGGAACGAGCTCTTGAATTTAATTGCACGCTGAAAAAGTACTATACTGTAGTAGTACACAAATAGCTCAGCTGCATTTTGAGTTGGAGAGATGTTCTTTTCTGGGTCCAGTTGTGCTAATGGAAACATCTTCTGGGGTTCCTTCACCTGTGCTGGTAGAGTTGCTTGTGTGAATGCTGTTACTAACCAATTTCATTAAAAAAGAGGAAAGTTTGCTTAATCAGTGTACGTATAGTAGGTCTTTGTTACTCTGATTTATTTAACTGAAACAGGGAGCAACATACCTTCCACAGAAGATCTGATGATGTAGTAACTTCTGTGAGGAGAGGCAGGAGCATGCAGCTGGAAATGGGCTGCTAGATAACTTCGTTCATCAGAGCTCTGTTTGCAGAGTGTACATCTGTTTAAATGCTTTGACATGAGTCTTGTGCTGCAAAAACATCTAGAAGTTGGCTAACGACTTGAATTCTAGACCTAACTGATCAGCTGGATAGAGCTGGGATCCATCTTGTAGTCCTGAACGTTTGTCTTGTTAACACATTCCCTCTTTCCTTTACCCTGTAGTAGTTAGTAAAGGTATGCACTCTTATTAAGTTCAAAGAGCAATACTGCAGGAGTTCCATGACCAGCATGAGGCAAGGAGTGCATACGTGATATGACTTAGACTTAGGAATTCTGATTCGTATTAAGAAACTTGTATTGTGAATCCTTTTTGATGCAACGTGAATTAGGCTGTGGTTCAACATTTGGTGGTAGCACTGCTTAAGTTTGTTCAATCAACACAGCCATCTGCCTTGTTTGCTGGTATGCTATATGTTATGTGAATGCAAATATTTGAAGGCCTAGTAGCAAGCTAGATTGATGAATTGGTCCAGGTACCTTTCCACCTTTTTCCCCTACCCCATTTTTGTTTTTCAGCTGGATCAGTTCCTTGATCTGCTTCACTGCGTGACCACACAAACAGATGCTACCACTACTTATGGGCATGCAGCTTAGGGAGAAGGGAGCAGCAGCTGTTTTAAGAGGCTTTGCTGCTGGGGTATATTGCCCACAGATAAGATAGAATAGCTGGTTGTTAAATCTGTGTGAGGAGCTCTGGAGAAGGAAATGCCAGAGAAAGAACAGTGGGCTTATTCACGCCTAGACAAACCAATGTGCCCAAGAATGGGGAGTGGTAAATTTTGAAGTAATGAAAAATTACCAAAGATTGGAAAAAAAAAAGTCAGGGAGAATACATAGAATGGAAAGCTTCATAGCAGTTGAGACTAGAGATGCTAAGATTGCCCAACTAGGATAAAATCTGGTTTAAGGAACAGCCAGAATCAGAAGACAAACCACAAATCTCCTTCCATTAACAATGACAGACCCTATAGATTTCTAGGGTAAGAATGAAGTATGGTGTCCTGGGTAGAGTTTATTCCCTTAATTACATGTTCTTGTTGTGCTTTACTTTTTTTTTTTTTTTTTGGAAGAGCAGTAAGTGTACAGACACGAAAAGCCTAATAACTATGGGAACATT
>NW_008825216.1:6359122-6401783 GCF_000699105.1 Pygoscelis adeliae | reverse complement strand
TTCCTGATATGTTCCGTAAATTTTAATTTGTCATGAAATTACAGAATTTAAAGCCTTTTTAAGGATTTGGTGGGTTTTGTTTGATTAGTGTTTTTACAATAATGAAAATGGTTACTGGGTGCAATAGTCAAATTGTATGTTTGAAATACAAAGAAGTATACTGAATTACTGGTTGTTACCTGTTTTGCTTTTTTTAATAGGTATATTTACTGATTGGTAAAGATTGCCCTTTCCTTCTAAGAGACTTGCTTGCTTCTGAGCAGCTTGCAATTGTCTTTGGACAAGCTGTAGTAAGTGCATAGTTTTGAAATAAGTAATAAATACTGAGCTGGTTTTCTTATTGCCAAATGGCAGGTTTCCAAGCATAGCCTTTGCTTGCACTGAAGAAGAGTTTGCAAATTCTGTAATACATTGGAAAAAAATCTAATTTTATACATGTTACAGTCTGGGGTATATATGGCAAAAATAGTGAATGTTGGAAATATTTTTTAAGGCAAGCTCATAAGTTCTTATTTGCTTTTCTACGTGAAAAACCTACACATGTGAAATTTCACATATCTGTCAAGGGGGTGAGCAAGCTGCAGAGTCGTCTGCCTCTTTCTGAGTTGCACTACTTGAAAATACATGTCCTGCATTGGCTGTTTCTGATAAGCTGTGTTCCCTTTCACCACCACTGTAGTAAGATGCTTTATAACATTTACCGCACTAGAATTTTTCAAAATAGAGGAAACTAATTTGTTCTTCCCCATGTGCAAAAAAATAATAAAAACAAAATTCTGATGACATTTACACTCTTGTGTAAACAGAGTAGGTGGTCTTTCTCGTACAGTTTTACAAACGTGAATTGTTTTTAAGACAAAATATTGGATGTGAAGTGTAGAAGCTTGTATTGTTAGCCAGACTAATAGTGTTAGAAGGATTATTTCTTGAATTTTGATAGCATGTGGAATATGTAAATTTTTAGAGTTAAAAAACAAAAACAAAGTTTCCCTTTTTGTTTGATAGTGATCTGAGAATAGAGCTTTGAATGCAAATGCTGTATTTTATGTTAATTTGTATTAAATTATTGTGGATTTATACTACGAGAAGTAAGAGCTAAACTTGATCTCATTTGTTTGCCTATCATAACTGGAATGTGTAATAACTAATTTTGTTCTTCCCATATCATATTCTATAGCATGGACAAGTAAGCTGAAAGATTTGCTTTCAGAGAATACTGGGAATTGCAAATAGTGAATTGCTGTTACTGTGACAAGCTGTGGCCAGTCATCTTGGCAGTAGACATTGTAGTTTCTCAATAACTTCTGAAATTTTCTGTCAGGGAAAGATATAAGGTAATAAATAATAGGTTGCTTCATGCAGTAATCACTTTGTTTATTAATTAGATGAATGTACTGAGGGTATTCATTGGATCTCCATATGGTCTGAATCTTCGTAATGTTTTGTGGCACGGGTTTGCATCCCCACAAGAAATTCCTGTGAAGTAAGTTACCAAAAAGAATCTTGTTTTCTTACCAGTCAGACCTGAGAGTGCTTGAAAAGTTGTTAGTAAAACTTACTGCTCTTATTGAAAAAAATTTAAAAAAAACTAAAAATGTCCAAAGGCCTCTGGCAGTATCCTGACAGTTTTCCCCTGCTGCTTCTTTTGGAAAGGCATTTCCATAGAATACTTCAGCCATTATAAAGCTGGTCAGTTTTAGGACCGGTGGTTTTTTACTAGCAGGAAAAGCAAGAAAGCTTAAAGTCTTTTTTTGAAACCCAGTTCCTTGTCTGTCAGGGCAGTCAGGAGTAACTCAGAACAAAAGGCAGAGGAATGGGGTAGGAGGAGGTGCAACAGCAGCTAATATAGAATACAGTGATGTGTTTTTCCTAATTCTACATTGTTTTTTCATGCTTGTGAATGCAATTAATTATTAAGTGCCCATACTCAAAAGAGATGGGGAGCGTAGGTTTTGGATGTTCTTTGAAAGAGCAAAAAAACCCCTTTGTCCCCAATCCACAAATGTTGATTCTTTGCAAAAGATTTAGTTGTATAAGCTTTTCTAATATATTATGGTATTCTCCCTAGATATTGTGCTATGCTGCTTTTTTTAACTGCAGGATTGGGTCAGTTGTTACAGACATATCTTCTGCAAACTAAATGCATTTTAGTACATCGACCTTATGTGATCTTTGTTAGCTTAGAGGAGCTTGATGTATTTCCAGGCAAGTATTTAATCATTAGCAAGTGTTTATTATGCTATATTTGTTATTGTTTCAGTGTCCAAAAGTGCAGTTGAAAATAATGCATTTTTCACAATTCTAAGATTTAATCTTAACTAAGATAATTTTATATTATCACTAAAAATGCAATCTTACAAACTCAATTTCTGATCTGTACCATTGTACTTGCATAGTTAAAATAAATTGGATAACTTTTAAGTCTCCCTTTACAAATGCTGAAATAATCTTAGATTTTCAATGAAATATTAAGAATGAATTAGTAAACCATAGATTGTATGTAGTTTATCAATGTTGTTTTGCTAACTTGCAGATCTTAATCATGAAACACTTTCCATAGCTGAAGAGCTAGTAAAACTGTCCAGTTTTGTATTAAAAACAATGTTACCATTTTGGATGGCTGCTTTAACAGCTTTCAAGCAAAGCAGGTAACAGTAGATTTTATTTTTTTATTTCTTATTTTTTAATAGAATATAAAAAGGATTTATTCTATATTTATAGAATAATAGCAGCATTTGAGGATTCCAAAGCTTTTTGCTAAATCTGTTGCTTAATAACATATAGTTATGCATTGTAACGGTGGTCTCAGAAAGTTTGTGGACTTTGTACTTTATTTTGTGCCAGCTAGGATTATAAACTATATTTTGAAACCTAAGAAGAGCTATTGCAGATGTAGCAAAAAAGGAGAGCTTTACAAAGCAAGTGGAAACAAATCTTCAGTTATTAACATGTTGAATTAAAAAAAAAAAGTGCATTGTTTTGTTTTCCTCTCCCATGCCCCACCTTTTTGTAAGTTATTCTCATCTCTGAGCTGGTTTGAATTCGGTGGTCAGCTTCTGTTGGGCACAGGTAGTCATTTGTTGTTTGTTTACAAAGTGCATTGCAGAGGAGTTTTGGGCTGGGTTGTTTGGCCTGAGAGTGTAACTCTGAGATGGCTCTAATTTCCATTTGGATTATATTTATAAAGGGGGGAAACCCCTGTGGGTATCTCTGTTATTTTTTTCAGGTATGCTGACTGTGTGATTCTCTTACTTCCTCAGCTGGAAGCTGGACTTAGATTGCTCTTCACTACAACTAATCAATGTCCAAATCGATTGCTAACAGCTGAGGTAAAATTTCTGTCTAAAGTCAGTTATGATTTAGTGCTAACAACATTTGCAAAATAATTATTCTAGAAGCATAGTGACTAAACATTTACAGATTTTCCCCCAAAATTTTTCAATCAGTTATGGAATATTATTTACAAATTTCCAGTAGAGTTTCATGAATGCCTCTTATTTTTTTGTAAAGATGTCTGCCAGTGAAAGAGGTCTGAAAAAGTACTTGAAGGTTAGTGTTCAGAAACAGTAGTTTAGAGTGGAAAGTAGATCATGTTATATTTATTTTGAAAAACTTGGCACAAAATCCAGCAGTCCCTTTTTTCATTTGTAAGGGGTTTTTTTGCCATTCATGCAGCTCTGGTATCTCATGAAAATGAATAAATACAAGTTTGGTATACATGTCTAGTTAATGGTTTTAATTTGAAAATCAAGTAACATTAATTGTCTTTTGTTCTAGCCTTCTGCTCTCTACACCACGTTTGATGAGGTACTTGTGATTTTTTTTTTTTTTAATATATATTAATGTCAGAATTTAAGCGCATGCATGTTCCCCATTACTAAAGACCAGTGTCGTGGTTTAACCTCAGTCAGCAACTGAGCACCACACAGCTGCTTGCTCACTCCCACCCCCCCACCCCCAATGGGATGAGGGAGAGAATTGGAAGAGTAGAAGTGAGAAAAACTCATGGGTTGAGATAAAAACAGTTTAATAAATGTAATAATGATAATAATAGTATACAAAACAAATTATGCACAACGCAATTGCTTACCACCCACTGACCGATGCCCAGCCAGTCCCTGAGCAGTGCCCCCCCGGCCACCTTTCCCCAGTTTATGTACTGAGCATGACGTCACATGGTATGGAATGTCCCTTTGGCCAGTTGGGGTCAGCTGTCCTGGCTGTGCCCTCTCCCAGCTTCTCCCTGGCAGGGCATGAGAAGCTGAGAAGTCCTTGACTAGTGTAAGCACTACTTAGCAACAACTAAACCATCAGTGTGTTATCAACATTGTTCTCATCCTAAATCCAAAACACAGCATTGTACCAGCTACTGGGAAGAAAATTTACTCTATCCCTGCTGAAACCAGGACAACCAGAAAGCACTTTCTTGTGTTGGATAAGACATTATTTCTAATTTTTTTCCAAATAGAAGCTGATGGACAGTAAACATTTTAAATTTGGAATCCCCCAGAAAATATCAAAATTAATACAAATTTTAATGAACAGACTTTAATTTCTTCTAAATGGTTTTATCTTGAAATTCTTCATCTCACAGAAACAAACATTCTGTCATTTTTCCTAGACTCAGTTATTCAAAATAAATACAAATAAACATTGCAAGCAGAAATCGTGAATTTTACAACTCTCTTGAATTATCTCAAATTGTCTGTCAGGAATAATTAGGCACCTTGATTCTTGAGTGGTGGAAGTAATTGCTTAAAATTAGGGAGACTAATTACCTTAGTGTTTTTTCTTTGATTGCTTGGCTTTCAATAATAAGTTTCTATTCAAATTACTTTTTTCTAGATGCTAGCAAAGCATTTGGACAATGAAGAACTCAACCAGCTTCCTGCAGTTCTTGAGGAACCTGCCATGGCAAGTGTTTTGAAAGTTTTTTGTGGGTTTTTTTTCTGTTTGTTGTTTTGTTTGTTTTTAAATTTAGTAATATATTTATGATCATGCCTAATACTTATTTAGTTCACATAGCTTACCTCTAGCAGCTTAGAACCAGAAGCTTGTTACCCTTTTTCATTGTGAAGGATACAAAGTAGTACCTGGCAAGCTACATTGGGCTAGGATATAAGACTATCTTTCTTTCTGAAATATAGAAGTCTTGGAGATATTTCTCTTTAGACATCTGAAGATCAGCTGAATGGAGCAGAGGAGAAACTGATGCCTCATACAGGGAAAATTAAAACTTATTTCTAATTGTTTCTGTGACACATCTTACACAACGTGGGCAGATGGCACAAAAACATAGCTGCAAACCTACCAGAGCACATTCTGCATCTTGCCACCCAAACAGATAGTAAACATGAAAACTAGGGGTGTTGAATTTAGAGGCCTTTTGAGATTGTAGGGGAGATCTGAGTTTATTGTCCTGTTGTCAGAGGCAGTGGGGCTGAGGAGGACTTGGGACGGAAAGCTGAAGGAAATCTGTTGTTACCTCTCACAAAATAGCATGTATGTTAGTTTTGAATTTCCTCAGAAGCTACCAAAATGAACAAGTTGCCTTTTTTTTTTTTGCTACGAGCATAGTTTGCATTGCTTTTTCTGACTATCTAAATGCCCCTTTCCTATAGACATGATCACAGACTTATCTTTCAGAGGTATTGTATACACTGAATATATTCTATGTGAATACACATAGAACAGAATTCTATACACTTGGTGTATGTTTCCACAGGAATTTCTTTGGGATTTCTTGAACCACCAGGAGGGTCCACGTATAAGAGATCGTTTAAGCCATGGAGAGATCAATCTAGAAGCATTTCCCAGAGAAGTAGCTAATCAGATAGTTGCATTTGCAATTACTCTTCTCTGCAGATTCTCAGATGGGGACATGTTTGCTTTTAAGGTAGGGATCAGTGTTACACTCTCAGAAGACTTTTCAGTTGTTCTGGATGCCAAATCTGATTTTAGAGAGTCTTATGACTGAATCTTTCTTGACAGCAGCCTTTTGTGGAAATGAAGTATTCCTCCATGTAAAAAATTGTGAAAGTATGTTTTTTCTAGTTTTGTAGTTAAATAAGTACAGAAAGTTTTCCGAAAGATTACTCTTTCTTACTGTACCTTAATTTGTTTGCTTAACCACTTCTTATTCACATGGTTGATCCATAAATTATAGTGATTCCACTTGATTTTATCTGTCAAATTGTATCGATACCTAGCCTGTTTATCTGCTGAATTATCCGAAAGGTATGTAGAACAGCTGCAGCTTAGCCACTGAGGTATGTAGGACTTGAGATTTTCTTTCTCTGAGACACTATAAATAATGGCAGCTCACTAATGGAGGTGTGATTTGTATCCACACTCCGTACTGTGAATTTGTGAACACTTTTTGTCTAGCAATACATGTTTCTCAACGTTAGCAATTATTATATTTGCTCCCCGCAATTTCCTGTTAATATTTGGGATTACTTCTTTCAATATCATACTGCAACCTGTGAGATAAGTCTTCCATTTATTAGTTGCAGCTCTTTTTAGTTTCTCAAGATATATTGCATGTTGCTGCATTAAGAGAGTACTTGGTTACTTTTTTGTCAGCTGCTGTCGGGTTTCATTGTTAAAATGTGTCAAAGAAATTAAGCTTTAAACGCTCATTGTGCTGATAACTGCTTTCAGCCCTCAGACATTTGGAAGTCTTTATTGACTTCAGTACTATAGGTGGCTTGCATAAAATTAAGTATAAGTCTAGGTCTGCATACGATTAGGACAGTTTAAAGGAACTGTTGTGTATTGTCTATGATTTTGTAAATCAGGAACACATGGTCATAAAACCACTGATGAACTGTGCCAGTTGCTACCATTCTCGATTTCATCCAATTTCCCGACTCAAGAAACAGGTAGGTACTTCCAACTGTGAAAGCATTTCAGTCCTTAAAATTGTGAATCCTTAAAATTGGTCTAATTGTTGTCTTCATGCTTTGGTTGTCCTAAAAGGTTAAAATCTTACATATTTTTTTAATGAGCTTTTTAGTTTTATCTTTCAGAATTTACAGGAATTTACAGTTGCTAGAATGGGATGTAGTTAAGCACACTCCTGTTGATGCAATTGGTGTTGTGTTTGTGCTCTAGGTCACTGAATAGCTTTATCCTTACCTGAATGTCTGCTGTTCTGTAGTTTTCTTGATCTTCTTGTGCTTTCTTATGTCAGGAGCACTCTGTTTGGTCAAGTATCTAGGAATCATGGATTAGGCTATAACTAAGGTTTTTATTGTATGAAAGCCAGCTGATTAAGATTCTGTCATTGTAGCAAAATCTGCTTTCAAGTGTCGTGGTAGTTCTCTGCCGATCAGTTTATGAACTACTGAACTGCTTTGAAGATGTTCCTCTATTGATTTGAGATTGCAGTAGACATACTTAGTACTTTTCATTTTCGACAGCATTCAAACCGTATGTTACAAAAGTCATGTTAGTTAATTTTTTATATTAAAAAAAAATGGAGGAAAGAATAGTAAATTAGTTTATTCAGATGATGTTTCAGCATGAAAGTGTACATCAAGACTTTCTGCCCTAACATGAACCTTAACAGTTGATGTCGGCTTACACAATTATGACTGCTGAACAAGTAACTTACTACCTGTTGCAGTTTTTTCTAAAATAGCCACTAAGAAAAGTAAAATATGTTGTCCTGTCTGTCAAAGGCTACACTTTACGTAACATTTTTCATGACACATTTTTGAGGTGCTGGAATGTATGAAGAGCATTCACTTATGGCCTGAATTGCCAACAGTGCCTGAGGAACACATTCAAACGATTAAGGGGTATGTATATGCTATTAAAAGAAGATAATTCTCAAAAAACCTATGAAGAATGGGATTTGAGATGGTGAAATGTTGCTTCAAATACTTTACTAGGAAGATGATAGATACCAGAGGGGTTGTGAGAAGATCCCTTTGTTCTTTTTAGCTTTATCTGTGTACACATCAGTACAGATACTGTAAATAGTGTGCTAACTTGAAGGGAATGAGAAGACATTTGAAACGTACAGAGGTGTTAGTGACTCCATATTCTATTTCTGAAGAGATGCTGAAGGGGCTGTTAGGAAGTTAAACTAGAGCTTGAGTCCATCACAATAAAAACAAAAAGATGGCTCACCAGATGTAAAACAGAAAATAATTGCTTTTTCTGAAAAGGACTTGGTAACCAAATCAGTGGAAGACTTTACATGAGATATTACTTAGAAAAAGAATGTAACATTCTTTTGTTATTTGAAAAGGAGGAAGTCATTAATAATGTCACTGGAGGAAATGGTGCTTGTTTAGAGCTGAGGTGAAAATTCAGTGCATCTGGCACATACTCAATATGCTGCAGGATTTTGATGAATGGTGGATTAAGAGGGGTTCAGAAGACTGCTGAGACTGAGAAAAGGTTGGTTTTAGTTGGAGAAAGAAAGTCATGCTTGTAAGGTAGAGGGAAAAGAACTGTAATAGAGAGTGAGGGTGGACATTGCATACACTGCTATCCAAAAAACCTGCTTCTTGACCTATGCCATTTGAGAAATAATAAGTACTACACGGTTTTTTATCATCTCAAATCTTAATTTTGTTCTTTCGTTTTTAAGGTTGGAAGGAAATGCTGAAGCTAGTACTTTAATTTTGATGATATCCGAAATTATATCTCAGTTGCAGCAACATATGCCCCAGAATTGCTGTAGTTCAGATGATCCGATCAATAGTGTCCTAACAGAGAGGTGAGTTTGATGTCCTTCTGGTTCCCGCTGTCAGCTTCTACATGCAGCCCAACACAAGAACTCTCAAACCTAAGTTCCTCATTTCCCTGGTTTTAGAACACTTCTTGAAATGTTGCATGCACTTTTCTAATGTTGCTGCTGGTTTAATCTAAAATATCTTAAGAATGCAGCTGAACATCATCTTTAAATGGAGATGAGACATTGTAGATTTGGGACGTTATTATGGTAGAGACTTTACTTGGAAATTAGCGTGAAAAAAACAACCATTTTTCTTGCAGACTGGAGAAACAAAATGTTTTAAATATTTATGTACTGACTAGATTAAGTTGCTTTTAATCTGTTTTGTGTGCTAAAACTGCATCAGAAATTCGTTTCAGTGTGTTTGGTGTCACAGCTGTGCATGGCATTTAAAATAGTAATATGCCACTACATAATTATTTTTACATGCTTTAGTATCAAGATTCCAAAATAGAAGATATCTTGTTATACTTGTTGTCAGACTTGGAGGTATGTTAGTTCCAATTATATCTGACTTGGAATAATGATCAAAACAATTTGACTTTTAATTAGCACTCTTATAGCAGTCTTAAGAGTCCCGTGACTGAATGAATATGTTGGAACAAAACTCTACTAATCAAACGCATTAGGCGTGGGCAGAACAGTGCAAAGAGGATTTTACCTGTTGCTTTACTTATGTAGCATGTGTGCCTTCTGTTTCCTACCCCTCAGTCTGCACTTCTCTCATTTATGAAAAAGATGCCTAATTACTAAAGTGTTAAACCATTTTTAGAGTTTTCTGCCTTTATCACTTTTAGTTGTTAATCTTTTGCTGTCTCAGAGGTAATTTGAGCATGAGGGAGATTAAGATGCATTTCTAAAAGAACAGAGTGCTTGAAGTGATGTGTGACACATTAGATTAGCAGATTAGAATATGACAGCAGAAAGATATTTGGGTGCTTTAACAAAGCATAATCTGGTGTGGTGTTGATTAAAACAATGGCCTCACCACCTGCATTTTATGAAATGTTAAGTCTGCTTCTTGTTCTGCCCAGAAGAAAGACCACACGCTAATGGGAGTACTAATTAATACAGTTTGTTTGAGTGAGTTTTATTATGGTGGATGTTAATTCATTGTGAATTGAACTATGGTGGGAGGCTTCAACCACAACCCTGCTGTGATTTGATGTGTTCAGTGTATCATTTCAGCCAGGCAGTTTTGTTTATTGTGGTTGTATTTCTTTGATCTGAAATGGGAAACATATTCATCATCAGCAGTTTTGCATTTCTAATCAGTAAAGTGATAGCGAACACAATCACTACCCCTACTACATAGATCCTTGCTTTTTTTCAGTCATGAGGTAAGACTAATCCACTTCCAGGTTTTCTGAGTTAAAACATTATGAATCAAACCACACCAAATATGAAATGTATCTCATGTTAAATCCAGCCATCAAAAGATTGAAATTAACCATTCCTTCCTGTTTTGAAGGCTGTTGATTGAACTTTGTGATACGTGTATTTGCACGCTTTATTCTCCGCGGCCTGTTCTGGAAACATTGGTGGTACTCCGTAAAATAAGCACACAGTGCCATCAAGTGTCTGAACAGGTTATTGCCAGCACCGAGTTGAGATACGAGCAGTGGATGAACAAGGCTCTACGTTCTCGCCAGAGGCATAACTATGTGCGAATGTTAAACAGGTTGGCTGATGGGTTTTCTTCAGTTTGTGGTTAGGTTTATGAGAGAGTGGCTGCATGCTGCTTTTGCTGGCTTTCAGTGGTTTGTCTTAGAAGTTTAAAGACAACAGTGTTCGTGTGTTCTTGTTAACCATTTCAGAGTCAAGTGTCAACCCAGATTTCTGTTATGTAGTAATATTGAAATAACAAGAAAATATCAAATTGGAGAATAATTTAATGGGTATTTTTAGCATTGCTAGATTACTTCACTGTAAATTATAAGCTTTCAAATAAAAGTATCGTTTAAATGTTAGATTGTATTTTTTAGTTGCTAGCTTTTCCTATTTAAGCATATAAATGCCATTCAAGTTTTATCTGAATGCAATAGGTTAAACTAATTTGAAGACTCTACCTACTTTAGTTCTGCTGCTTTTTATCATTATACCTGGGTCAGCATCTTTATAGATAGAAGAGAGATTGTTTAGTATTCCATTAATTTTGTTTCTATTCAGAAGTGTTTTCCAGGGATTTAGGAATCTACTTTAAAAACTGGGAAAACTGTAAATATTGTATTCTTGGCCAGGTTATGTTCCTAAAAATGTTAACCATATTATTTAAGAAACATAGCTTAAACTGACCACTGATGATAATAGTTGCAATTCAGTTGAACTCCACTTTATAATCTATGGGGTGATGGGTGCTGGTGAGGTTTTCTTTAGAATCTTAACTATATGTGTTTCTCTTTTTTTCCTCTTTTTGAGGATTCATAATTTATAGTCTTTGTTTATAGTTTTGATATTTGCTCTGCTCTTTGCTGAAGGACATTTCATAGTCTTCCCCCCGCCCCATGCAATAATATCCAGCTATTTAGGAAGCATGCAGAAGTCTGAAGAATTTTTTATATTAATGATTTCTATTTAATTTGGTTTTAGTTTGTTTGTTTTAAAATATTTTTGCTTATTTCTAGCATTAAATTTTTGTCTCCGGTGTTGCGGTTCATCTTAGTGTTGATTACTCTGGAACTAGTCAACGTTCACTTGGTTTGTAGGAAGAATCCTTTTGATTATCAGCAGTATCTAAAGTGAGTATGTAAGATTTACTTTATGAAAATAGGAAGTTGTACACATTCCTTTTTGATCTGTAATATAAAGACTGTAGAGAAAAAAATAAAAAGGAACAGCATGACTTTTAGTAGATTGTCATCCTTCTTTCTATCATTATAGTCATCATTGTATCTCAGACAGTGTTCACTCAAGAACTAAAATAACTTGGCTGAAAATACATGGTCCAGTTATTCACATTTTTAATTTTTATTAGACTCTTCCTTATTATAGATAGAGAACGATCACACACTCAAAAAATATTAATACATAAAAGCTGTATTTAATATGTTGGTAATTTTATTCCTTGTGTGTCAATTAACAACTGGTTGGATATCATAGGCATTGTGAAACATTTGACTGAGAAAGAAAAGGAAGCCATTTGGGGAAGATTCTGTCACACATTTTATCACCACATTCTTTCTATGGTACTGTTTAATTGCAGTTCTGAAAATCATCACTGTGAGAATGAGGGAGTGGTTCTCCAGAAGTAGAAGAAACCTTAGTGTATTGATCATGCTGAGCGAGATTTGAAAATTTGGAGACATTAGCAGCTTTAAATCAGGCATTGAGATATTTTTCTTTTTTTTTCTTTTTAAATCCTTTAATGAGTTTTTCTTCTTTGGTTTTATTTCTTGTAGGTTTTTGAAGTCAGTCCTGCAGTATACTGAGAACTTGGTGACATACACAAGCCCTGAGAAAAACAAATGGGATGAAACTGTGGAGCTTACAAACAAGGCTTTGATAAAAATAAGGAAAATCAGTGACAGAAAGCTAATGTTAATGCAGCTAGCTACAGAAATTAAATGGGTTTAAGATTATTTGGGCATTGTTATATCTTAAGAGTTCTAGAGTCCTCAAATTTTACAAATCTAATTCAAAGACAAACTTCATCAGTCATTGTCAAATTTTGGATGCAGAATTTAGTCTTTTTATTAGAAGGTAGCTGTTGAGACTGGAGTTGAATGATCAAGCTTCCGAAGAATGGACTGTTTGCCAAATGCAATGAAAAAGATTTCCTGTGAGCTAAATCAGGATGATGCAAGTTCTACTTTAAGTGTATTATGTGTTTTGTAGCTTGATTTTTTTTTTTTTTGGTAGTTTTCTATTATACAGAAAATATCTAAGAAAAGAGTGTGAATAAAAGCTCTGGAAAATTTTAAATACAAAAAGTAATTTTTTACTTTGAAATATAACGGAAATAATGTCAGACACTGTGATCAACAGGTTAAGAAACGATGAACATTTAGCATAAAGTAGTGCTCATTGGCAGCTGTGGTTGTTGTTATTAGTTCAAAACAGAGTCAGATCTTGCACTGAGGTAGAGCTGATAACACAGTAACCAGTTGTTTATATACCAGAATTTAAAGGAAGCAGGGTGGAATAACTTTTGCACAATATGTGTTTCGTTTGTTTAATTTCATCTGCTCATTCCCAATACATACCTAGTTAGTGAGTTAATTTCATGCAGATTAAATATGAAAACTCGCATGCACATGCTCACAGATACGTATTTATTGTGGTTCAAGAAGTTATCCTCCTGTTGCACACAACATTCATTTGAATAATTTATTTTTTCAAAATCAACTCTCCCCATTTCTCATCCCCAAAGAGTAGAATTTCAAAGGAATGCATCAGTTGAAGAACGGATTCACAGAAGACCACCAATCTCTATCCATTTGCTTTCTCCTGTTGAGAATAAAAACAGAGGGTAATGTCTAGAGAACATTTGGCTCTACAAAGGATTAGAGATTCAAGTAACGTTCTAATAAGAGGCTTTGCAATGTTTCTTGACTGGAAATCACAGTGAGAGAATTACTAGTTCGGTTTATTCAGTGTGGGGAATGGATACAAACTAAGATTATATTGCTTCCTTTATGCTACTTCTGCAATATATTGTGTGTGTTTGAAGTTTAACTATGTCACTTTCCAAGGGTTTTTTTGTTACAATGGAACTAAATGATGTGAAGAAGTGTGAACTAGATAAAAAAGATTAAAACTAGGAATAGAGAATAATTAATCAAATGTCATGTATGAGCCACAGTCTGAAATTTCAGCTCTTTTTAACACCTGAGTTGGCAAATCCTAATTATATTTTTGAAGGCTTATTTTGTACCCATTGACTTTGCTCAAACGTGTTAACTTCTGCTAAGTGTAGCTTGGTAGTGACATTTATGATGACACTTGCTTTGATGGTGGTAAGTATTGTAAGGCAAAAAAATTATTTAAGCTTTACATATTTATTGTAGGAAAGAGATCAAGAAATTAAAACACAGAGTCATGGTTTAAAAGTACATAAACAGCTGACACGCTTTCTCCTTTTGGAAGTATGTTCATGTACTGAAAAGCACCTTGGAGACCATAGATGTATATTTTCAACAACGTAAGTTCTCCTTTTATTCCTATATTTAAACTTTGCTAAAATGATCTTGCATGCTATTCTCTTCATATGCTTTTACATAAGATGGAGCACATTGACAGTTTCTCCTTTACTAATTAGTGCCATAGATGTGATTTGCTGCTTTACGTCTGCAGTGAGAAACATGATAGACTTCTGGCAATTTTGTCAAAGGTGCTTTTCCAGTTTGTTTTTCCTACCTCTGAAACTCTCTCATGGGAACACTGCTACCATCTATTGTCAGACAAATCTGGAACAGACTGGGACAATCCAATTTATTCTGACTTAATGCTGTCATTTGCCTGTAGAGCTGCATGCGGGCCTTATGGTTTCTTCCTGCTGTTAAAAGACATGCAGAATAGAGCTGCAGAGTAAGTGTATATTCTACAATGCGCATTGAAGAACAAATGGCAAGAGACATGGTAAAGATCATGGGGTTTGTCCTTTATCAGTTACTTGAAATGACTTCTCCATTTCAGTTACTTATCTTTGCCATCTGTTTGGAGTCATTTTGAGTTTTAAGATATTAGAAGGAATCTTGACTCTGAACACTCAGTATTCCTGAGAGCAAAGGAAGATTGGAATAACCAAAGTCATCCAGTGGGTACACACATGAGTAATGCTGACAAAGCACATCACATCTAAATGCAAGTGTTCTGATTTTTGTTGTCCTAAAGGGAATTAATTCTCGAACTGAGCTGTCCAAAACTGCATAGTCACCCATTAGGCATTCAAGTAGTTGTTCGGTCTTTTTTCAAAATTCTTTCGTTCTTGAAATTTCAAATATCTACAATTGTACCAAATAATGTTTTCTTGCGAGTGTGGTATTTCATCCAAGTATGACTTGCATCTGTTTTAATTGTTGGCCTTGCTCCTTGAGGCCTGCATTTTCATGGAGCTAGTATCCACTCAGTGACTCTATACAGGCATAGATGTGGAATCTGCAGCATCCTCTGAGGAAGGCGGTTGAAATATGTTGTTTACTTGGGTAATGCTGATGAGGGAGTGATGATTCTTCAGTCAGTTCTCCTGAGTTCAATTAATCAATTTACTTGTGTGTGTATATTAATTAAAAATAGCTGAGAATTTTGTTTCTAATACTTCCTGATCTTACAAGATAATGTTAGGCATCCCAACTCAAAGAATTAATGACAGAAGTTTTGAAAACAAGAAAATCAAGTATCCATCTTCTTGGCTAAGTCATTGGAATTCATTTGCATCTTCTTGAATATCCCATCTAAATGAGAAGAGGAGCATCTCTAATCATTTTAGCTTTTCAGTAGTGAGATGCAGTTCCTCTGCCTGCCTTCCACCTCAAGGGGAGTCTTCAGGTGAGAGATTGTATTAAATAATAAGAAATTCAATGCTCTTAATTCAAATTGGAATGGATATAGTTTTCAAGATTAGAGATCCTTTGCTGCTTACATTAGAACTAGTGAAAATTAATGTTGTAGGAAGTCCTCTGAATCAGTTGTCTCCATCATTATATGAATGTTTTTGTTCATACATATAAACGTTTGAGGAGAAGCCAATCTCTGAAATAATTATGTTGTAGTTGTGTGAACATTTGTGGGTTTTGGTATCTTCTAGGGCCCATCAAGATGAACTAGAAGTTTATTGAGGCACTGCACAAACACAATGGAACACCAATTATGATAGGCATCTGCGTGTGGAAACAAAGATTGTCCGTTATTTTCTCTCTGTCATTCTCTAGTTAGTACCCTCCACAATGATGGTAAAAGGGGTTAGAAACGGAGCCGTGTGTTCTTACACAAATGTAACGGAAGTGGCTAAAAATACTTGAAAGCTTTTTGAGGTTGTCATTACTATTGCATTATACAGAAACATTTTACATGAAGAGACAGAGCAACAAATTTTATTTACTTAATCTTTTAATACTTAATCTTGCTGTTTTCAAGCAGCCTGATAGTCTTTGAGGTGAACACATGGTGGCAGTGTCTGGTAATTCAAAATAGCATTGCATCCTGACATTTACTTTCTTATCTCTTTTCTTAGAATGTGTATAAAGAAATCAAGTTTTCTTCTGATTTTATCAGCTTTGTTATATGTGTATTTAATTGTGACCGTTGCTTCTGGTGAAACTTTTTTCTCTCCTCATTTGTTTCAGATCACTTTTGGAGAAATTGAGCACCTCTGAAAAAATGTTTTGCAAACAGCATGTTATTAATTAGATAGAGGTTCATCACATTCACCACGTTACTTGCTGAGGACTTTTCAAATTTGTCAGAAGTTTATCAACTCCCCCTCTCCTCAGGTGGTTTAAGAGAATGAGTTCTTTGAATTTAATAAATAGTTTATTTTAATAAATTATTGTTTATTACAAAACATAAGAAGGTATTGACATTCCTAAAAGAAAAAATTCCAGATTGTCCTTTGCTAATTGCTGTGATACCACAAAAAAATCTTGTCTCAAAAGCAAAATGTATCTTCTGAACAAAAATAATAATTGTCAAGGAATGTGTTTATTGAGAAAATTGCTCTGAGGTCTCAGCCTTATTGCTGTGGTAATGATTTTTCAGTCTGTTAAAACTGAAATGTGCTATTCATATGCCACCCTGTGAAGAAGATACAGTTGAGCATTGCTTGTTGGGTGGCCTTTGAAAACCTTGTCCACAGTAGCACTTTCAAACCATGTAGAGAGGTTGCAGTTAAAAAAGATTTTCATTCACATGAAGTAATTTTTATACGCTGTGAAATCTTGTGTAGAAATGTTGGAACATTCCCAGCAGAGCTTGTTTTTGCCTTATACTACATTAGTGCATCTGGTCCATGTATGGCGTATCACCTTTTTTTCATAAATTGGTCTGCAGATGCGGAGCAGATTCCTGGCTGGCGTAAACTATTCCTGTCCCATTTACTTCAGTGCAGATCCTCTACTCCACT
Organism: Pygoscelis adeliae; assembly: GCF_000699105.1. NCBI lineage: Eukaryota > Metazoa > Chordata > Aves > Sphenisciformes > Spheniscidae > Pygoscelis > Pygoscelis adeliae. Next base: position 6,384,972 of record NW_008825216.1, on the reverse strand, counting down.
AAGGATCTGCCCCATGCTGTTTGGGTTTCCCTTGAAGTGGATTGGTTCCTATCTGTGCTTCTTTTTCAGGCTTGCGTATTTTCAGGGGACTGGAAGGAAGAGCTGTGTATTTCAGATAAAATTGCTGTATAGCAAAGCCTAATTAATTTGGTGGCTTACTTCGCGGGGAAGTGGGGATCATGTGTGGGACTTCACAGCTAGATACCAAATTCTTAATTCTTTAATATTTTTGTGTATCAGAACTTCACCTAGAGTAGAAATCAGTTTTCTTTTTGAGGCTTTTTCAGGGACAATGCGATAGGTTAGATCACCTGATTTTTGCTTTTTAAAAATTTTCAGGGATAAATGCAGATCTGTTATTTAAGAAGTCTTTTAAGTCATGTAGATTTTCAGATAGAATTTGACTGAAAGGAAAATGCCTGTTGACTGCCTTCCCTGAGCCCCAGGCAATAGGATGTAACTATGGGTAGTGAATACTGTGTGAGATCAAACTGGAATTTTTTCTGAAGGTGAGAATCCAAGACAATATATACAATTAAAGCCAACAGCTTTGCCTACCAAAAGGAGTCTATGCCTTCTGGCATTCTCCAGTGAATACCTCCTCTGTTCCTCTCCCATGTATATGCATCTCAGTTTCTCTACAAAAAAAAAAAAAAAAAAGCATAAAAGAACCAGCCAGTGCCAGTTTGTTTTCCATGTTTTCTTTTCTCTGTAAGGGATTAGTTGTAGTAACAGATTTCATGTGCCAGAAAGTGGGTGAACATTAACTATTTTGTCATGCACTGATCCTTCCCACAGCCCTGCAAAATTTGAAATGCAGGAATGGTTATTCATTAACATTTCTTTGTGTGTACAGGAAGTACATTTACTATGTAAACATGTTTTATATAGAACATACAGCTGTTTTGAACGAGCACTCAATGAAACATAGGAGTACAGTGCCACTTCAGAAACTGAGATACCACAGCATTGCGTTTTGGAAGAGCAAACACACAAAGACTTTGCCTGGAAAAACGAATGGTGGAAGTTTCTTTAAAAAAAAAAAAAAATTCCTTTAATTTGTTTGATTGTTTTGTATCTGAAATGCCTGGACACTGAACTATTGACGTGCAGTCAATATTTAGAAGTGGGGTGGGTGGGGGGTGTGTTTCTGAAGTTCCTTATGCTGATTTTAGTAGAGATCCCATTAGAGAAGGAAAATTCAAGCACCATCAGATAGTCCATTTTTAATAGACTGTGGAGTATATTGCCACCAGAAAAAAATCTTGTGGTGCCTAGAATAGCTAGAAGAATCATGGGCCTCTTGTCCTGAGAACGTCAGTCTCAAATTTGGGAGGAGCTTTATTAGTAATGCTACTTCCTTGTGTAATAGGTGGAATTGTGTCTGATATGCCTCTCTGCAAGCTACTCCACTAGCTAAATTCCACCTTAAGTGCGTTTTGTGGAGTGGGACAGTTTCTGAAAAGGTGAGGAACATTTCTGCTTCCCAGAAACAGCAGTCAAACGGAGTGTTTTCGCTGGGCTGTTGCCTCTAGGTGACTGAAGCTGTTTTGCCCCTTCAGAGCTGTCGGATGGTGCATTTACCAAGGTAGTTCTCAAACAGACTGTACACTGTAGGCCCTCCCATGTAAAGTTTACCATTCCTGAGGAACATAGGACCGAGTAAGTAGCATAGGTGTGCTGTGGAGAGGTGTTATGTACAGCATACCAAGCCCTTGGACAGCTCTCCACTGCACAAGGGGGTAGATACTGAGGTACCGAGTTAGCCAGCATTTGGACCATGGGTTGGTATACTGTGGGTTTGTGTTTGACCTTTACCTGAGATAATCCTTGCTCAGAAAAGCCCAAGATGGGAGAAGGGGATCTTGGTTGTCTAACCAGTCCTACGGGCTTCTTCTACATGTAACTTTTATTAAATGTTAAGGAAGGGGAGGTTTTCTAATCATTTTAATAGGAAAATAATAATACTCCTAAACCGGCAGGATAATACAATGATAGGAGATGTCAATTAGATGAGCTCATGAATTTTGGACCAATGGCATCTGTGCAGAAGTGTAAGGTTAATTTTATGCAGTTGGTAAAGAAAAAGTAACCAAAAAAAAAAAAAAACCAAAGCTGCCGTTGACCCTTCAGGATATAATGCACTTGTGTCAACATGGACTCTGCCCAAACATTGTTCTGCTGTGGAAGCAGCTGGATGCCCTGCCCTCTGGTTTATATAGCGCCAAAGGGAGGGGGTAAGGAGAGTTTAGGTGAGGGAAGAGGGAGGGGGAAAAAGAGGCAGGAGGGAAGATAAAGCAAACCCAACTCACCTTTTCAACACCACACTGAACTGAAAATGTTCTGCGGCTGACCCTCTCAGCGCTTATTTCTTGATATTTAGGGACCTGCATCAGCAGAGAAAGAGTGCCTACCTCAAAGTAGGCATTGTTACAAGGAAGCAATTTTTCTGCTTCCTTTACAAATATTTTTCTTCGGGAGGGTAGGCGGAGATGGGGAAAGTAGGGCAGGGGAGATAGTAATAGCTATTTCTGTCTGGCCTGTTACATTTGAGGTCTAATTTATAGCATTCCATGTAGCATGATGGTGTCATTTTAATGGTGTATTAACACTGAAGTCTGGAATATTTATTTGGTTGAAAAATGCATCTGATACTAAATACATCTCTAGGGAGATGGCTGTGGGATGGTTACAGAACTGATGGCCATCAAATTGATAGCATTTCTCTGTCCTCCTGAGTCTTCTGCTGTAAAAGTGGGACAGGGTGTTTTCTGGTTAAGAATAATGGTCTCTGTGCTATTCTCAGGGGCAGATGTGGCCCAGCACCTGCGCTCTGGATCTAGGATAGACAGAGCTGCTACACAATTATCTTCCAGTTTGCTGTTAATTTCTATTCAGATTAATCGGTAGTTGCTTGACATGAGGAATCACATTGTGAGCTTTAAAGCTTTACCACATACCATTGTTGTTTGTTTATTTACAGTCTATTATTCATGCTAGAAATGCTGGCCAATTTAACCTGATTTGTAATCTTCCTTCCTTCTTTTTTTTTCTTTTTTTCTGACGTCTCCCATGTGATTTGCAGATGTACAAAGCTAGGGGGGTTTATTGCTGGTTTGGTTTTTTTTTGGTTGACTATCTGTACCAGGTAATATGAGATAGAGCCCAATAGAGATTCTTAGCATCCCTTACTTTAAACCAGGTTAATGTACTGAAGCAAGACAGACATGACCAATCTCAGGAGAGGGACCTGAGCATTACAACTGCATTTTGTTTATTGTTTGCACTGTGGCTGTGACTGGATGTCCTAAGCAAGATTATAAATCGTCTGAACTGAACTGGATTTCTCAGTTTCATTGTGTGATGCTATGTACAGATCAGGAGTGAGCAACCACCTCTGCAAATACATGTTCTTGATTCACGAAGATTAATTTAACACGGACTGTGTCAAAGCTATGCTATGGGTATTCTGATAGTTTATTTTTATTGACATTCAAGCAAGGTGCAGTCCTGTCTGTGGGAAAGACAGGATGCATGATGGAAGGAGTCCTGCAACCCTGCATCCGCAGTATAATGATCTAGAGCTGTGGCTTCTGCAGGCTCATAGGAAGCAGGGTGTGAGCGCGAGTGTACGTCGGTGGGTCTGTGACGGTGGGGATTCACTTGCCAACACCCTTGCTGGATGGCAGGAATTGCAGCTGTTAGCAATCAAGAGGAAGCTATAGTTTCCTTTTGACTTTTACAGACTGGCCTAATATAAGTTCTATTTATTTAGGTGTTTTTATCCAAATTTTCCAAAGATCCTGAGTTTGACCTTTGTATATGTAGTTTCCCCTCCAATTAGTAACAAGCATTTAGAAATGTCAAGGATGGGACTAGAAGGGGCCTCCTAGGTGCTGTATGCTGCTGTTACAGACAACCAGATGGTACACTATCTTTTTCAGCTATATCAAATACGAGAAATAATTTGTCTCTCCTACTCTTCTGTTTGCTGTACTGCTGTATCAGAACCTTGCTCAGGTTGCTTAGAAACCCTCTTCTAGTATCCAGTTTTTTTCATGGCCCATTCATATTAATTTGTTCTTGTGCCAGTACTGTGCCCTTGTTGGGTAGCTCTTCTCTCTATCTAATACCATATCGTTTCTCAGTCTTCATATTGCTAGGCTAAACAAGCTCAACCTCATAAAATAGGTTTGTTATTTCCTGGATATACCCAGTAGCCTTTCCCTGCACCTGTTCTGGTGTCAGTTCCTCATCCATGACCAGTCTTGCACAACCCTCCCAGTCTTGCAGATGAGGTTGCACCACCATCTAGCATAACGGCAGAAATGTCTGCCTGCCTTGCCTGCACTGGCTTTACTTCACATGCTACACACTAGGACCACATCTGCCTTTGCAACATCTGTTGATGAGTCCTGGTCATTCTGTAATCATCTAATAAATAAACATCTTTTCCCTCTTGATCTTCTTTAAGTCAGCATGCAGGGTTTGGGTTTTTGCTCTGGAACAATGCCATGCACTTATTCAGGTCTCCCTTGCCCCTTCCTCACTTGAAATATTTGTTACAAATATTGCCACTGATCTTACAGCTTCACATGATGCATTTTTTTCAGGCTCCTGAGATGGGGCCTACTCAGTCCCTTTTTTAGTTCGCAGCTTCTTAGGATGCAGTGGCTTCCATCTCCACAGCCTCCTTCCCATTAGCCATCCTGCCTTTGCTTCCACCTTTTACATCACCCTCCCTCACAAGGCCTGGTGGTGAAGCCTTCATCTACATTTTAGGTCATGCTAGAACATTTGTGATGTCTTTAACTTCAGAAGAGCCTCATTTTCCATGGTTTTCATTATATTTAATGCCTGATTATTATTTTTTTACTTTGTTTTTTTGGGTAAGGTCGAGGTCAGCTCAACTGGAATAATTTCAACTTTGGGGGCACACTTTCTCATCCCTAGTGTAACTTCTTCAGAGGCCAATCCCAACTTCCAGCATTTATGTGATCTTTGATTAATCCAATAAACTTTTTGAGGTGATCATTCATCCACATGGGTTTGATGCCACCCTTGTGGAGTTCTTCCTTTGGCTAGAGGTTTGACATTTCACGTAAGTTTTGTCTTGAAGACATTCCAGGTTTCTTTCAAAATCCAGGTCAATGAGATTTTTCAACCCAGTTCACTACACTAACGCATCCCATTAAATTCCCAAATTTAATTCCCATCACTTTATCCCATAGGGCAGAAGCACAAGCAAGAAGTTTGCGTTGAATCTGTAAAAGCCTCTAAAGCATTTTCAATTTTAGCCCAGCACCCTTCTCGTGCGTAAGGTGAATGGGTAACGGAGCTTGTCTGCTGCTGCCATGCACCGGTGCCCCGAGCCGGGGTGGGTGTTCCCATGCGAGTGAGGATGTGCAGGGCTGGGTGCTTGCTCAAAGAGGGACGGACACCCACCCTCGGCTCCATCCCTCTCCTGCACCGGCATGTTTGAACAAGAAACAATAACACGCTTGGTAATGGCGCGAGTAAAGTTTTACAAGGAGAGCAGGTGTGCCTGCTTGAAAGATAAACTCTTCCCCCATGCGATGATAAGATAAATGATCCGAATCTTGTGATTTAGTTAATGTTTCTGTCTTTAGCCTGCTGTGTACACAGCACCCTGCTGGATAAGCTGCCCAGAACTGTGTGCCTCTGTATGCACAGAGCTATAATAGTCAGCAATATCATTCTCTCACCTGGTGTCCTTAACTAAACAGCCTTTAATCATTATATATTGTTAATATGTGTTCCTTATTGTACAGTGCAGCAGCTACCTTGCATTAAAAAAAGGCCAGTGCCAACATTAAAAAGCCAGTGCCAACATTAAATAACATCGTTGGCTGTGACTGGAGGATCTTGTTTCACTGCTATTTCAGGCTGTCACGTTTCTCTGGAGCAGTATTTAAATTATGTCTGAATTTAGGCAAATGTTTTTGTTCAGTTGCCTTGAGAATTAGAGTTAATCCATCTTTCTCACCAAGGGAAAATTCCTCCAGAGGCATCTTGCTCTTGTTTCACTGCTTATTGATTATCACTCCCAGTTTGCACGTTACTGGCTGCGGCATTCCAGCTGCATTTGAATAAGCAAAAGAAAAGCCAGCTGGTGCTCTGTTGTTCTGATTTTTATATCAGCATTTTGGTTTCAAAGACATTTATCTAATCTTATTAACTGGCTTTACCAAGAGGATTTCCTTACAGACTTAACTGGGAGAAAACAAATAGGCAGCGAGGAGGGGGTGGTGGAGGATATCTTCTGTTACTCTGCACAGAAGCACATTCTTACCTACTGGGAAAAAAAATAAATCAGGTTTGCCATTGACTCAAATGCTGGCACGTCCCGACTAAGGCAAAGCTCCTGAATTTCCCTTTTGTGAATGGCCTGTAAGAAGGCAAGGCGATGGGTATTTTCCTTCCACGCATGTGCAGAGAGAAGGCCAGAAGGCACAACCTGCTGCGGAGGGAAAGGCGGGCAGCAGGCCCACGCCTGTGCTCGGGGAAACATGGCCAGGGGTCTGGGGGCTGCAGCCGTGTCCCTGGCACATGCCTGTGCTCCCTTTCTAGTGAGAGCTCGCTTGTTATGCGTGGGGCTTTTTGCATGTGACTAAGAGCCACATGCACACTCAGAGTGAAGCAATGGAATGGATTTGGGGAGATTAATTCAAATGGTGCTTACGCATTTGGGATCTCCAAGGTTGAAGGTGGCAAGCATGCAGCCTAAGGTCCAAATTCCCAGTGAGGTATGTGCACAGGTCATGGTATTCATAAATTCAGAGTCTTATTTGACATAAAATAAAATTCAGTAACATGAATGCACAAGCATACATATATTATTATAGGGTTCCTTAAAAGTAGTTGCTGCTAAAACAGGATTTCTACTATGAACAAAGAATCATATCTTTAGTCTGTCCTTTGTTAATACAGCAACTCTCAACTTCACCAAACAGGCCGCAGGTCCAGGAATTCCTGACAAAGGGCACCCCAGAATCTGAAAGATTATTCAATTATGATTTAAAGAAACTTGCAGCAAGGATGACTGACTAAAGAGAGAAGTTTCTGAGAGCATTAAGAGAAGAGAAAGAAAAAGCATGTGAGTGAGAGAGCGCTTCACTTTCTCATAGCAGTAACGTGAGGAGAATTATACCTGTCCTTATGTTTTGTGATGGGTGGAGTCAAAGTCCCTGGTGTTGGGTATGGACTTGCTTGCTTTCCTTCCTTTCTTCTTCCCTTCTCCATCTCTCTCCCTCTTTTGCTGTGTGCAGACCCCATACTTACATGAAAAGCTTACATTGATTCTTAAGGAATCTTTTTAGATTTACATGTGTTAGCAATGAGGGGCTTTTAACTTAAAAGCTCTGTTTGGGGTAGCACTGGCAGAGAATAAAGGATTGCTGTTAGTCCTGGGCTGAGTCAGGGGAGTGGCAGATGGCTTCATCTCCTGGGAACAAAAGGGAGGTTCCAGGGAGCCATTGCCTTGGAAATCCCACCCAGAGCAGGATCATCAAGAGTTACTGGCTCTTCCTAGCTCTCTCTAGGTGCTGGGAATTGTCCACAGAGGAGACTGTATTATTATGCCTGGAGGGGGAGTTGCATGATGATGCATTCCTATCCCATGTCCATCACAGGTATTGCCATCCCAGAGCAGGCACAAGAGTGTGTCCAGTTGCTTCAGAAGCATTTGAGATTGACTGCAGATCAAGCCCATTCACTCTTCCTCATTGCTAACAGCGCCTGCGCAACTCACCCTTCGGCATGGCTGGGCAAACCTTACTGCAGCTTCTGATCTGCTCCAGCCACCTTCTGCTTCAGCCAGCGTGGCCGTGAGGCAGTGGGTTGCCCGGGCATAAGCTGGGGTCTGCGTTACACGCTGTAGCCTCTCTGGGGGCTGAAGGGTGGTACACTGGAGTGCGCCCACCTCCTTCCAGTCTGCAGAGCCATCCTGCCCTGGCAGTCGTGGGACCTCACATCACCTCATGTTCGGGTGTTTTTATAGAATGATATAAAGGGAAGAGAAGTCCTGAGGAGTAATGGAAACAACACACCTATTACTGAGAGCTCATCTGTTAAAATGACATCAGTAAAAGAGCAAAATACAGGACATCAGTGCATCTATCATGGTGAAAAGCTGTATGTTTTTCCCCAGTGAATGTACCTACATTTCTGTAAGCTCAGTGCGTGTCCTCATGGGGAGACTATTACAAAATAAGTGAGAAGTGAGCGTGTGTGTGAATTTAAAACAATGCTCTGAATCAGCTCCTTAAATGGATGCTTTTATTACTCATAAAGAACACCTTTTGGTTGCTCCACTTAACCCACCTCCAGAACTGGCTAAATGTAGGACTCAGTAGAAAATGCATGTGTCCGAGCTGGGAGTTAATACAGAGCAGCCGCTCTGGGCTATTTCCGTATTGTAGTCATGTCCTGAGATGAGAACAGCTTCTTGGTTCTCCAAGTCTTGCATTGTGCACCCGAAGTGGAATATTTATTTATTATGTGAACAGATTTGTTTCCTTCTCTACTCTAATTTAAAACACATTCAATCAAGCAGGGACTCTTTGAAAATCTGGATGTGCAGCAGTGTGATGGCCTTTGATTTTAAGATCTGAGTCACTGTTTCCCAAGTCCCCCTGGCCTGAACCCAGACTACCAAAAAGGTCTTAACTGTACAGGATGAGTAAAGCAGTCAGTGGTCTCCTTTCTCCTGGTAAAATAGAGTTGCCTGTGCTAAGAATAAAGCTTGCATGTCCAGTAAATGAAGCTTTGTTAGGACATCCTCCAAGGATATGATAGACCGTGCCAAATTTTTACTTCACCACTGACTACGAAGCAAAGTTTCCCATCTGTGAGAAATTTTTGTGTGTTTGAGATGTAGTGTCAGTCCAAAGTGAGCCAAAATTCCCTCTAACCAGAATTTTCTCACAATGGGATCTCACAGCCCAGTGGCTCTGGCTTCTCAAGGAAGGGGTCTTGCCTTTGCACTGTGAGCTGCAGACTGTCCACTACCCCTTCCAAAGCTGCATCCTTACCAGTACTCTGGGGGCGCAGACAGGACAAGTACGAGCATACAGAGGCACAGACGGGCTTTGTACCTGACTCTAACATAGTGTAACAAACTACTTAGCAGAACACCAGAGAGAAAGATCTGAAGAAATAATAAACACATTTACATACCTTTGTTCTATTTCTATTTCTCATCCTTCTGAAAAGTTGGAAAAGGGTGAAGGTCTCTAAATTATTCAACTTCTTTTTCCAATTGGTAGTTTTCCTTCAGAATCATGTCTAGGTAGACTTGTTCTCTCTGTCCTTAGAGGGTTCCCTGATTCGGTGATTCAGCTGAAATTCCTACAAGAAATTGTGCCTGTATTTTCTCTTTTTCATCTGAAGCTTATCATTTAGTCACTGTTAAAGTAGTTTTGCATCCTTCTCCTTACCAACAGCAGGCTTCTTTGCTTTACTGCTACCAATTTGCCTCTCTGTAGCTGTACCCTGTTGAACTATTTCCTTGTCTAAGCAACCTCTACATATTCCCATTGTTGGATCAGTGCACAGTTACTAAGTGACTGAGTCTCCAGCAGAGAAATGCTTCAGTTTCCACAGTAAAAGAGGGATTCCAGTACATCATAATATGTTATAGCTTAACAGGGACATCTGAACTACCTGACTTCTACCATAATTCTTAAATTGCAAATAGATAAATAGAAGGGTATTATCTTCGAAAGGACGAGAGGAAATGGCCTCAAGTTGCGCCAGGGGAGGTTTAGATTGGATGTAAGGAAAAATTTCTTTACTGAAAGAGTAGTTAAACATTGGAACAGGCTGCCCAGGGAAGTGGTTGAGTCACCATCCCTGGAAGTATTTAAAAGACGGGTAGATGAGGCGCTTAGGGACATGGTTTAGTGGGTATGGTGTTGTTGGGTTGATGGTTGGACTCGATGATCTTGGAGGTCTCTTCCAACCTTTAATGATTCTATGATTCTATGATTCTATGATAATTCTTAAATTGCAAATAGATAAATAGAAGGGTATTATCTTGTGCCACCTGCAATGTTAAAAATCATTTTTCCCCACTGATAAAAGTAGATATAAATATACATTATACATATAAAAGTCACACCCACTTACTGGAGATTGACGCCCATGATAAAGATTTCCCATTTCAGATTGCACCTTGAGAATTATCAGTTAATTTTTAATAAATTTAATCTAAGAGCTTTTATCTTGTAGTGTCGTGGTTTCTTAATTAAAATGCCATATGGTAACACGTGAAATGCTTTGTGGAAGAAATCTCAGTCTCCTGTGTCATTATTTTGCCCTTATTAATCAAATGTGTGGTCCAACAGTTGTTGAGCATCCTTTGTACAATACTTTTTCTATGTTTCATTATGGCAAAGTACCCTCCTTCAGGCTTGAAATAACTACAGGAGTCAGAGCTTAGAAGGAATCTTCTAAGTTTGTACACAAGATCTATTTCTATTCTGACTTTTTGTGCATGTTTAATCAATTTTGTGCAAGTATCCATCCAAGGTGGGTGTAATCTATTTGTAACGAATTCATTCCAAGTTTGCCAGTCACGTGGGAAACAGCCGCAAGATGACTCCACTATCAACGCTTGGCAGGGATCTGTCTGCGTAGTAGTTTGGAAGAAGCAAAAGTTCATGACTTTTTCTTTTTTTCCATGAAATATTGTACAAAACAATGACTTGGTGTAGATGAATGGTTATGCACACCTCCACAGCTGGGATGTGAGCAACTGATTTAATGAATTGTTTTAATTAGTTCAGGTTCTGTGGACTTGACTGTAGATCTAGACCACATGTTTCATCTCATCTAGCAAAGTAGTAATGCCAGAATTCAGGTCCAACTTCACTTTCATAGAAATCTACCTTCGGTTCCAATTTAAATACCAAGTGTTGACTCCCTTCTGAAGTTGGCTACTTCTAGGAGTTTCTCTCCAGGCTGTGGATGTTTACAGTGCCTTTCCTTTTCTTGAATACCTGTGTCTTAGAGACACTCAAAGCCACCCTAGTTTTCCAGGCGTGTATTCCCTCCCTTTTTCTTCCTCTCTTTCCCCACTCCCAACCCTTCTGCCAAGCAGATACCCCGGGAGCACGGGCTGTGGTCTCCACCGGAGGGAGCTAGAGGATGAGCTGTCTTCCACCCCGCAGCAGCATCGTCCCTCCCCTGGGGCTGGGCTGGTGGAACAAGCCCTTCACCCCACCGCCCATGCTTCCTTTGAAAGGTTGGTTATTGCACTTGTGGGGAAGACAAAACCCGAAAAACAGCTAGCCAAAGAACATACGTTGTTGGGTCAAATATTAATGAATAAGGACAGTAAGTCTTCCCAGAATTTTTCTCAGCTGTATCTTCCATTGCTTCTCTTCTCTGTATCTCCGTAGACATTTGCTTCATCATTTAACCTATTTTTTGATGCCATGTAAATCATTGTCCTGTCTCCTTCAGTTACTTCTTTGAAGTGCCATCCTGTTGTGAGAGTCTGAGGACATCCATTTGCCATAGGGTGAGACAAGAGCCATCGCATGCGGATGGGTTAAGAGGAACTCGGTTGGCACCTGCCTTTGAGAGAGTACCATTCTTATTTCTCAGGTCATAAAATCTTTCAGCTGTAAAGCAAAAGCTGCAGCTTTAAGGTGTTTGTTGCAGCCAGTTTATCCAGCTGCCCACGGGTGATGCTTTTATACACAAAGTGGCTGTTGATCGTTATTTCTCTGTGCAACTCTTGTCCATCATCACTGTGATATCTGAGCATGGCTACCACCCTGCATGAGCACCGAGAAATTTGAGCCCGTTTTAGTGAAGTGTTTGCCTCCTGCTCTGTATTCCCCAGCAGGTGAAAAACTACAGATCCAGCTTTCTTGGAGAAAACATGCAACGACAAGCAGCAGAGTTTTGCATACTAAGGGTCCATAATTTCTGCAAATGACTGGTCACCTGAACTTGGCTTTACAGGTCACTGAATAATGATACAAGGCTTATGTGTGAGGACCCACCTGAAACACAAATGCATTGTGGATGCATCTGTTTTCTGACTTTGAGTATGGTGGTGGATTTGTGGCCTTCTCTTCTGTGAAGAAAAAGAAGGAAACTGCATCTGTTTACACATGTGCACTCATAATTTGCAAGAAACCCAGATGTTAAAACACTTGCATATCCCTGCATAAATAAACAGCAAATAAGGACAAGGTTTCTGAATTTAGATGCCTTTTTAGTGCATGTTCTCGAAGGATTTTTCTTTTCTGAGTATAAAGCGAAGTTTCTTTTGAAAAAAGAAAATCAACGTGCACCATAAATGACAACTTGTTATGGATGTAAATATTAATTATACATTGAAATTCTGGAACTGTTTTTACTAGAAGCTTGTTAGCTTGTTAATTATCATAATTATCATACAAGGGGAAAGGGAAGAGAGAGAGGGAGACTGATTAGTGTTGGTAATTTGCCTCATCCTTTCTGTGCTGTTGCCTTTTTTTTTTTCATTTTGGGAAAATTAGTTCTGTGAAATTATCACTAGGGTGCTGTGTGCTCCAGGACACGTCTGTACGATGCGGCATTGTTCTCGCAGAATGCAGACTTAATTCATGCTTGGCACCTTTCCTGTCCCTCTCCTCTTTGACATGTTTGAGTCTGCCACTCTTGGGCAATGCCGTATCGTGCACTGTTTATTCCTCAAAATAACACAGAAGTAAAAATAGGGACAGACACACAGTGCTCCTGAAACCTCAGGGAAATATGGGCTGACAGAGGAATAAAGGAAAAGGGTGGTGTTTTAATTACTATAGAATAGAGAGAAATTACCCCTAGGAGGCATAGGGCTGTTAGTGGGTACCACTGGGAACCACAGCTACCCTTAGTGTTTTGGAGCGGTCTTGGGGAAAGATTCCTCCTCTTGCTGACCTTAATGGACTCTTGTTTTCTCTGCTTGCGCCTGTATGGGTGGGACAGCCCTGGGTCCTGAGAGAGGAGGAAAAAAAAAAGGGGGGGGGGGGGGGAAGTCCCATATAACGTTTGCTTGTAGAAGAGTTTTAATTAACTCTGAGGTAGGAAACAAAAAGTGGGTTTAAATATCTATGTTTCATTGTGGCAAAAATTTGAGTTTCAGGTTATTTAAGGTTCCATACTGCCTCCTGGGTTGCTCAGGATATTCAGGAAGGAGCTGGAAAAAGGTGGCTGTGAATCCACCAAATCTGCAAAGAATACAGAATTAGTCAAATTCTGAAAAGGCTGTGAGAAACTTCAGAGGCACCTAATCCAACTAGATGAATGGGTGACACGGTGTCAGACAAAGTTCAGCTCTGTTCAGACAAAGTGTTGCACACTGAAGGGGAGAAAAAAATGGATGTGCTCATATGCCTTACAGGGCTCTCAATTACCTGCAGTGGCTTGGGAAAGGCAGCTGAGTGTCACTGTGGACACTCAGTGATCGTTTGGATGCAGAGCACAGCTCTAATTTATTGGTCAGGCAAGATGTTAGACTGCAAAAGGAACAGCAAAGAGAAGAATGTGTAAAATACAAGCAATTAATAATGTAAGTAAGTCGATGATGCATTCACATTTGGAATAACATATGCAGGACTGGTCACCCAATACTCCCAAGTTTCACAAGAAGCCTGCACCAAAGCAAGACAGAGTTCAGAGAAAGGTGACAGGAATGGAAAAGGACATGTGAAATTTCCGACGTGAGAAGAGACTGAAAAGACTGGACAGTTTACCTTTAAAAAAAGGTGAAAAAGAGGTGATTGGTATATCATAAAGATAGGTTGTGATATACAGCTAGCAAATACAAAGCCTGTTTGGCTTGTGTTATAATTCAGGAGCAAGAGAGGAGTGAGTGAATGGAAAAAGTAGTAATTCCAGAGCTGATTAAGAACAGAAAATGTTTTGCACACATATCATGGGCCTCGAGACATTGCCGCCAGACATCAGTTGCTAAGCCTGTACAGCGAGTGGTTTGTCATGATAGGAGCGGGCTTGTGGAGTGAACGGCTGGTGCTGGGGACCCGCCACCCGTGCTATGTGCCTTTGGGGCTTTTGCACTGGACTAGACCTACTCTGATCCCACAGACCAAACACTCAGCAGCAGCAACTCGTCGGTCACGCTCCTCGAGTGCGTACTGTGGTTGATTTTCATCCAATGGAAATGCACTAGATAGATAGAAAAGAACACTCCACACTGTGAACCAAAGCGTGGTACGTGGGGACCACAGGGAGAAACAATTCCAAAGCACACCTCAGATCCAAACTCAGATGTTAATGTAGATGTATCTTTTGAGCCCAAGAACATACTAAGACTCAAAGAAAGGCTTGACATTTATACTGTAAAAAGAATGTCAGAATTGTCTAAAGAAACTTGGAAGCTGATAGCTATTTTATTTTACTTTATTTTATTTTTATGCTTTTTTTTTTCTTTTCATTAAGTGACAGTGGGGATGTAACATTTCGGGTTAAGCACCAAGGAAGACACTTATGACAGAAGTCTCTGATGTCTCTTCATAGCCAGTCAATTATGGCATGAAATGAAATATTCAAGTGCATTTAATACAAACTATTTTATAAACTTGTGCATGCTTAACATGCATTTATTTAGATAGATTTCTATGGTGTTTCTTGTGCTGCTTCTATATTGCTCTTGTCCACAGTGCAGACTCTGGAGTAGCCTTTGAAGTGAAAGCCGAATCCAATAGATGATTTTTTTTTTTTAAATTATTTTACTGTATTCAGGTTGTCAGAGATATTCACATCTGTTGCAGAACAACTAAAGCCAGGCTGGAGACCTTACAGGACGAGCTGCAGGGTGAGGAGGAAGACAGTGGAGTGGCCTATATGAACACATGGGGTTTGAGATAATTGCTGCTACCTGATCTAGTCCATCAAGACACACACATTAGGATTGCTTTTGCACATATCGCTGGAGTGGGAGCAATGCCATGTACCGAATACCCACAGCACAACGGGCACCTCGGTATCTGCACCATAGGTGGCTCTCTAACACATTTGAAGACAGGTTCGTGTTTTGAGGACAACTGGTTGCATTTCAGTTAACCTCATGAGCTTGTGCAGTGACAGCTCTCCCAACCTTAGACTTATTTAACTGGAGGTAGGCATTGCTATTATTAATGTAAATGATATCTATTTGTTCCTTCTTTAGGTTTTGCCTAAATAATACCCTGAAACTATCTACCAACTATCAGCTACCAAACAGTAAATGGGACCAGGAGAGACAAGAAGTGTCTCAGCTCTGATAGCCAAGCCAGCACAATAATTCAGATGACAAGAAGTCTTTTGGGGGAGGTTTAGACCCGCGTTAGGACTCTGCCAGGAAACAAAAGGTTTCTGCTTACTGAAGAGGGCCTGGGACCTCCTGTGCTGGGCTCAGCTGGGTAGTGCTGTGGGGACAGGGGACAGAGGTGGGATGTGGCTGTGCCCAAGCCACTAGGCAGTAGCGTGCCCGACAGCGTGCCAGCATTTGTGTGGCAGCAGGGGGGGCATTTTCCTTCATGCGTCTGCCTCCACACAGGCACTGAACACGGCTGCAGGGGTGCGTGACTCTATTACCAGTATAAATAACAGAAAGCGACCCAGCCCAGTTAGCTCTAAGGTCAGGGAGGGCAAGTGAAGACCGCTGGACTGTTTGGTCCCCGATGGGTTTCAGCAGTTCCCCCGCAGCCCCTTTCTGCAGCCAGCACATCCCGACAAAAGGTCTCGGGAAATTGCCCTGTGGAGACCACGGTGTGACATCTGGAAGATGCACCTATCTCTGGAAAAGAGTTGCTCTGCTATAATTATTCATGTCTGATAATTAACCAGGATGTAATTAGATATAATCACCCTGACAACAGTGTGCACCTTTTTCAACAGACAAGGAGGAGGCCTTGTTGTCCACCTGTGTCTTATCAAAAGGGATAATAGAGGAGCAAGCCATTAGCGCGCACATGGTAAGAGAGCTGGGCCAGTGCTCCCATTGAAGGCCTGATAAGTGATACAGCCGGGCATGGGAGAAAATAATTAATTCATGATATTTTTTTAAACTGTCTTTGCCATCATGATCTCAGTTGACAGTAGCCAACCTCTTTGAATAATGCTGCATTAAAAAAAAAAAAAAGAAAAAAGGCCATGGCAGCTAAAAGAGAAGAGAAACATTTTCTACACTATCAGCAGGGTTCAGTGAAATTATTGTGTCCCTTTGTTGCAGCAAACAACAAGGGAACAGCTGAAATGTTTTGTATCCATCTGTGCATGGCACCTACCCAAAACCTGCTTAACACAAATGCGCCAAGGCCCACAACAAGGACCTTGTCCTCTGCTCATCCAGAAAGACCAGGGTCGTGCATGGAAATCCCCAATCCATGGAAGGAAGGCTTAAAAATGTGAGCTGGGAGTGCCTGGTGCCTGCCTGAGCCTTGCTCTGAGGGGCGGCAGAGGTCCCTTTGCTTTAGCACCAGGGTGGCTGCACACAGAAAAGAGCAGTATCGGGGCCGTGGAGCCGTGTCAGGGATGCCTTAACACCCCGGGCAGCTTTAGTTGAATCGCCAAGAGCAGTCTCTTTCCCGTGTGCCACCATCGGCAGCCCTCTGCCCTCGCCCACTGCCACGGCCATGCCACCTCCCCCAGGGCAGAAACACAGCGGCTTGTCCCCTTCCCAATGAATGGTGTCCATCAGGCTCCACTGGAGGGCAAAACCGGACACCTGTGGTCACGTGCAAGGGGATGCCCCAACACCAAAAAGAGACATTTTACAGGGTTCGTCTCAGGAGCTGCTGCTGCCAGCCTGCTCGCTGAGGCTCATGCCATCCATCCACAGGGACCTGAAGGGAAAGCATCTCCCAAAGGGAGACGTGCATGCACTTTTGCTGCACTGGACCACATGCAAAAAATTGTATCAGAACTGAACCTTTCTTTTTCAGGAGGAGATGGACCAGATCCAACCCCCAAATGTCTCTGAAGTAAGATGAAGTTCACACTTGGTTCCCAGATCTAAAGGCTGACGTGGCCTCTGCTCTTACACAGGGTAAAAACAACATTTCTGGCCTTCTGCTTTAGATCTTAGGTTTTCCTCCTGAGAACTGTGCATAGCAGAGCGTTTTCCTTCAGCAGCTTTGAATGCTCTCTCAGGACACCAAAATGTCACTAGTACCTGAACTGCAGCCCAAGGCTTTCTAAAGAACAAGGTCTCCTAAAGCAGAAACTTTTTAACATGCTTTACATTAGAAATAATTAGAAATTAATACATTGCAGTAGAAAATGCTGTTAACTGGCTTTGTGATAGATTCTGTGCTACGTGTTCATAGACCGCCACAAAAAAAGCCATGCTGGGGTCAGAGTCAGACCACTGACACAGTCAACGTTTGGAGCCAAAGAAGTCTAGCCAGAAGTTAGTCTGTCTAAACCACCTAGCCACTGCACTATAATTTTTTTCTGCTCCCCAGGTTGAACATGCAGGTCCTAGTCAGGCTCAGTGATGATACCTGCACCTGCCCATGCTTGATTCGCCCTGTACAGGACAAGTTCTGGATAACCACCAGCTTCCCCCATCTGCACAGGGTGGCACCAAGACAAGCTGTCTACAGTCAGACATCTGCCTTTCAACCAACTAGCTCAAGGTACTCGGTCTTCCCCCATTCCCCCTTTGACACAATTTTTTATTTATTTTTCTCATTTATTTATTTTTCTGTTTCCTCTGGATTCTGCTGCTTTTTCCTCCAAGGTAGATGTGGGCAAATCACATTTTTATAAGCCCAAAGACAGATGTGTATTGTTGTTGTTGAAATCTTGAAAACATTTGATAAGACTATAAGCTAGGTTTTGCTACTTATAACTCCCTTACTCCTGTGGCTTCCCAGATTCACCTGCCTCTTTCCATGTCTCCACCTTGCCTTTGCTGTCTGACTGTGGGACCCTGATAGGTACCGTTGTGAAAATGTTGAAGACAAAGTACCCATTGGAGAGACTCCTCATCACATTAAGCAGAGATGTCTCTACTGGCACAATCAAAGCCTAAAATTTTGCTTTTTTCTCGATATTTCCCAGCATTTACTGTGTTTTTGGCAATCAGTGTTGCATTCATAGAAAGCAGGTACCGGAGCAGCATGGATACAGTTGAAGTCCAGGTGCTTTAAAATACCATAAACAAGTCTTCTGGCAGTTTTTTGAGGTTTTTTCATGTCAATACTTAGGAGTTGGGTTTAAGTCTTTCTAACACCACTGGGGAGGCAGCCTCGCATGGTGAGAGCAAGGTGGCTGAGCCAGAGGAGAAAGCTGGGCTGTGTGTGCCGGGTGTGCTGCAGCAGCCACCCTGCCCTGCTGGGACCCCCCGGCTCCCTGCTCCCCCTTCCTGCTCGCCTGCTGCCACCCGTGCCCTTCCCGGCTCTTTGGGGCAGGGATTGTCTCTCTCCATGCAAGACCCTCACTGCCAACATCTCCAAGCATAACAGCACTAAGGGGTCCTGTAGGAGCTGTTTTAACGCAAACATCAGTCTCTTTCCTGTCAGAAGCACCGAACGGACCAAGCAAGCCCCGTTTGGTAGATCTTGTGCTCAGCAGAGAGTCTCCAGCTATGGTGCTTCACTCAGCTATGGGATCAGATGCCCATAACATTTTACATTCGTAAGGCATCCTTGCCCCCTGCAAAAACATAACCCAGCTATTGCTGCTTTGTAGCACTTCGGTCAGAGCACTGGAGGGGAGAGTCATTTCCACCCCTACCTCAGACGTTACACAGATGCCTGATGAAGCACGGAAGAAAGCAAGGCTAATGGGGGCCAGCCCAATTAGCGCAGCACCCTGGGCAGGGCATTTCAGCTGGGCCCTCCATACCGCCCGCCGGGCCGGGTGCAGATGTGCGAGCGGTGAGTGACAGGCAGAGGAGCTGGGACCTGACTACATTCAAAATCCTTCCCTGAGATTTTCCTGCTTCCTTTTTCTCTTTCTCCCCTTTCACCACGTGAAACGCACGGTGGGCTGTATGTGCAAACACTGACAGATGGTGACACTCGGCTCCAGCTCAGGCAGATTAGAAAGGGAACTCAGTGTTCAAGGGACCAATTACCACTCTGTCCCCTCGGGGAAGAGCATATCAGATGTTTACTGGGGGTTAATAATAAATGAATTGAAAAAAAAATTGGTCTTCGAACACCATATTCTGTGTATTCATGTCAGCAGGTTGTAATTAGCTAATTAAATGCTTGGACTGACAGAACGGCCCCAGTGGGGGTTGCAACATTGCAGACCGCTCCTGAAATATGAGCAGGAAACATCTTGGAATATGTAGGCAGGAGAGCAGTTAACACCTCACATTTAATGGGACACTTCTTCCTGCAAAGGTTACTGGGAGAGCTGGGAGGAGGACTTGGACAAGTCCTGTGTCTGCAGAGCTCGCTGCCAAAAAAGCTGGGGAGAGCGTGCGAGTAAGGGGGGCAAGCAAGATAAGGAAACAAGCGGTCACAGGCTCTCGGCAGCAAACAACCATGGAGAAAAAAGGACGAAGCTTTTGAAACGAGTGTACAATTCAAAATGATTATCAACTAGCTGATAACTCCTGGCTCCTCCTTAAAAGGGTAGAGAGCTCTGCGGTGGCGAGAGAGCTACCAGGAGATGCAATCTACTATAAATACGGGTGTCCAACCATGTATGATTAGTTTGAGTCATCAAAACCAAAGCTACACTTAAGCAACATGAAAGGCCCACCATTAACCTCCTGAAGCAGAGGAAATGAGAAGGCGCATTCAACCTCTTGGCTGCCGTTCGGGTATTAGCTCATGCCATACGCCCCTGCCCTCTCTGCTGGCCTTCGGAGATGAGAGCGTTTTGTACCACTGGCATGTCACCACTGCTTGTTTGGTTTCCTGGCTCCTTAGTAGCAGTGGGGTTGGGTTCATGAACAGCAAGGCACCTGGCACACTGTACAAATAGGGGAGCAAAATCTATGCCAAATTACAGCACGAATAATGCATCCGTCTGGAACGTATCAAAGGAGGCGTTGCAGCACCAGCAGTGAAAATGATAGTGTGTCAGGCTTTTTCAAGCCCTAGGTTTCTTTGGACTCGCTTTCTAGACACACTGCTTTGGAGGTAAAAAAACACGCCTACAAGGAAGCAGCCTGGAAGTACGCAAGCTGTCCCAGTAGGAATCTGAGCTCACCCTCATCAGCCATTTTTTGATTGTGCGATATGACCCATAGCAACGTGCGCTTGGACCTGCAGCCTCCCAGCATGTTGTAGACACGCAAGACAGCCCTGATCTGCCCCATGGTCCTGGGTGGGGTACAGTGACTTGACACAACAGGGGTTTGCCCTCTTCCCTTCCCTCCCCAGCCGTGTCCTGCTTCCAGCACAGCTTGGCTGGATGAGGAAAACTACCCAAACTCTCGAAGTTTTGAACAATGATTTCTCAGAGATGAAAGGCTGTGCAGATGAAAGGGGTGAGAAACATGTAAAAGATGCTTCCAAAATGTAAACCATGAAATATCTACAGAACACAAGAACCCAAAGGGAAACATGCCACTTTGCACCTTTCATTCATTACTGCATCAGAAGTTCAGGGTACACAAGGCAGCTCATTTGAAAAGTGTTTTGAGATGTGCATTAGACCATGTATCAAGGCAGATGAAGAGCCAGCGGGTCAGGGCTGCATGCTCGGTGATGCTGGTGTGCACAGGACTCGGGGAGGACCACACTCTGCCAAACCCTGTGTGTTCAAGGGCTCGCCTGCTGTAGATAGGTGACATCTGACTCCCAAAATCAGGAATGCTCTGATGAACTCAGGAGGTCTAACCAAACTTTTCTTTGCTGCAGCTGTGATGTTTTCCTCATGCCCCTGCTAGTGCTCTGTGCTCTCTGCTGTAAACATGCCCACCCAAAGAGCCTGAGAGAGGATGACTGTGATGCATTGCTGCCAGACTGGGATGCGTGTTTGCCCTGTGAAAGCCTGTTGATCTTCCCTTTCCACTCTCCCCGAATGCTTATTATGATTGCAGAGCAAAATCACTGCTGTCCCACGCGTGCCGATCTGAACTGTCCCTGTCCCATGCCTTCCCACCCTTCCAGGGGTGGCTGTCCAGCCTCAGGGGTCAGTCTGGGAGGGCAGCTGTGAGGATAACCAGTTTTCTTTTTCTCCTGCCCCTGCATGTGAGGGAATAAGGCAGGTTACTTTGCCCATGATTCATTTTTTAAAGCCTTTCCCTTTGATACGCCAGCTTCACAAAACTGCAGTTGTTCAGGCTCTTTTAAGGGCTTTCTAGCACTGACTTGTTGAGCAGATTATGGAAATAGCCTTTTTCATAGTATTTTGGCCAGCTGGGACAAATTCAGCCCTCTGTTCTAGGCCGGTAAGCTCGTGGGTGGCAGAACGGGTGCCATTTAATCAGAAGGTGGCAAAAGCTTGGTAAATTGGGGGCTGCATACGGGGTGTCTCTTCCACGCCCAGCAGAGCCTCGTCCACGGGCAGCCTTCACAGCACATGGATGCTCAGAGGCAGTGGGGTCTGAGCAAGATGCTCCTTCATGGAGGTGTCTGTAGGAAGCCTGTCCTGCTGGGTCCAGATGTGGGTTTGTACCAGTCCTCCCAGGCTCCCTCTGTTGTTACCCAAAACCTGGGGAAAAGCGTCTGTCCAGAGCCGCCTCTGAGCCTGCCCTGCCCTAGGTGTGCTCAGCACCTCTACAGCTGCGCGGGCCTGGCAGGATGCTCTGGTCTCCGATAAAGCTAACGGACCTGAAACGTGCAACATCAGGGCAACCACCCAGCTGGTGACTGCTTTACAGACGGCTCATGAGAGTGCCTCGACCAGAATAACAGACTTGGCTTTTCGGGTTTCAGTTCCCTGTGTAGTCACTGTCAGAACAACCCTTTGTGCTTTCCACTGTAGGAGTTCGGGTTGAATTTTTAAAATCCTTCAGGAGCTACACCATCAGGACGAGCCAGAAGCAGGGAGTAGACAATCTCAGCCGACTGGCTCCCATGCACAGGGAGACGCCATGCTGCTACCCACCCCCTGCCCGTCACCCATTGCCACACTCAGCCCTGCTGAGATAACCTGCGATCATGTCTTCTGGGTTTTGGCTTCCTCAGGCTTGGGTTTCTTTTTCCAAACAATGAGTAGCACCGTTCCTACATACCTATGGACTCAGGACCTTAATTTGCACTTTGGGAAGCATTTCTGGACCCTCAGCCCCCGTCCTGCAAACACTTCGTCTGTGCCTCGCTCTACACCTGTTGCAATGATGCAACTGGTGCTTGAAGTTCAGCGTGCTGCCAAGAGCTTTCCCAGACCCCAGCCATATAGCTTGACTTCTTGCAGGAATGATTTGTAGGTACTGATATACGTTGGCACGGTTGGGATTACAGGCAGTAAGATATTTTCTGTGCAAATGCGCAGCAGAGAACGTGCTGTTTATCACACCCACTGAGCCCAGCTCATGTTGCCTGTGAGGATGGAAGGAAAGCACGCAGCACACTCTGAGGGTGAGGAAGGCCTGGTGAAACTACCGGCTCCTCATTACCATGCTGTGATTAGTACAATCGTGCTCAACCATAATATTCCAGCACGGAGTCATCCAACAACATCAGCTATGCTTGTAATTGCTGTATCGGATAACCACATATATTTATTATTTACCAGCACATGCTTTATTGGCATTCATTACAAGCTGTTAATGAGGTGTCTGTTTTAATGGCAGCCGTGGAGTTAATAAACAGAAGGTGGAAGGATCCTGCCCTTTGCCAATGGATTTGATTTCTTTGCTGGCTTTTGGGCAACCACATATCCCGTCCACAAATGACAAGCAGCAGGATCGTGAGGTCTGCCTCAAGCACATCTGCTGTCACCTCATTTTGGCAGGGTACAGGGAAACAGGAGGCTGTGTGGGGGCCAGCGGCCGAGGAGGAGGTGAAGGGGTAAAAAGTGACACCAATGGACATGGCCAAGAGTGACCTGCCCCACATGGAGCGATGCTTACCTGGCAGCCCCCCAGCCTGAGTGGGGGCACTGTGCCCCCCCGGGGACACGTGCGGCATGCTGCCCGTCACTGGCAGCCATGGGGCTGCATGGGGTACGGCTGGCTGCTGGCGGCACGGCTACCCTGTGCAGGCAGCACTCAGCTGCTTTGCATTTTGCAGAGTGTTTTAGGAGAAACATATGTCTCCCCATCACCGCCATCCCACACAGACACAACCGTGCAGGGCGTGGGTCCCAGCTGCCAGATGAGGGGGTGATGCTGGGAAGCCCCTCTGCCTGTGCTCACCCTGGCTGGGCTGCCCGTGCAGCAGAGGGGTGCTTTTGGGGCTCCGCTCACCGGCAAGACACTTTTCCAGCACAAACTGTAGGCTTGAAGCAAACCAAGAGAAACTCTTAGCAAAATTTCAGGTGAACCCAGATGCGCAGGTTGCGGTGGCTGAGCCCGTGCTGCGGGTGCAGTCCTGCACTCCCCCGTGCCCCCTGCGCCAGTGGTGCAGCTCCTCTCCCTGCTTGCACACCCTGTCCACAGGGCAGAGGATGTGGGGCGCTCCCCGGGTCCCCCAGCTCCTCTCCCTCATCTCCAAAGGGGGAATGGAGTGCACCCCAGTGATGCCCCCTCATCCCTGGGAAGGGGGCATCCCAGCGATGCTCCCTTCACTGCCCTCCTGCCCAGGCTCGCCTCCCCAGGGCAGAAGGAAACGGCGGCGCTGGTAAGTGACGGCGTGCAGGATGAGGCCGTGCGTGGTGCAGGCTCGGGGATGCTGGCAGGGCTCACCCCAGCTCTCTCTTGGGGAGATGGTGCAACAGATGCAAGCTAGGCACCAAGAGTGGAGGCTCCCATTATTTTGGCCTTGGGCTCTTTATGAGCGGTGGCCGTCTTGAGAGTCACCCGGCGTTTGGTCAGATCCCCGATGGCTTTGCACATTCCTTTTCTCTCCCTGAATGAATGGTCTAATCTGGCTGGAGGGCATTGCAAGGCCCAATAGCCAGTTTGCTGCACCTGCTCATCAGGGATTGAAACACCTGCCGTGGTCGTGGTTGGGGCTTAGCATTTAAGTGCTGCTATTTGAAGACAAGTCTTGTCTTTTGTCTCTGCCTGATCCTCCTCCTGGCTCCCCACTCCCCTTAAAAGAAAAAACAAAAAAAAAGAAGAAGAGGAGAAAAAGGCTGTGCTGGGTATTTTTTGGACAGGGCCTATTTTTCCTCCCATTTCTCAGAGAGAAGCAACCCTTGCTTTCCATGTTAGGTGCATTGCTGGGAAAGGTTATTCACACAGGCAGAGAGAAGCGCGAGCACTTTCATTTTTCTCACAGCTGTTTAAAAGGCCTGTGCTGATGTCAAAACATTGGAGTGTTGGGTGGTTACACTCTGAAGCGCTGCTGTATCGTCCTGATACCAGCAATCAATGCTATGCAATAAACTGATGCTTTTAATGAGAACAGAAGTTCTTCTTCCACACAGCCTCCTACCTACATTTGACCTTTAAATTTTTTCAGGTTGTTTTCTTGTGACAACAAACAAATAATATGGAATCAATAGCTAATGTGAGCTTTACTTAATGGGGAATTAGAAGGGGGTTGTATAGTTTGCACCAGTAAATTAGGAAGTAAGGAAAACAGATTTTATCCAAGCAATGTGATTTCTCTCTTTTTTTTTTTTTTTAGTGAATTTGTGTATTTGGGTGACTAAGGCACTTGGGCTGTGTAAGGAAGCCTTGATTTTGCAAGATTTGTCAATGAAGAGACTAGAAATATATAAAATACACTAAATGGATTGGACAGGAACCAGCTGATACATCTCCAAAGTTAACAGAAAACAAAAAAAATATGTTTCTAGTGGCTCTCAAAGGATGTGTTCTTGAACCAAGTTCCTTAACACTTTTATCAGTGATCTGGAAGAAAAATAAAAGCCATGTTACATACAAAGATTGGCGGAGAGCAAAGTTTGCAAGGAAGGTAAGTAAGGAAGAGCAGGCTTCAGGAAAGGAAGCTGGGCAGACCTACAAGCTTGAGTAAAAAACGGGGAAACGTGTCTATCTCCAGTGTAACAGAAAGGGCTCCCTGCCCTGCCCAAGCACCTACCCTGGGAGAGGAAATCTAGCAACACATCAGTCCTCAGTCTGCCAAAGTGTAACAAAATCTAGAGCAAGAAGTGGAAATTAGGCAGATGCAAGCTAAAGGGTAGATTCACAACAGAGGATAGTGAACCACTGAAATTACTTACTGAGGGTTGCGATGGATTCTCTATCACTGGAGCCTTTTAAATCACATCAGAATTTCCTTTTCTCTCCTCCTCCCCCCCCCCCCAAAAAAAAAAATGCTTTACTTGATTCAGAGGATTTTTACATGCTGTGTTACAGGGAAGATCAGGCAGGATGATCACAGTGGTGCTTTATATTCGTAGGCTTTATAACCTATGAATACATTTAATCAGAAAACAATTTTAACAGAAGACAAACCCATTAAAATCTTGAGCTTATTTCAGCTTCATTTATCAAAAAATATTTGTGGGATAGTTAAGAAATATGGAGGGAGGGGTAGTTCATTCCTTTTGGAGACATTTTTTGGGCAATTATAACATCACATTAAATAAATGGGGAGAAAATTTAGGCCCAAAATAAGAAGAGACTTGTTCATACAGTGATGGTCAGTCTGCAAAATCCTCTACACTGGGGGCAAAATAATCAAATAGTTAATTTTTTAGGAACAGATCCTAATAAAAGAAGAACAGGAGAACCTGTGTTCGTCTGCACAATAAGCTGAACTTTAGGGCACAGATCAATTGCTAGAAGGTTTAAGAAGAAATTTCTCGCACAGGGAGCTGGGAAAGAGGGAGATGTGCGCCATGAATGCCTGGAGAAG